>NW_011494874.1:8153219-8162071 GCF_000754665.1 Bison bison bison | reverse complement strand
AACTTTAAAACTCTTGGAAGAAAATCTAAGAGTAGACTTTGACGACTGTGAAGGTTAGGCAAAGCTTTCTTAGATATAATATCAAAAACGCAAGTAATAAAAAAGATAGACTCATCAAAATTTAAAAGTTTTGTACTTTAAAGGATACCATCAACAAGTGAGTAGACAATATACATATCGGGAGAAACTATTTGTGAGTTATATCTGATAAGCAAGTTGAGTCCAGAATATATAAAGAAGTCTTGTAACTTGGTAATAAAAAAGAAAGTAATCTAATTGAAAAATGGACAATAAATCAATCATGATGATTTAATGTATAGAATGGTGATTATGGGCTTCTTTAATGGCTCAGACAGTAAAGAATGTGACTGCAATGTGGGAGACTCAGGTTCAATCCCTGGGTCAGGAAGGTCCCCTGGACAAGGAAATGACTACCCACTCCAGTATTCTTGCCTGGAGAATTCCATGGACAGAGGAGCCTGGCAGGATATATAGTACATGGAGTGGCAAAGAGTCAGACACGACTGAGTGACTAATACTTTCACTTTCATGTTGACTACAGTTAACAATACTGTATTATATATTTGAAATTTATAAAATAATTTTTAAGATATGCTCTCTTATCATCACAAGAAAAAAGTCTGACTATGAATGGTGATTGAGTATGCCTGATACATTACATGTCAAATATACCTCAACTACAAAAATGGGCAAAGCATCTTAGTAGGCATTTCTCTAAAGAAGATATGCAAATGGCCAATAAGCTCATGAAAATGTACAAACATAATCAGCCACCAGGGAAATGCAAATCAAAAATAGAAAGCTTCTTTATACCTTCTATGTGGCTGGAATCAAAAAGCCAGATAATAACTGACAGGGATGTGAAGAATGAAACTCATACAATATTGGTGGGAATGTGCAACCACTTTGGAAAACAGTCTGGCAGTGCCTTAAAAAGTTAAAAAAAGTTACTGTATGACTCAGTAATTCTACTCCTATGTATACAACCAAGAGAAATGAAAGCACATGTCCACACAAAAACTCCATGTGTGACTGTTTGTAGTGGCATTATTTATAATAGGAAAAAGTATAAATAACCTTAATATCCATGAATATATATAGTGGGGCATATTCATGTAATGGAATATTATTCAGCCATAACAATGAATGAAATTTTATTATATGCCATAATACATGTGAACCTTGAAAATATTATGCCAAAGTATCATCACAGAAGGTTACATACAGTATGATGCTATTTATATGAAATATACAGAACAGGCAACCGTGGTGATGGCTGTACAACTCTGGGAATATACTAAAAACAATTGATTGTACATTTTAAGAGGGCATTGTATGGTATGTCAATTATATTTTAATAAAGCTGTTACATAAAATAATCATATAAAAATTAAAAATAATGAACACCCAATTAAAAGAGCTAGAAAAGAAACAACAGAAACCAAAAGAATATATAACTTTAGAATTAAAGATAAAAACAGACATCAGTGACAGAGAAAACAAGCAAAACAACAGAATTAACAAATGAGTCTAAAAGCTGGTTCTTTGGGAAATAAAATAGACAAGCCTAATTTTACTAAATGGGTAAGTAAGATTTAGTAAAATTTTTAATAATAAAAAAGATAAAAGAAATAACATGGGACGAAAAGTAGAAATGTGGCTACCAGGAGTTGGGGGGGGCGGCAATTGAAGAGGGGTTGGTACAGGATAGAGTTTCAGCTATAAGAGGAGTAAAGCCTGAGGATCTAATGTAAAACATGGCAACCATATAGTTGATAACACTGGATTGTATAACTGAAATTTGCTAAGGGAGTAGAAGTGAAATACTCTCAAAAAAATTAAAAATAAATATGTGTAGTGAGGGCTAGGCAAATTAACTAAAAGGAGGAATACTTTCACAGTGTATATATATATCAAATCATCATGACATATAATTTATACACCTTGAAATTTTATTTGTCAAATATATTTCAATAAAGCTGAATTTTTAATGATAAAAAAGAAATAACATAGCACAGTAATAATCCAGAAAGGACATTAAAAGTCCTGAGACTATTTTAAATAACTATGAAAATAAAACATAAAGCCCAGATGAAATGGACACCTTTCTAGAAATAAGTTAATTTAATCAAAGTTGATTCCAGTAGAAATGAAAAGCTTAAACGGACCAATTTCTATAGAAGAAATTAAGAAGCTGGAAAAGCAGAGTTCCTTGAAAAAAACACCAGCCTTGAATGGAATTCTTTCAAGCTAAAGAAAGATAATCCCAATGCATTTTACAGTATTACAGAGTAGAGCAAAAGAAAAGCCTCTAAATTATTTTTATGAAGTGGCTATAACTTTTCTGATGTCAAAAGCAAAGATGGGGGGAGAAAAATTTCAGACCTTTTTAACTACAATGCAAAATTTTAAAAGAAAACATTAGCAAAGAGATCTACCAACACACTAATGCATTATTCATCATAATTAAGTGTGGTTCATTCCAGGAATGCAAGAAAGAGTCAATACCCTAACATCTAATATTATTAGAGTTTAATAAAGGTACCATCTAATCAACCCACTCTGGTATTCTTGCCTGAAGAATTCCAAGGACAGAGGACCCTGGCAAGCTATAGTTCATGGGGCCCGCAAAGAGTCGGACATGACTGAACACAGCACATAATCCTCTCCTTACATGTGAAAAGGCAGGTAATAAAATTCAGTATCTGTTCAAGTTAAAAATTGTGAAATAGGAATTGAACATTTTTTAACTTGATAAAATATAAATAATTAAGCCCCAAAGACTGTCACGCGAGTGTATATTCCTGGGTTCTTTGTCTTGTCACAACAAAGGTTTGCAGTGACGGACATTGAAGCCCCCTCGGCGTGTCACAGCTGTCTGGTCTTGGATAGACTGTGTTAGAGCTCTCAGGTCTCGAAAGGACAATGTTAGAGGTCTTAGACAAATCAGTGTTACAGCTCAGTGTTACAGCTCTATTTTATTTAAAAGATAGGTCGATCCAAAGATGCGAAGAGCACCCCAGCGCGCGGGGCGGGGTGGGTGGTGGATGGGGTGGGGAGAGAGAGAGCTAGCTTTGGCTCCTCTTTTTATATGTTTATCTCTAACTGGGCCTGTCCTATGTAAATTGGGCCAGCCAGGAGTGTTGTTTGTTTTACCTGAGGTCCTCAGACCTTCTTTTGTTCTATTTTCGTGGGCTTTTCCCTTCTTTGTCTTTCAGCCACCGCCATTTTGGACTCCTTTTCCCTATTCTAAGTAAGTAAGTAAGTAAGTAAGTAAGTGAGGATCATACTTACTGGGGAAACACCAGAGGCCTTTCCAATAAAGCTAAGAAAATTTTAAAAATGTCTATTACTTCTATTACTTATCATAGCTTTGGAAATATTAGACAAGAAAAAGGAACGACAACCGTTAAGAGTTATAAAGTTTACCTGGTTTGCTGTAAGGAAGAAGGTGGGTTATAGATCACAAGAGACTTCAGATGCATCAACCACACGCAGTCTGAGTCTTGATTTAAACCAGCTGCAGAAAGACATTGGCGACATCTAAGGAAATCTGAAAACAGACTGGGTTAGATATTGAGGAATTACAGTTAATTTTGTTAGGGGTGACAATGATACTGTGGTTATCAGGAATAAAATGTCTTCTCTGTGAAGATACATAATAAATTACTTATGAGTGAAATTATACAGCCTGTAAAATACTTCAGTCAAAAACCAAATCCCAACTTTTTGGGGGTTGGGGGGGAATCAAACAAGACTGGTATGATACTGGTAAATGCTGAAGCTCTTTGTCAGATGCCAATATACATTTGTGACCCAGTTCATCTTGCTTGGCTTCCTCAAGAATGCTGGTTCTGGGACTTCCCTGATGGTCCAGTGCCCAAGACTCTGCACTCTCAATGCAGGTGGCATGGGTTCAATCCCCGGTCAGGGAAACAGATCCCACAAGCTGCAACCAGCAGTCCACATGCTGCAATTAAAAAAGCCTGCATGCCGCAATGAAGATCAGGGATCCCACGAGGCGCAACCAAGACCCGGCACAGGCAAATACATTAAAAAATTAATAAAATAAATATTTTTAAAAAAGACTGCAGGCTCTTTGACGATGGCCTCTCTGCTGTCCCTCCTTCCCTTTGGCTGCACATAGGAGTGTCCATCACCCCTGACTGAAGCCCCCTTGCGACCACACTTCTCTACAGCAAAGCTCCTAGCAAGGGCTGTTCCTCCTCACTCCCCTTCTCTCTTATGCCCACCATGACCAGACCACACCCCCATCACAGCAAACTTCTCCTGACGATGTCTCCACCAGCCTCCACATGGCCAAATCTGATGCCCACTTTTCTCAGTTCAGCCTCTCGCCAGTGTGCTCCCCAGCCCAGAATCGTTGCCCTCTGTAATGACTTTTTACGGTTTTAAAGATGCCACCATCTTTCCATGAGGGGCCTCAGCCAGGTCCCTGGCTTTCACTGACATTTTAATCCTACACTGATAGTTTTAGTCCTGACAGGAGTTCTAGATCTATATTCAAACAACAGCCTATTGACTCTCTAACTGGAACGTCTCAAGCAACTCAAACCTCATGTTATTAAAAGTCTGGACGTTTCTGTCCTGCTGAGCCCACCTCAACAATACCACTGTCCATCCTGGGGGTCTCAACCACAACCTCAAAGTCATTCTTGTTGCAGAAAACTGAGATTCTGTATCACACTTATAATTTATCAGGATGACTTATTCTCATAAAGGGCTTCCTCTGGTGGCTTTGAATCTGCCTGCAATGCAGGAGATGCAGGTTTGATTCCTGGGTCAGAAAGATCCCGAGAAGGAAATGGCAACCCACTCCAATATTGCCTGGAGAACCCCATGGACAGAGGAGCCTGGCGGGCTACAGTCTGTGGGGTCACAAAGAATCAGACATAACTGAGAGACTGAGCACGCGCGCATGCATTCTCTTACTGAAGAGAATCTTGTGCTTTTTCAATTTCCACAGCAAATTAAACTCTCACAGCCTTGAACCTCCTCATCCTGGGGCACTCCTCCCTAACTTAAGGAGATCTAGCTCCCTCTCATTTTCAAGGTCTGATCTTAAAGGCCACCTACAAGGGTGGGAATTCTTTCATTACCTGACCTAACTTGCTACCTGGTTACTATGTTCTATTATCTCCGTAGGATTTAACACGTTCTGAGCTTCTTCTTCATCCAGAGGGACAGCTGCGTGACAGCAGGGCCCTCGGTTTTGTTCATTGCTGTATCTGCAGCCCTCAGCAGAGTTCACAGTGGTGGCCAAAGTTTTCATGAACATCGCCTTGGTTTGCTTGAGCTGCTGTAACAAAACAGCAGTTGGGGGCTTAAACCACAGATACTTATTTCTCCCAGTTCAACCTGAGGTCAGAAGTCCAAGGTCAAAGTGCCGGCCAGCCCACTCCGTGTCCAGTGTGTGGTCCTGGCTTGCTGAGTGCTGTCTTCCTGCTGTGTCCTCACGTGGCCTTTCCTTGGTGCAGGCACATGGAGGGAAATCTTTCTTCCTCTTCTTATAAAGGCAGTAGTTCCATCACGGAAGCCCCATCCTCAGGCCATCTTCTCACTCTAATCATCTCCCAAAGGTCCCACCTCCAAATACACACACCCGGCAGTTAGGGCATCAACATATGAATATGGGGTGGGGGGTGCTGGACACAAACATTCAGCCCCAATTGAGAACTTTCCTCTTCCTGTGCCTGTTCCTAAAAACAGGCCACTGGCTGGCCATGGATTCTCTTTCTCCTCTGAGGTTCTGACGCTCCAACAGACCAAACTCCTACACTGTCAAGGACCATGCAAAACGACAGGGTTAAAATAAGAGATAGAGGCCCAGGCAGGTGTGGAACTAGATGCTTACCCATCTAATGCTGGGTAAGAAGACTGGGATCAGAGAATATAAAATAGGAAAAGTGGTATTTTTCTTCTACAATTCTCATACTAGATACTTGTATGAGTGTGTTAGTCACTCATGTCTGACTTTTTGTGACCCCCATGGACTGCAGCCCTCCAGGTGCCTCTGTCCATGGGATTCTCCAGGCAACAATACTGGAGTGGGTTGTCACGTTCCTTCTCCAGGGGATCTTCCTGACCCAAGGATTGAACCTGGGTTTCCAAGCCAGGTTTTTCTGGGTGTTGCAAGCAGATTCTTTACCATCTGAGGCACCAGGGAAGCAGTATTTTTCTTAGGTAATTCTCAGATACTTAACCACCTATTGATGTTTGTGTCCTGACCCTGACATGACTCTGTGATGAAGAGCTAGGGACTAGGATTACACCAAGTGGAGAGGAGCAGTATTCCTTTGACTGGAAGGCATTCCGTTGTGATGCCTGAGGTCCTGTTTACCTGCTCAGAAGGTAAAGGAGGGGCAGCGAATCTTGAGGAGGAATCAGGAGGCTTCTGGGGGATGGGCTGTGACTTGGGGCTTGGGAGGAAGGGAAAAACTCTGGCTGGCTGGCTGGCTGGGGACAGTGTCAGGCAGGCGGGGGCTCAGGCTGGGATTGGAACTACCCAGGGAAGGACAGGAGACAGAGCTGGCTGGGCCAGGAAGGGAGGAGAATGGGGCGGGTGTGTGTGTGTGTGTGTCCTGAATACCAGGAGCTGCTGACTGTGACTTTTTGAGGTCACTTACTCCAGTGGTTCTCAAAACTATACCTCTAAGAACACTGGGCTTTTGAGCACTTGGATTATATGAAAATAAATTCCAGCCTTATCTCCAAAGTAAAAACTATATATATACATAGAGTAAATTCATCAGTATTCTTTCCCTTTCAAATATTCTTACTTGGTGACTGTTCCTGCTTCTCTCCACTAGAACCAAGGTCAAGGATAGAAGCTGGTCCAGCAAAAAGTTAGATGAATTGTCTTACATTTAATCAGTCAACATTACAAAGTGTTTATGCTACATACAACTTCATAACATCCGGGTCTGAGGGCATCTGTAAAACAGGGGGACCTCCAACCTCTCTTTCCACAGGTGGGCAATCAGAGGGCCAGTCCACTGCGCTGGCCTGCCGGGCCTCCTGCCATGTCCCGGGCTGAGCGCCTCTGAACCACAAGCTTCGCAGTCCTGAGCACTGACCCAAGGCCCTCCCAGGCCGTCCTGTGAACCGCACCTAGGCTGCTCGGGCAGGGGGCGGGGCTTTCGGAGGCGTGGGCGGGGCTTTCGGATGAGCGGTCCTGTACAGGCAGGGACCACCGGAGACAGCTGGTTCAGGGGCTCAGAGACCAAGCGTAGGCAAGCCAGCCCCATTCCCTGAGGCCAGAAGGATACAGAGGGGGAAGGACAGAGCGGGAAGCAGCCCAGGGTGTGCAGGACGTGACACTGTTTGCTGTGAGGGACGGAACAGAGAGAGAGGCTGAGACCATCAGGCAGCTGAGAAGACCAGAGGCACAGGTAGAGCCGGGGCACGTGGACCCCGAAGCTGTGCCCACCCAGCCTATCCCGCAGGCAGGGCCGGTCGGGGGAATTCATCCTTTGTGTGTCTGTCCGACCCGGGTGTGGTGGAGCAGATCACACATGGTTGGTAGGTACAGGAAGGTGAACCGAAGCACAAACATCCCCCTGGCAGGCTCAGGGCTTGGGAGGAGATGGGAGCTGCGGGACCTGGGACAATAGAGAACAAGGTCAAGGGCAAAGGGATGGAAGGGGTGGAGTGCAGGGTCGGGGGTTGTGGAGAGGCTGGGGTCTGGATAGGGGAGCTAGGGGGTCAGTGCTGGTCCCCAGAGCCCAGGCCTTATCCCCAAGTCAGTGGCTTGGCGTGAGAAGACCTGGATCGGAAACTTGACTCTGTGATCTCGACCAGTCATCGTTATGTCTCAACCCCCCTGCCCCATTTTATGACCTACAAAGTTAAATACTATCCAGGTCTGGTGATGTGATGGTCAAAGGATTATGCCCACGCCTATGAAGCACCGTGCAGCTATGCGCCCCTAATATTAAGGACTTGATTGGCTCCTGAGGTGTTAAAGGAGAGCGAGCGTGGGTCCCAGCCCCAGGGATGACTGGAGGTCAGCGCAGTTGGGGATGGGGGTCAGCACAGCCTCCACGGCGGGGAGGAGGGGCGTCCCCTTTTCCTGACCTGGTCCTAGGGTGCTCACCTCATCACTCATCCTCTGGGTCCGGCATCTGCTCCAGGAGCATGTCCTCGGTGCCGCCGATCTGTGAGAGGGGGAAGTGGAGGCCAGAGCCCGGGATCTTCCGTCCCCTCCCACTCCGGGCCCTGGGATTGGGGTAGCAGCTGGGAACCTGTGTGTGGGGGGGACCCCAGGGGCCCCTTGTCCCCCCAGCCTGCAGCATTGGACTGCCCACTAGAGAGGCACCTGCCACCAAGGGGGCTTCTGTTGGAGACCCCTGAGGGTGGCTGGTCATTCCCTTTTAATGTCTCACCAATCCAGTCCTAAAAATACCTGCCATTGTAAAGTCCCTCTTTTTTTTTTTTTGTCACAAGTGGAGGGAACAGATAGACTGCAGGGGCCAGACATGGGGGTGGGGGAGTGGGGCCAGCCACGACCACCTTATGGGTCCCCGGAGAAGCCCACACTTGCCTCGATATGGTACACTATGCGCCAGAAACTGGAGTCTGAGGCTCGGTACCTCCTCCCGGGGTAGAGCTGCCACATGACGGGCAGCAGG
The DNA here is from genome assembly GCF_000754665.1 of Bison bison bison. NCBI lineage: Eukaryota > Metazoa > Chordata > Mammalia > Artiodactyla > Bovidae > Bison > Bison bison. Next base: position 8,153,399 of record NW_011494874.1, on the reverse strand, counting down.
TACGGGCCCAGCTGGCTGGGGGACACAGGATCCCCCAGGGGCACGTCTTCCTGACGCATGAGGACTTGGAGGCTACCTTCTATCTGAAGAGAAGAGAAGGCCGGGGCACACCCTCAGGACACAATACCCACGGGCCGTCTGGCCACCCGCCCAGCCTGCAGCTGAGATGCTGATGGTCAC
>NW_011494874.1:8149990-8153119 GCF_000754665.1 Bison bison bison | reverse complement strand
GATGGTCACTGCTCCCCGAAGATCCAGTCCCTAAGCCAGACAACGCTCCTCTCAAGGGGCTCAGGCTGGGCCAGGATGAGCAGCACTTGAATGGGTCTAGATACCCAGATGGGACCGCAGAAGATCCACCTTGTGGTGACCAGTGCCTAGTTGCTAGGGAATGCCACGGGGCCCCGGGGCTTCTGTAACCATGGCATCTGGGGTCTGCTTCAGCTGATGTGGGACGTTCTTGGATTATTCATTATCATGCATCCCCTTTGAAACAAGATCTCCCCAGACCCTGGAATCAGGTAACAACAGAGCATGTTTCACCATCTCCACCGTAGTCCCTGTTTCATTGCCTCTCACTAGACTACAGAGACAACTGCCCAGCCTGCCGCCTAGTTGGTCCTGTGGCCCAAAGCCAAGTCTCAGCCCCACAGCCAGGGTGCGTGTCTAAAAATCTTGTCTCTCCCCTGCTGGATGCCCTTTGACAGCTTCCAATTGCAGGCAGATGAACTGGAATCTTCACCGTGGCCCACAGGCCTGCTGAGCCAGGTCCCTGCCTCTCTCACCTCCTCCTGTTCCATCCCAGTTCCTTCATCCACTCCGGCCACACTGACCTCCTCGCCATGTCTGGGACACACACTCCCTCCAAGTAGAAATCCCTCCTACTTGCTGTCCTCTGCCTGGAACATTGTCCCCTAAATCCATGCAGGACTCACATCCTTTTTAAAGGCAGGTCTCAGTTCGAATGAATGTATATCTATAAAGACAAATGCCAGAAGAATCCAACTCTATGATATCCATAAGGGGCGTGCCCAAACCCATGTCCAAAAAGGTTTCAGAGAAAATGACCGGCAATTTGCAGGTACATGGAAATGAAGACTCTGGAGGGGACCTGCATGAAGACCCCACGCCACTGGTTCTTGCCTGCCATCCCACTGGAGTTATCCTACACAACTTCCCCCCCGCCTCACCTACTGTGCTGTCCCTCTCCCTGAGTAGAAGATCAGCTTCACAAGCAGTGGGATTTAATCCCACTCACTGCAAATCCCCACAACTTAGAATTTTTGGCATATCAACCAGACACTTATTCAATGATTATTTTTCCAAAGTGGAAACAGCTTTTCAAATTTTATCTATGAAGTAAGTTAGAATTCACCATTAAAAAACAATTCAGAATATCTTGCAAGGTGCAAGGGTGGAAATCACCATTCTTTCCATGTTAGGATATGGCTTTCCAGATCCTTGAACCATTTGAAATCTGCTTATTCATCTTTTTGTTGCTGACTTACATAAATCTTTTCAGATGAAGAATACTAGGTCTTTAAAATTATGTGGAGAAAATCCTGTCCCATGGTTTGCTAAATGGTTTTGTCAAGAATTTATAATGATTATGTGAAAAACTCTGCTTTACAGTTTCAGCATCATGTTTAAGAAGATATGCCCCAACCAGAGATTAAAAAAAAGATATTCACTTACATTTTCCTCAAATACTTGACTTAAAATGAATATTTAACTTAATTTTTAAAAGTATATATATTTCAAAATCTTAAAGGATAATAGAGATACAAATTTTAGATGGTGGTTACATTTTAGATGATGTTGCGCTAGAATCCCAACCCCATTACCTACAAGCAGCACTACTTTGAACAAATGTACATTTTTATGCCTCTATTTCCTCACCTATAAAATGGGAAAACAAGTATTCTCAGTAACTTTTTGCAATTTTACTATTATATTCCATAAATGTTCTAATGACATTTTAACTACGCTTTTATATATCCTTTCTTTGGTTTATATATGGAAAGTTTCACTGTTTTCACCTAAGTTTCTTTGAGGAAACCCATGCTCTGACGGAAAGTGCTTGTAAGAGAGTTGTATTTCTTTTAAAAAAAGAAGTTAATATTAACTAAAGATCCATCTTAAGGTCTTAAGGCATCACACATAAAACAAAGTCAGTATTCGGTACTGCTTTATGCCATCTGAAATTTGTTTCTTTCAAAGAATAGAGGAGATAGGAAATATCCCAAACTCTACACTGCAGTGGTTCCCAAACTTGGCTGATCTTAATTTGTGGAGGGTCCTTTCAAAATACAGATTTCTGGATTCACCTATGGAGATCCTGATAATCTGCCAAGGCAGGTAATCACTTTCTAGTTTTAGTCCTTCAGTCATGTCCGACTCTTCGTAACCCACGGACTGTAGACCGCCAGGCTCCTCTGGTCATAGGATTTCCCAGGCAAGAATACTAGAGTGGGTTGCCAGTTCCTTCTCCAGGGGATCTTCCCAACCCAGTAATCCAACCTGGGTCGTCCACGTTGCAGGCAGATTCTTTACCGCCTGAGCCACTGCTACTGCTACTGCTAAGTCACTTCAGTCGTGTCCGACTCTGTGCGACCCCATAGACGGCAGCCCACCAGGCTCCCCCGTCCCTGGGATTCTCCAGGCAAGAACACTGGAGTGGGTTGCCATGTCCCTCTCCAATGCGCGAAAGTGAAAAGTCAAAGTGAAGTCGCTCAGTCATGTCCGACTCTCAGCGACCCCATGGACTGCAGCCCTCCAGGCTCCTCCGTCCATGGGACCCTCCAGGCAAGAGTACTGGAGTGGGGTGCCATTGCCTTCTCCGAGCCACTAGGGAAACCCAAATCACTTTGGACACAAGATTATTCCCATTTTATGGATTACGTCCTTGAGATCCAGAGAAATCCTATTTTACTAGAGATCATATTCATACACTCCAGACATACTGGGTCCCCATCCTTTGGCTTTGTGTTTCTCCCACCCTCCTTTCCTGGCCTGGAGAACCTCTCATCCTTGAGCCCAGCTCAGAGTGGTTTCATCTGTGTGTCCTGGCCGCCCCGGGCGGACCTGCCCTTCTGAGTCTCCCTGCCGCCGCCCTCGCCCTGCGGCATCTGAGGGTGTCCTCTAGGGCCTGCACAACCGGGGGCATCCGGGTCCAGACCCTGGGCCATGGGTGGGCCGCCCATGCTTCCCTGCACGCCCGGCCCCACAGCGGCTGTACCTCGATGGTTATGGGCAGCCAGGTGCGCTGGTTCTCGTCCACATACACGGCCTTTTCCCAGATCCACAGGTGGTCCGGGTGCAAGGGCGTGTGCGCCCCGAAGAACGCGCCCTCGGCCATGG
>NW_011494874.1:8144191-8149890 GCF_000754665.1 Bison bison bison | reverse complement strand
TGCCTCGAGGGGTCTGGAAGCAAGCGCAGGAGCCGGTCGGGGCTTCTCGCCGGAACACGGGCTGCAGAACCTCGATGCTTTAAAGCCGGAGGGAGCGCCGGCGCCCCCAAGAGGTGGGACTGGAGGAGGGGCGGGGGCGAGGGGAGGGCGGGGCGGGGGCGAAAGGGGCGGGCACGAACAGGATCCGCGGGCCCTGCATCCAGACCTGCCTGGTGTCCTGAGACCCTGGCAGCCTGTAACTCACATGCAGTCACACAGACTCAGGGCTTCCTCCATACCCCAACCTGAGCCAGCCATGTGCTCCCCACTGCCAGGGAAGCACTCAGGTCTGTGGCCTTGGCCTTTTCTTCTGTGAGCGGGCACCAGCGCCCTCTGCCCCCCTTTACACCGGGACTCCATTGTCTGTGTGCGGCTCCTTGGAGCCACCCTGCAGATTGGAACTCACCGCCAACGTTGGGCAACCCAGAGCCAGGGCCCCGTCCACATCTGGGATCAGAAGAAATGGGTGCAAGCCTGAACGAGGCCTGGACTTTTCCCAGGTTCACGGCACCACTTTTAGCCTGTGGATTTGGGTATCAATTTCCTTGGTAAATTACAACTCTTGAAGCCCCCGTGCCCCTCCCCCACACATTTTCCACTCTTTGATGATGCTGTGGTCATCTAATAGCTATTGTGAAACCCGGTTGTGAAGAAACATGGGTTTTTCCCTTTATAGGCTTTGTATTCATTAGTGAAAACGTCGTTCGAAATGAATGCTTAAAAAGAAACCCCTCCCTCCACCCCAAGATCAATGGACTTGAAGAGTCCCTGCGTTATAAGATCAAACTGTCTCCCAGTAAATTGCATCAACTGAGGAAAACAATTTCACTTCATTTTGGAGTACCACATGCCCATTAAAGCAATTAGGAAAATAAAATACAGTGAAAAACATGTAAAACGGGCTCCAACCTCGTTGCTCAAACATCACCCATGGTCTCTTGCCTCACCTTCCAGCTCTTTACTGTCTCTGACTAGGTGCTGAGAAAATAGTCTGTGATCTTTTGAAAATGTCTCAGAAGTGAAAATGACCTTGACACCTGAGCCCCCTGACGGCAAAGGTATGAATCTGCATCTCTGCATATCCAGACAGCTTAATTCCCCAGAAGGTGCTGAGGTGGCCTCAGGAAACAGAGATACATCAGGGTTTATCATGAACACAAAATAGAAGACAGACACCAAGTAAAGTTGGAAGTGGAGAGAGGTGACTTGAGTCCAGGAAACTTCTTTCCCACTGCAGCCCCTAGTGGTGCTGCTATTTAATATTCAGATTTGTGGCTTTCAGGTTGATTTCCCCTTGGCTGGTTCTTAATTTCAGACCCAGAGAGCCACTGGGAGCAAGATAACATGGTCACACACTCTGCTGACAAAGTGTCAGCCCAGTCCAGAGCTTTGAGGTATAAACGAGAACAAGTCCAGCTTAAACAGTGTTGCTGGGAGGGCCTCTTTTGGCAAGGGAAGGGAGCACTCAGGAGCCAGTGTGGCCACTGATCCAGCCACATGGACCCAGAATGCTGTGGGGTCTGCTGATTTCAGTAGCACGCGTTCTGCTTTCCTAAGAGGCCACAGAAAATGAACCAAGAATGAGGCCCATTTGGCTGGATACACTTCTGAATGTTCTGGGAATATGATTGCCCCTCACACTCCCCATATTGAAAGAATATTGTACGTCTTCAGTCTCACACGAGGGCTTTTTAACATTGAATAGGAGTATGTGTCATTCTTGTGTAGGATTTAGAAAATCATTTGAGTAGCAGGTCCAAGAATCGATGAGCAAAATAAACATGACTGGGGAATTCGTCGAGCAGCTTCTGTTGGAAGCATGAATCTTCCTTATGGAAATTCCATAGGGCAGCCCCTTTAGCATCATATCTACCCCATCTTAAGGCTCAAGGCCAGCCAGCCTAGCTTTAGAGCTGTGTGTTCCTTTCCAGCTCTGGCCTTTATTAAATAGACAACTAGCTCCCTGAGGATAATGAACATGATATTTCATTTAAAAAGTAACACAAGGCAATTATGTTGACTCACTTTTTTAATAGTATCTTTAACTGACGCTTTCATGTCCTAACTTGGAGCCAGGTTTGACTTTGCCTCTATCACCTGTGAACTTGGCAAATCCTTTGCCATCTTGGCCCAATCACCATACTTTCCTAATGAATGAGTCAAGCTAGATGGATGTTCTCCAAGCCCGTTTCTAACACACCAGTCCCTGCTTCTCTGATAAAATTGCCTAGTGGAGGAGAAAATAGTTAAGAACAGTTTTGAGCAGAGTGGTTCTGGACACCAACGATGCCAGGAGAATTCTTTCTTCAGGACCGAGGAAGTCATTCTTCTTGTTTGGGTTCCTCAGAGGGTTTGGGGGGTGAGTAATGGCCATCAGCATGATCTAGAGCTGTGCAGCTCAGAGTATGGTCTCTGACCAGCTACATCTCAAGTCCTCTCCAGACCTACTGAGTCAGAATCTGCATTGTAACAAGATCCCCAGGGAATTTTGGGGCACATTAAGTATTGGTCTACAAGGGGAGGATCAGAAAGGAGAGATGGTGGTGTCTGCCTCCCTCCACCAGTTCCCTCTAGGTCTCTACGACACAAGAATTAGATATGGGTTTCTTTATCATTTAGTTCTAGGCTCTCTTACTTTCTGTCAAAATCACTTCTAATATATAAGGTATTTTCTTCTTAAAATCTTGGTCATCAATGACACTGCTCATCAATGACATTGCTTAATCAGTCGTGTCCGGCTCTTTAAAACCCCATGGGCTGTAGTCCACCAGGCTCCTCTGTCTATGGGATTCTCCAGGCAAGAATACTGGAATGGGTTGCCATTTCCTCCTCCAGGGGATCTTCCCGACCCAGGGATTGAACCTGCATCTCTTGTGTCTCCTGCATTGGCAGGCGGATTCTTTACCACTGAGTCACTGGGGAAGCCCTCAGTGACATTGTGCTGCTGCTGCTGCTAAGTCGTGTCAGTTGTGTCCAACTCTGGGCAACCCCATAGACGGCAGCCCACCAGGCTTCCCCGTCCCTGGGATTCTCCAGGCAAGAATACTGGACTGGGTTGTCATTTCCTTCTCCAATGCATGAAAGTGAAAAGTGAAAGTGAAGTCGCTCAGCCGTGTCTGACCCTTAGCGACCCCATGGACTGCAGCCTACCAGGCTCCACCGTCCATGGTGATTTTCCAGGCAAGAGTACTGGAGTGGGGTGTCAGTGTGCCTTCTCCACAATGACCTTCTAACCATCATCAAAGAATGTAACAAGCTATAAAGAACCTACTTGGGGCTATCTAGGGTCCGGGCCTCTGGGTTCTACAGTGAGTGGCCCCTGATGAGTGTGGGCTCGATCACTCAGTCATGTCCAATTCTTTCCTTTCCCATGGACTGTAGCCTGCCAGGCTCATCTGTCTGCGGATGTTTCAGGCAAGAACACTGGAGCGGGTTGTCATCCTTCCTCCAGGGGATCTTCCCGGGCCAGGGATCACACCCGTGTCTCCTGCAGCTCCTGCACTGGCAGGCAGATTCTTTACCACGGAACCAGCTGGGAAACAAACTGAACCAAACCACTAAGCTAATGGTTCACAACCCTGGCTGTTTATTAGAATCATCTGGGAAGCTTTTACAAACTACTTGTGGCTGGACCCCACCCCAGACCGTTGAGACCAGAATCTCTGAGACTGAAGCTTTGGGCTTTGCTTATTAAAGGATTCACCAGGTGCGTCTAATAGGCAACCACGATTGAGAACCACTTCTTTAAGACCGGTTTTTGAGGTATGACTAAGATTTATAAAACAAAATAACTGTGAAAATGTTAAAGCCATTCTTTCTCCCATCAGTGCTCATTGTGAAACTCACCTCAAGCCTGCAGGCACTTCACTTCTTTCCCTAGGCTCTACTTTAAATTTGCTGCTTCCAATTTTTGTGTGTGTGTAGGGAACCGTAATACCAAGATTATTGGGATTGTAAGGGTCTGTGCGTGCTAAGTTGCTTCCGTCGTGTCTGACTCTTTGCGACCCTATGGACTGTAGCCCACCAGGCTCCTCTGTCCTCGGAGATTGTCCAGGCAAGAGTACTCAAGTGGGTTGCTGTGCCCGCCTCCAGGGGATCTTCCCGAACCGGGGATCGAACCTGCACCTCCTGTGTCTGCTTCATTGGCAGCCAGGTTCATTACCACTAGCACTACCGACTAAGAGTCTGAGATCTCACCAAGGTATGAAATATATAAGCAGCGTCCATGTTAATTGCCTGCAGTGTTTTTGTTGTTGTTGTTGTTAATTTCTACATCTGGGCCATATTTTAGATAATGAAAGCTGATGACTAAGTGAGCGCAGGGTAAAAGGGATGTTATAGCTTTAATCATAGAGATGAAATTTTATCTCTAGATAAAGGAGAATCTGGGACAAGGATACACTAAAACTCAGGGACCAAACATAGCTTTATCCCTGCATGGCTTCTGTCTCTCTCTAAACTTAACAGTTTTCATTAAGTTTTAAGTGCTTCTCAAACTTGAAGGTATATATGGTGACCTTGGTAAAACACTGTTTCTAACTGGGTAGAGCTGGGTTGAGATTCTGCATTTCTAACAGACTCCAAGGTAAAGCTGATGGCCATCAACTACCTCTGAGTAGCAAGGTCCTAGGCTAACCCAACACACACAACACAAATGCAAAAGCAAACACCCGTAAGCCCAACACACCATATGGTTGACCCTGACAAGCTGGTGGAGTCCAGCAGGTAGTAGAACTGTAATGGAACACTGTGAGCTAGAAATTCTTCTTTCTCTTCTTCTTCTCCTCCTCTCCCTGCTCCTCCTCCTCCTTCTATTTATATTGGAATGAATTCTTATGATTAACTTAATATACAGCGTGGTTCTTGCTCCACCCTCAGTTCTTCTTTAATTTACTTTGATTGCATTAATCTGACCTCAGAAAAATATTTCACATATCTCTTTATTCATCCTAGAAAAGTGGCGCTTCGCCTTCATGCTTCTAACATGTATAAACTGAGATAAATATATTAACAATTAATAATATATTCAATGCTTATATTATTAATATTAATATTAATAATATATGCAGTGCTTGTAGTTTTCGTACTGAAAATGTCCTCTGTACTATTTACACAATGTCTCTTGACCTCGCTTTTCAGTTTTAGGGCATTTTAAGTGGAATTCTTATCAATTAACAGCATGGGGGCTTGTTTTTATGTGAGGTATGGGTTGCCATTTCCTTCTCCAATCTATGAAAGTGAAAAGTGAAAGTGAAGTTGCTCAGTCGGGTCCGACCCTCAGAGACTCCATGGACTGCAGCCTACCAGGCTCCTCCGTCCATGGGATTTTCCAGGCAGGAATACTGGAGTGGGGTGCCATTGCCTTCTCCAGAGGTATATATACTATGATATATAATGATACTAACATGTATTGTATTTTGTGCACTGGTCAGAATCTAGTTGCCTCTTAATTTTTCCAAATTTTTAGTTGCTCTCCCAAAGTCTGCTGCTGCTGCTGCTGCTAAGTCGCTTCAGTAGTGTCCAACTCTGTGCGACCCCATAGACGGCAGCCCACCAGGCTTCCCCGTCCCTGGGATTCTCCAGGCAAGAACACTGGAGTGGGTTGTCATTTCCTTCTCCAATGCATGAAAGTGAAAAGTGAAAGTGAAGTCGCTCAGCCG
>NW_011494874.1:8137307-8144091 GCF_000754665.1 Bison bison bison | reverse complement strand
CCTTCTCCAATGCATGATAGTGAAAAGTGAAAGTGAAGTCGCTCAGTCATGTCCGACTCTCAGCGACCCCATGGACTGCAGCCCACCAGGCTCCTCCGTCCATGGGATTTTCCAGGCAAGAGTACTGGAGTGGGGTGCCATTGCCTTCTCTGCTCCCAAAGTCTACTGAATAATTTATCCTTCCATGCAGGATTTCACAGCGCCACTATTAATTATGAAGTTCCCGTGTACAAGTTGGTCTGTTTCTGGCCTTTGTTCTGTTCCATTTGACTGTTCCTATGGTAAAACCAAACTTAAAAATTATTGCAAATTTGAAATACTTGGTGGGATAGGTCATGCCTCTATTCTTTTTTTGAAATTGTACTTTTACATACTCTGTATTTTTCCTTAATACTTTTGGGATTTTTACTGGGAGTTCATTGAATTTATACAGTTAAGGAAAACCTCATATTCTTTAATAATGTTTTGTAGTATCACCCATAAAAGTGTTACATATTTTGTTTTGCTTACTGCTAGATACTTTGTAGTTTTGTTGCTTTTGTGAATGGTATAATTTTTTTAATTTGCATAATTTTACTTAGAATTTTTGCATCTATCTCTATCACTGTAGGCTGAATAGAAAATATATTTTCTCTGTGTTTGTATCACTGAAAAGATAACTATGCCTTAAAAATTGGAAAGGATGCAACTAAATTGTTTATTGATGTGTAACACGCATACAAAAAATTGCATGAAGGCATGCGTGAATGGCATTTTTTAAAGAGATTTTAAGCCTTTTAAAAAATTGGAGTATAGTTGATTTATAATATTGTATTAGTTTCAGGTATATAGCAAAGTGATTTGGCTATCTATATTAATAACTAAATATATATATTCTTTAAAAAATTATATTCCACTATAGTTCATTATAAGATGTTGAATATAGTTCAATATATGCATACTGTGTGTATATATATGTATATATTATATATATATACATATGTATATATCTGTATATGTAGTGTGATTATACGTGTGTATGTGTGTATATATATGTATATATTGTATATATGTGTGTGTATATATACAGTATGTATTTATCTGTATATATAGTGTCATTACATGTGTGTATGTGTGTGTATAAATATATATATATATACAGTAAGTTCTTGTTGCTGAATGGTATTATTTATGCTGCCTCCTAGTGTAAAATTCTGGTGTTGACTTTGTCCCTAGCATCCTTTCTAAACTCTCATATTAGTTTTGATGGTTGGTTTATCTGCAGAGAATAGTTTTTCCCCCCTCTTCCTTTCCATCCTTATACTTCCTAATGTCTGTCAATCCATCCCTCTTGTTTTTCTGTCTCACTGATTTTTGGTTTTTGTTAAAATATGTTAATAACAGGACTGGGTGATGGTAGGCATTCCTGTCTTGTTGCTGTCTTTCATAAGAATTCTAAAGTTTAACCAGTGTAAGCGTGATGTTAGCTGAAATTTTTGGTAGATATGATTTCTTATTTAAAGAATGTCCTACCATTCCTAGTTCTTCAGCTTTTTTTTTTAAACCACATGTATCGAGTTTTATTGGATGCCTTTTCTGCATCTACTGAAAAGATCTCCATTTGTGGTGAAGCCGTTACTGTAACATTGTAGGTTGTCTTCCCAGCCTGCATTTGCCTTCTTCTTCATGCTGCAGAATATTCATTTTGGGGGGAGTTCAGCCTCTAAACTCTTCATGTAACTGGGAGTAAGGATGACTCAGCTCATGGGTAAATCCTGATTTCTGTAAGGTGGTTCTTGGTTTGGGTGACCACATGTCTTAGCACTGGCCTATGGGATCTATATTATTTTTTATTTAGATATATAATATTCTCAGCTTTACTTCCTCAGCTATTGTTTGTCTCATTCTTTTTTATTTTCTTCTTTTGGAAGCATTATTAAATAGGTGTTTATATTTCTGCATTCATCCTCCGTCTCTTAGCTCATTTTTATTCTCTCCTTTTTTTGCTAATACATCCTGGGAGACTTCCTAAGACTGATTTTGCAGTTCAGTAATTTACTCTTTACTGGTATCCATTATTCAATTTAGGTTATCTACTGAGCTTTTCATTTCAGGAATTTTATTTGTATTTCCACAATTTTTTTTGGTAGGGCATAGGCAAGTGAGTACATAACTTAAAAACTATTGCATCCTGTGACCTAGAAAGAAACAATACTCACAAAAATGGAAAAGAATGATGCATTGAAAAAATTGTTTAGCAAAGCACAATAAATGGTTTAAAACATAAGCACTGTACTCTCTTTCTTCCCCTCTCCCTGTCTCTGTATCTCTCCTCCAACTCCAGATTTTTAAAGAGATATTTTGAAACTGACTCAGGATTTATGAAGAGTAACAGTGAGGGAAAAAAGGAAATTCAATCAAAGGAGAAGGCAGTGCAAGCATTCTTACAAGGAAGTGACATCCCAGTGAGGTGGGAGTCACAGATGGGGACTCCAGGCAGAAAGACTCACGCCTTTGGGCTTCCCTGGGGGCTCAGCTGGTAAAGAATCTGCCTGCAGTGTGGGAGACCTGGGTGCGATCCCTGGGTTGGGAAGATCACCTGGAGAAGGGGAAGGCTACCCACTCCAGTGTTCTGGTCTGGAGAATTCCATATATTCCATAGATTGTATAGTCCACTGGGTCGAAAAGAGTCAGACACGACTAAGTGACTTTCACTTGACTTCAGGGCGAGGAGGGAGTGGGAGTGGCCATAAAGGACTGACTAGAATTTTACAGGAGGGCATGTGTTCCAGCTGTTGTGAAGATCTTGCTGCTACCTCCATACGCACCACCCTGGTTAAGGGAAAAAATTGTATCTGTTCTCTGGAGGAACGGTGGAGGACTTGGGATAGGTGTTGGGGCAGTGCCCCAGAGGGAAGCATAAAGTCAATAAATAAACAGAAGACCCCCACCCTCTCCCACTGGAGACTCAGCCAAAGTCCTTATCCCTGGACAAGAAGTGAAACGAGATTGACAGAAGTTCTGCTCATTGCTCAGAGAGATTTCCAAAGCCAGGCCAGCTGAAATTCTTGTAGGGGAGCACAACTTCTGAAATAAACTCACGGAAAGGAATCACAGGAGAGTGCAAGAACACACACACCATGAAAAAGAGGCAACAAACAGAAGAACTTACACGTGAGGGAACAGAACTATCGAAACAGCCAGAAGAGGCGTTTAAAATAAGCGTAAATCCATAGGCCCACAGAAAGTGAGGTTGTGTTTCATGGCGATGACACAAGTGTATGTGGTTATTTTCTTAAAAGTCATTTTCTGGAAAGGCAGTACTGTCAGGGTACAAGCACAGGCTCTGGATTAGGTTGTCTAAATCTACATTCCATCACTTACTCGGTCTGTAACATTTGGCAAGTCACTTATCGTCTCTGTATTTTGAGTTTGGTGTTTGGAAAATGAGAAAAATAATATTATGTCTACTTCATAGGGTTTTTATGAAGAGTAAATAGTAATGTTTGTAAAGTGTTTAGAATGGCTCCTAATGTGCAGTAAGTACTGCTGCTGCTGCTGCTAAGTCACCTCAGTCGTGTCCAACTGTGTGACCTGTAGACGTTAGCCCACCAGGCTCCCCCGTCCCTGGGATTCTCCAGGCAAGAACACTGGAGTGGGTATCTAGATGATATTAATATTATCTTGGAAACAAAATGTGCAATTGTCGAAATTAAAGACTCACTAGATATACTGAGGTACAAAATGAATAAGATTGAAGCCTGGATGACTGGCTTCCTAAAAACATCAGAGACTGCAAGTTGGAGAGTATGAAGTTAAGAGATCTGGAGGATAAAGATATGAATTCCAAGATCTGTTAAATAATAAGAATTTCAGAAGCAGAGCAAAGTGAATAAAAGGGAGGCGATATTTGAATAAATAATTGAGAAATTTCCAGAACTAGAGAAGATTAATATCATCAGAACAGAAAAAATAAGGAGAAAGATAGCTAAATACATTGTAAAAAATTATCAAGGATATATTTTAAGCAAATCCTTATCCATAAGCAACAAGCTTTGATGAATCAGTAGATGGATAAGTAGATAGATACCACGTATTGGTTCTGTTTCCTTGGAGAACCCTGACTAGTTCACATGCAATATTGGAGGATGGAAGCGGGATAGAGGGGTTCAACACTCAGGTGCCCCTGAGCAGGAGGCATGCTAGGATCTGGAAACAGACATGCAAGGAGGGAAGTTGAGACTGAGGCAGGCGGTTGATGGGCCCCTGAGCTGCACAGCTGATGTTTGTCAAGTGCAGTGAAATTAAGGATTTGTTCTCACTCACATCCCAAGGACAAAGCTAGTGGCAGAAGTGAGCTTTGCTGAAGTAAAGGGATAAGGTACCCACTCTGAGGTCAAGGAAGACTTCCCTATCTGCACATGCACAGGAAGGATCCTTGGGGGTCAAAAAGGGAGGGGACCCCACCCCATAATAAGTGTGGACATGCACCCACAGGCCTCTGTGATGGGATCCATTTTAGCAAAAAGCTGTATGTGCATGCATGAGGAGGGTCCTAGGACCAGAAAGCTGTGAGAAACAGAAACAAGATAACTGGACAAATGCAAAGACCCAGAAGGACTGTTTCACATTGAAGAGGGAAATTTAGAACTCACATCCAGCTAGAAATAACTTCATGCTGGTTCTGCTTCTGTAACTCAGCTTGCTCCTTGCAAAGTCATGTATGTTTCATAGTTTCATTTTGTGTGTAGGGGGGTGGGAGGTGCAGGAATGGAAACTTACAACAATGCTAGGAGCTGAAACTTACCTCACTCACCCTTGTCCTACTTTTGCAATTACCCAGCCCCTGTAATTCTGCCTAACCATGTTTGTTTGTGCAAAGGTCAGGCGTCCCCCATGCTTTGTCCTAACCACTGTTCCCTAACCGCTGTTCCCTAACCGCTGTTCTGGGTGGCAGAAATCCCTCCTTAAAAATAGCCTATTAAAAAAAAAAAAGACCTATTAACTTTCAGCACCGCCCATTACAGCCTGATGTCATGCACTGCCTATAAAAACTTTGTAACCCCTTTGTTCGGGGTTCAGAGCTGAAAGGGTTAACTCCTTTGGGCCCGCTGGCATAATAAACCTGAGTTCTCCAACTCTCCGAGTAAAAGTGCTGCGGTGCTTGGTTTCTCGAGGGACTTCTGAAACAACATACGGGATTTAAATCACCTCTTTATTGTGCTCCTCATTCAGAATGCCTGCTCTTCTCTCTGGGTGTGTATTTCTGCTCTGCTTCTGACTTACCGTGCCCCTCCTCGTGAGAGAGGACACCCATACCCTTTCTCTCTGGGTGTGTATTTCTGCTTTGCTTCTGTCTTAAATAAACGAACTGTTTCTCTGTGTGCTCTCCCACATGCTATGCTGTATCTCTATTGATACCTTTTTTACCTGTTTTTACAGTTATTGCCTCCTGGAAACATTCTTGCTTTCAAACTGGGGGCGGGGTGTGGCGGGGGTGGGGGTGGGGTGGAGGGTGAAGAGCCAGGGCCACTTTGCTTCTAGCATTTGGCCCCTAGTGGTCTAGTGGCTAAGATTTCTGATTTTCATCCGGGTTTCCCAGATTCAATTCCTGGACAGGGAACTGAGATCTCTCTTCAGGGCCGTTCACTGGTGTCTCTTCGAGATCAAGATTAGGCCAAATGTCTCCAGTGGGTGGGGCCTTTGGTGGTGCAATGAATAAATGAATAAATACCAGTCCTATGTAAATTTCTCAGCAATGAAATAGAGCTGGGGAAGATTAGCCAAGATTACACTATTTATAAACATGGGTTTTAAACACATTATTATTAAAGAGTATAACTGCAGAAAGGGCTTCCTGGAAGGTTCATTAACTTGGGCAGAGTGAAACAAAAATAGCAACACTTTATTTGTATTGCTGGGAAATGAGTCAGAGATTACAATCTGAAGTTCAAAGCTAAACATCAGGATCCTGGAACTGTATGTACAATTTTATCTGTATGGAAATATACAACTTTTTTCTAGAAAGAAGGTCCTAGATTCTAAAAGTTAAAAACTACCCATCATATGATTTGTTTTCTTGATAAATGAAGTTATCCCTCTCTTTTAGGACAACTTAAAAAATATCATCTTTGTGAAAAAAATCTCTCTCCTACAGAGTATAGCATCTGTCCTTGAGTTCATAAAGAGAGTAGACTGAATATAAAAAAACTTTATCTTACTGACTTAACAGGTAAAGTGACTAATCATTATGGTTTGGAAATATTCATAAGTTTAAAAAAAATATATATTTATTTATTTATTTGGTTGTACTGAGCCTTGGCTGCCGCATGCAGAATCTTTGTTGTGGCATGCGAGCTCCAGAGTTTCTGGGCTCAGTAGCTGTGACACATGGGCTTAGTTGCTCCTTGGCATGTGGAATCTTACTTCCCTGATCAAGATCAAACCTATGCCCTCTGTGCGGGAAGGTGGATTCTTAACCACTGGACCAACAGGAAAGCCCCCTAAGAACTTTTAATACTCAGGCTGACCATCCGCCAAATAGTTTGACTGTATTCCCACCCTCCCACCCCCTGCTGCCTCAGTTGTACCTTTTTAGTTCTATTTACTTCCCAAAGTATTTGTTTTGGTGGGAGGGATTGGAGACAGGAGGAGAAGGGGATGACAGAGGATGAGATGGCTGGATGGCATCACCGACTTGATGGACATGAGTTTGGGTGAACTCCGGGAGTTGGTGATGGACAGGGAGGCCTGGCGTGCTGCAATTCATGGGGTCGCAAAGAGTCGGACACAACTGAGGGACTGA
>NW_011494874.1:8133133-8137207 GCF_000754665.1 Bison bison bison | reverse complement strand
GAACTGAACTTCCCAAAGTATTTGTTTAGTGTCTCTTCTGTTTCTGTTCACCACCCCTTAATGATGGCCTCTGTATATCTTCATTCTTCTATTGTCTAAGTTTACCTGACCATCATCTGGATGAGGGGCTAAGGATGATCTAGGTTGCATATCAGACATTTTTCTTACAGCTTAGTGTCCTCACTATGATCTTGTTCATTTCCTGGCTTGTATTTCTGCCAAAAAACTGACCACTGAATTCATCTGAGCATTGCTACATTTTGTTAAAACTAAGCAAACCAGTTGTGGCAATAACCTTGAGAGATTGGAATATATTTCTGGAACATCCAGTCAAACAGCTGCCATTTTTTTCCCCTTCTTCTAATTTACAACCCTCTCATGTTGGTTTGATCTCTTCCTAAGTTTCTGAGGACTGATGCAGAAGGTCATAGCATTTTTCTGATTTTATACATTCATCATGTCTGCTCCCACGCAGCCCACTCAGCAGCCTTACAGATTTATAATCTTACTCATATTGAAGATTTCCAACTTACTCTTCTTCTAGTTCCTCACCAGAATGTAAGCATCTTAAGGGTTGAGACTTGGTCTTATCTCCTCATATCCTGAGCACCTAGTAGAGTCTGGCACACAGAAGATACTTGAGAAATAACAGAACAAGCAAATGCAGACCAGAGAAATTCTATAGGGAAGTGGCTGCAGTACATACACTCTCCCAGCAACTGTTGGGCCACCCAGAGTGTGGCAACACAGGGAGTCATTAAACTCAACCCTGAATTCTCCTTTAATAACATTAGTAAATTGAATTTCATGAAGTTAGGAATTTCTCTTCATCAAAGAGAGTAAAAACCTACAGAGTGTTTTATTTGCCATGTATAGAAACTGATAAACTGCTCATATCTAGAATACGTGAAGATGTCTAACAAAGTAATAGAAGAATGGACAAAAGACTTGAACAGACACTTCACAAAATAGGATATCCAAATGGCCAGTAAACATATAAAATATACTAAACCTCCTTACTTATCAGGGAAATGTCAATTAGGCCACAGTGAAATCCTGCCCACCAGGAAAGCTAAATCCTACTATCCTACTGGTCCTCATTAGTTACATTTGATTCAGAAATATTAAAATAGTTTTAAAGATTTATTTATCTGTTGATGATTTTTATGGCTGCATGGGGTGTTTGTCACTGCACGTGGCCCTTCTGCAGTTGTGGCGGGTGGGGCTACTCTCTAGTTGCGGTGCACGGGTTTCTCACTGTGGCGGCTTCTCTTGTGCAGAGCACGGACTCCACGGAGCCCGGGATTCAGTAGTTGCATCACATTGGCTGCAGAGCACAGGCTTGGAAGTGGTGGTGTATGGGCTTAGTTGATCCACGGCCTGTGGGAGCTTCCTGGACCAAAGATTGAACCTGTGCCCTCAGCATTGGCAGATGGATTCTTTACCACTGAGATACCAGGGATGCCCTAAAGTTTTTTTTTTTTTTTTAAACATTTAGGTTTCAATATACTTGGAATCCATTTTAAAGGTTATGTATAGTAAAAATTCTATTTTTTAATATGAAATTTCTTAATTCCAGTAAGCAAATAGAGCATTCTCTACCCAGGGGGCTATGATATACTTCTGTCATAAGCCAGGTTATCATAAGTGTGGACATCAGTTTGGGCTAGTGATTAATATCATATACCATTTTTTCTTTTTATCTACTGCTATATCAATACCACAGTTTTATTTACTATAATTTTATGGTAACTTTGATATCAACATTGCCTTTCCTTTATACCTTATTTATATCTTCCTATTCCCTTCTTAGGGCTTCCCTGATGGCTCAGACGATAAAGAATCTGCCTGCAGTGCAGGAGACCCAGGTTCGATCCCTGGGTTGGGAAGATCCCCTGGAGAAGGGAATGGCAACCTACTCCAGTATTATTGCCTGGGGAATCCCATGGACAGAGGAGCTTGATGGGCTACTGTCCATGGGGTTGCAAAGAGACTCTACTCAACGACTTAATACTTCTACTTCTGTTTCCTTCTTGAAAAAAACTTCTTTAGTTTAGCAGCCAAGGCCCACCATAACCTGGCTTTGAACCTCCTCTCCCCTCTCCTCCCCTGTCCCCTACCCTATGCTCTCTGCTTCCAGCATAGTGATATCTACTTCAGCGGTCAAACTGTGTCATGCAGGCAAAGACACGGAACGGGAGGTAAGGAATGGGCGCTATGTTAAGTGCCTGACTTAACAGCCTGACTATGTTAAGGCTGTTGTTCTATGATTAAGGAACGATTTTTTTTTTTTAAGAAGAATGCTCTTAAAAATCCAGAATTAAATGTTCAAACAATAACAACATAATTTCTTCTTAATAATAGAAACCTCATTAAGAACATCAGTGCTGACATTCTTGTCCTGGTTGTAGGGAACTAGTGGAGAGAAGACAAAGGTAATCTCTAACAGAGATTAGGAAAAATTAAGCAAAGTTAGAATACTTAATAAGTCAAGTGTGTCTAAAAGAAAGCATAAAAACTACCCACCCACCACCAAATCCCAGGAATGCCAGGTTAGTTAAACACTCAAAAATGGCTTAATGTAGTTTACTTTATTCACAAACTAAAAAAAAAAAAAAATCTTATCATCTCAGTAGATGCAGAAAAAGCACTTGACAAAATTTAACATCCATCCCTGACAAAAAGTCTCAGAAAACTAGAAATAGAAAGAAATTTGCCCAAAGCTGATAAAGAGTAATCTATGAAAACCTACAGTTTACATACTTAATGGTAAAATAAAGTTAATGCTTTCTAAGATCAGGAAGAAGGCAAAAATGTCTCTCCCTACAAACTCTATTCAAATTGTGCTGATGTTTCTAGTAATGGAAATAAAAAAAAAGATATAAAAGACATCAGATTGGAAAGGAAGCAGAAAAACTGTCTTTATTAACAGTTGACATGATTACTTATGTAGAAAATCTGATGAAAACTATTTTTTAAAAAGCCACTAAAAGTAATAATTTTAGGAGATCAATATAAGAAATCAGTTGCATTTCTCAATATTACCAACAAAATCAGCAATTTTAAAATATTATTCAGAATAGCATACAAATGTGAGATGCCTAGGGAGAAAGCTGACTGAAGATGTGCAAGAACCATATACTACAAAACATAGCTAGGAGAAACTTTAAAAGGCCAAACAAATGGAGAGAAATAGAGTGTTTGTGGGTCGGAAGATTCAGTGTTGTTAAGATGGCAGATCCCCCTAGATTGATCTGTTGATTCAGATGCAAGCTCAGACAAAATCCTAGAAGACTTTATTTTTTTTTTTTTTTGGTAACTGACAAGCAGTGGTATGAGAGAAAGTGGATTTACATGTGAACCAAAATGAATCTTAGTCCTTATACAATGTGCAAAAATATTTTGAAATGGATTGCAGATTTAAATGAGATAGGCAAAATAATAAAACTTTAAAAGGAAGACAAAACAGAATATCTTTATGACTCTAAAATAGACAGGCTTCTTGAGTAGAACATAAAATACCTAATAATAAAGTAAAAGTAATAAATTAGCACTATATTAAAATTAGGGAACTCTACTCACATGGTGGAGGTGATGGAATTCCAATTGAGCCACTTCAAATCCTGAAAGATGATGCTGTGAAAGTACTGCACTCAATATGCCAGCAAATTTGGAAAACTCAGCAGTGGCCACAGGACTGGAAAAGGTCCGTTTTCATTCCAATCCCAAAGAAAGGCAATGCCAAAGAATGCTCAAACTACCCCACAATTGCACTCATCTCACATGCTAGTAAAGTAATGCTCAAAATTCACCAAGCCAGGCTTCAGCAATACGTGAACTGTGAACTTCCTGATGTTCAAGCTGGTTTTAGAAAAGGCAGAGAAACCAGAGATTAAATTGCCCATATCTGCTGGATCATGGAAAAAGCAAGAGAGTTCCAGAAAAATATCTATTTCTGCTTTATTGACTATGCCAAAGCCTTTGACTGTGTGAATCACAATAAACTGTGGAAAATTCTGAAAGAGATGGGAATCCCAGACCACCTGACCTGCCTCTTGAGAAACCTGTATGCAG
>NW_011494874.1:8129274-8132275 GCF_000754665.1 Bison bison bison | reverse complement strand
GGCCAGGAGGAAAAGGGGATGACAGAGGATGAGATGGCTGGATGGCATCACTGACTTGATGGACGTGAGTTTGAGTGAACTCCGGGAGATTGTGATGGACAGGGAGGCCTGGTGTGCTGCAATTCATGGGGTCTCAAAGAGTCGGACACGACTGAGCAACTGAACTGAACTGAACTGATTCACATGCTATACTATAAGAGTAAAAAGTCAACTCGCCAAGTGGGAGAAGATATTTTCAGTACATGTATCTGACAAAAGACTCTTATACAACATATATAAAGAATGTCTACAAATCAATATGAAAAAGAGGCAACCTAGTAGATAAGTGGGTAAAATACTTGAACAGGAACTTCACTAAAGAGGTTATCCAAATGGCCAATAGACATATGAAAATAAGCTCAAATTCATTAGGCAACAGGTTTAAGTTTCAGCTCAGTTGCTCAGTTGTGTCCAACTCTTTGTGACCCCATGGACTGCAGGATGCCAGGCTTTCCTTTCCATCACCAACACCCAGAGCTTACTCAAACTCATGTCCATCGAGTTGGTGATGCCATCCAGCCATCTCATCCTCTGTCGTCCCCTTCTCCTCCTGCCCCCAGTCCCTCCCAGCATCAGAGTCTTTTCCAATGAGTCAACTCTTCACATGAGGTGGCCAAAGTACTGGAGTTTCAGCTTTAGCATCATTCCTTCCAAAGAAACCCCAGGGCTGATCTCCTTCAGAATGGACTGGTTGGATCTCCTTGCAGTCCAAGGGACTCTCAAGAGTCTTCTCCAACACCACAGTCCAAAAGCATCAATTCAGAGGTGGTCCTAAGATGGCAGAGGAATAGGACGGGGAGACCATTTTCTCCCCCATAAATTCATTGAAAGAACATTTAAACGCTGAGTAAATTCCACAAAACAACTTCTGAATGCTGGCAGAGGACATCAGGCACCCAGAAAAGCAGCCCATTGTTTTTGAAAGGAGGTAGGAAAAAATATAAAAGACAAAAAGAGAGACAAAAGAGGTAGGGACGGAGATCCGTCCCAGGAAGGGAGTCTTAAAAAGAGAGGTTTCCAAACACCAGGAAACACTCTCTCTGCCGAGTCTGTGGTGAGCCTTGGAACCACAGAGGGCAACATAACTGGGAAGAAAAATAAATAAATAATTAAAACCCACAGATTACGAGCCCAACGGTAACTCCCCCAGCGGAGAAGCAGCTCAGACGCCTGCACATGCCGCTAGTAAGCGGGGGCTGGGCAGGGAGGTGTGGGCTGCATTGCTTAGAGTAAGGACCAGGCCTGAATGCCCCGATGGCAATCTGAGGGAACTAATTTGGGCTAGCAAACCAGACTGTGGGATAACTACTATGCGAAAAGCCCTAACCTAAGAGTTGGACTGTGAAGAAGGCTGAGCACCGAAGAATTGATGCTTTTGAAGTGTGGTGTTGGAGAAGACTCTTGAGAGTCCCTTGGACTGCAAGGAGATCCAACCAGTCCATTCTGAAGGAGATCAGTCCTGGGTGTTCTTTGGAAGGAATGATGCTGAAGCTGAAACTCCAGTACTTTGGCCACCTCATGCGAAGAGTTGACTCATTGGGAAAGACTCTGATGCTGGGAGGGATTGGAGGCATGAGGAAAAGGGGACGACAGAGGATGAGATGGCTGGATGGCATTACTGACTCGATGGACCTGAGTCTGAGTGAACTCCGGGAGTTGGTGGTGGACAGGGAGGCCTGGCGTGCTGCGATTCATGGGGTCGCGAAGAGTCGGACACAACTGAGCGACTGAACTGAAGACACCGCCAGACCTGCTCTCAGAACAAAAGACTGAGCAGAGCTACGTGAAAAGCCCTAACCTAAGACACTGTCAGGCCCACTCACAGAACAAAGGACTGTACAGAGATAGCCGGCTACAGACCATCCCCTTCCGGTGACCGGCCGCCAGAGCCGGAAGGGGGCAATCGCAGCCCCAGAGAGGCATTATCTACCAAACTGCAAGCAGGCTTCTTTGCTAACCAAGACTTCTTGGGGTTCTGGATGGTCAACATCCACCTGAGAAGGTGCGCTGGGTGTACACCCAGAAAACTGAGCAGCAAGGACGGGGGAGGCGATAAGTTGCAGCGACTGCACTCGCCAAACACCTCATCACCTGAGCTGCTCGGACCTGGGAAGGGCACAAAACGCAGGCCCAACTGGGTCTGTGCCTCTGAGGACTACCCGAGTGCCTGAACCTGAGTGGCTTAGACCTGGGAGGTGCATGCAAGCCCAGGGCCGGCCTCAGACGGTTCCCGGTGGAGCAACCTAGAGCCTGAGCAGTGTGGGCAGGGAGGACACACACGCCGTGAGCGGGGACAGACCCAGTGTGGCTGAGATACTGCAAGCACATGCCAGTGTTATTTGTTTGCAGCGTCCCTCCCTCCTCACAGTGCGACTGAACAAGTGAGCCTAAAAGAAAGCGTCCACCACCGCCCTCTTTGTGTTAGGGCAGAAATCAGACACTGAAGAGACCAACAAACAGAAGAAGCTAAAACAGAGGGAACTGCCTTTGACATGACAGGTGCAATAGATTAAAAGCCTGTAGTTAGTACCGACTACATAGGAAGGGGTCTATAGATCTTGAGAAATATAAGTTGGACCAAGGAACTATCCAAAAATGAACTGACTCCACACTGCCCACAACACCAGAGAAAGTCCTAGATATATTTTTATTATTTTTACTATCATTCTCTCTTTTTAAAAATTTTTCAAAAAATTTTAAGTCCTCTATTACTCCTTCAATTTTTGTTTTTATAACCTACTATTACTTTGCAAAAAAAGAGACCCTATTTTTAAAAGCAAACTTCATATATATATATATATTTTAAATAATTTTTGTGATTTTTTTTCCTTTCTTTTCTTTAATACTGTACTTTTGAAAATCCAACTTCTACTCTAGATTTTTAATCTTCACTTTTTGATATTTGTTATCAATTTTGTACCTTTAAGAACCCAATCTTCAGTACCCATTTTTACTTGGGAGC
>NW_011494874.1:8125703-8128501 GCF_000754665.1 Bison bison bison | reverse complement strand
GAGCAAGACATATCATGCAAATTCTCCAGCAACACAGGAACACAGCCCTGAGCTTCAACATACAGGCTGCCCAAAGTTACTCCAAACCCACTGACATCTCATAACTCATTACTGGACGCTTCATTTCATTCCAGAGAGAAGAAATCCAGCTCCACCCACCAGAACATCGACACAAGCTTCCCTAACCAGGAAACCTTGACAAGCCACCCAAACAACCCCACCCACAGCGAGGAAACTCCACAATAAAGAGGACTCCACAAACTGCCAGAATACAGAAAGGCCACCCCAAACACAGCAATATAAACAAGATGAAGACACAGAGGAATACCCAGCAGGTAAAGGAACAGGATAAATGCCCATCGAACCAAACAAAAGAGGAAGAGACACGGAATCTACCTGATAAAGAATTCTGAATAATGATAGTGAAAATGATCCAAAATCTTGAAATCAAAATGGAATCTCAGATAAACAGCCTGCAGACAAGGATTAAGAAGATGCAAGAAAGTTTAACAAAGACAGAAGAAATAAAAAAGAGTCAATATATAATGAATAATGCAATAAATGAGATCAAAACCACTCTGGAGGGAACAAATAGTAGAATAACTGGAGGCAGAAGATAGGATTAGTGAAGTAGAAGATACAATGGTAGAGATAAGTGAATCAGAGAGGAAAAAAGAAAAACGAATTAAAAAAAATGAGGACAATCTCAGAGACCTCCAGGACAAGGTTAAATGCCCCAACATTAGAATCATAGGAGTCCCAGAAGAAGAAGACAAAAAGAAAGACCATGAAAAAATACTTGAGGAGATAATAGTTGAAAACTTCCTTAAAACGGGGAAGGAAATAATTGCCCAAGTCCAAGAAACCCAGACAGTCCCAAACAGGATACACCCAAGGAGAAACACCACAAGACACATATTAATCAAATTAACAAAGATCAAATATGAAGAACAAATATTAAAAGCAGCAAGGGAAAAACAACAAATAACACACAAGGGGATTCCCATAAGGATAACAGCTGATCTTTCAATAGAAACTCTTAAGGCCAGGAGGGAATGGCAGGACATACTTAAAGTGATGAAAGGAAATAACCTACAGCCCAGATTACTGTACCCAGCAAGGATCTCATTCAAATATGAAGGAGAAATCAAAAGTTTTACAGACATGCAAAAGGTGAGAGAATTCAGCACCACCAAACCAGCTCTCCAAAAAATGCTAAAGGATCTTCTCTAGACAGGAAACACAAAAAGGGTGTATAAACTCGAACCCAAAACAATAAAGTAAATGGCAATGGGATCATACTTATTAATAATTACCTTAAATGGGTTGAATGCCCCAACCAAAAGACAAAGACTGGCTGAATGGATACAAAAACAAGACCCCTATATATGTTGTCTACAAAAGACCCACCACAAAACAGGGGACACATACAGACTGAAAGTGAAGGGCTGGAAAAAAATATTCCACGCAAATAGAGACCAAAAGAAAGCAGGAGTAGAATACTCATATCAGATAAAATAGGCTTTAAAACAAAGGATGTGAAAAGAGACAAAGAAGAACACTACATAATGATCAAAGGATCAATCCAAGAAGATATAACAATTATAAATATATATGCACCCAACATAGGAGCAACACAATATGTAAGACAAATGCTAACAAGTATGAAAGGGGAAATTAACAATAACACAATAATAGTGGGAGACTTTAATACCCCATTCACACCTATGGATAGATCAACTAAACAGAAAATTAACAAGGAAACACAAACTTTAAGTGATACAATAGACCAGTTAGACCTAATTGATATCTATAGGACATGTCACCCCAAAACAATGAATTTCACCTTTTTCTCAAGCGCACACAGAACCTTCTCCAGGATAGATCACATCCTGGGCCATAAATCTAGCCTTGGTAAATTCAAAAAAACTGAAATAATTCCAAGCATCTTTTCTGATCACCATGCAGTAAGATTAGATCTCAATTACAGGAGAAAAACTATTAAAAATTCCCACATATGGAGGCTGAACAACACGCTGCTGAATAACCAACATTCACAGAAGAAATCAAAAAAGAAATAAAAATATGCATAGAAATGAATGAAAATGAAAACACAACAACCCAAAACCTGTGGGACACTGTAAAAGCAGTGCTAAGGGGAAGGTTCATAGCAATACAGGCATACCTCAAAAAACAAGAAAAAATTCAAATAAATAACCTAACTCTACACCTAAAGCAACTAGAAAAGGAAGAAATGAAGAACCCCAGGGTTAGTAGAAGGAAAGAAATCTTAAAAATTAGGGCAGAAATAAATGCAAAAGAAACAAAAGAGACCATAGCAAAAATCAACAAAGCCAGAAGCTAGTTCTTTGAAAGGATGAATAAAATTGACAAACCATTAGCCAGACTCATCAAGAAACAAAGGGAGAAAAATCAAATCAATAAATTAGAAATGAAGTTGGAGAGATCACAACAGACAACACAGAAATACAAAGGATCATAAGAGACTACTATCAGCAATTATATGCCAATAAAATGGACAACTTGGAAGAAATGGACAAATTCTTAGAAAAGTACAACTTTCCAAAACTGAACCAGAAAGAAATAGAAAATCTTAAGAGATCCATCACAAGCACAGAAATTGAAACTGTAATCAGAAATCTGCCAGCAAACAAAAGCCCAGGTCCAGACGACTTCACAGCTGAATTCTACCAAAAATTTAGAGAAGAGCTAACACCTATCCTACTCAAACTCTTCCAGAAAATTGCAGAAGAAGGTAAACTTCCAAACTCATTCTA
>NW_011494874.1:8124988-8125603 GCF_000754665.1 Bison bison bison | reverse complement strand
CCTTAACAAAATTCTAGCAATCAGAATCCAACAACACATTAAAAAGATCATACACTATGACCAAGTGGGCTTTATCCCAGGGATGCAAGGATTCTTCAATATCCACAAATCAATCAATGTAATACACCACATTAACAAATTGAAAAATAAAAGCCATATGATCATCTCAATAGATGCAGAGAAAGCCTTTGACAAAAATCCAACATCCATTTATGATAAAAACTCTCCAGAAAGCAGGGATAGAAGGAACATACCTCAACATAATAAAAGCTATATATAACAAACCCACAGCAAACATTATCCTCAATGGTGAAAAATTGAAAGCATTTCCCCTAAAGTCCGGAACAAGACAACGGTGTCCACTCTCACCACTACTATTCAACACAGTTTTGAAAGTTTTGGCCATGGCAATCAGAGCAGAGAAAGAAATAAAAGGAATCCAAATTGGAAAAGAAGAAGTAAAACTCTCACTGTTTGCAGATGATATGATCCTCTACATAGAAAACCCTAAAGACTCCACCAGAAAATTACTAGAGCTAATCAATGAATATAGTAAAGTTGCAGGATATAAAATCAACACACAGAAATTCCTATACACTAATAATGAGAAAGTAG
>NW_011494874.1:8123132-8123992 GCF_000754665.1 Bison bison bison | reverse complement strand
ACAAGTGGTGCTGGGAAAACTGGTCAACCACTTGTAAAAGAATGAAACTAGAACACTTTCTAACACCATACACAAAAATAAACTCAAAATGGATTAAAGATCTAAACGTAAGACCAGAAACTATAAAACTCCTAGAGGAGAACATAGGCAAAACACTCTCCGACATAAATCACAGCAGGATCCTCTATGACCCACCTCCCAGAATATTGGAAATAAAAGCAAAAATAAGCAAATGGGACCTAATTAAAATTAAAAGCTTCTGCACAACAAAGGAAACTATAAGCAAGGTGAAAAGATAGCCTTCAGAATGGGATAAAATAATAGCAAATGAAGCAACTGACAAACAACTAATCTCAAAAATATACAAGCAACTCCTGTAGCTCAATTCCAGAAAAATAAATGACCCTATCCAAAAATGGGCCAAAGAACTAAATAGACATTTCTCCAAAGAAGGCATATAGATGGCTAACAAACACATGAAAAGATGCTCAACATCACTCATTATCAGAGAAATGCAGATCAACACCACAATGAGGTACCATTTCACGCCAGTCAGAATGGATGCTATCCAAAAATCTACAAGCAATAAATGCTGGAGAGGGTGTGGAGAAAAGGGAACCCTCTTACACTGTTGGTGGGAATGCAAACTAGTACAGCCACTATGGAGAACAGTGTGGAGATTCCTTAAAAAACTGGAAATAGAAATGCCTTATGACATAGCAATCCTACTGCTGGGCATACACACTGAGGAAACCAGAATTGAAAGAGACACGTGTACCCCAATGTTCATCGCAGCACTGTTTATAATAGCCAGGACATGGAAGCAACCTAGATGTCCATCAGCAGATGAATGGATAAGA
>NW_011494874.1:8118559-8123032 GCF_000754665.1 Bison bison bison | reverse complement strand
GTGAGGAAATTCAGTGAAGAAAAGAGGCTGAATAACTTGGTTTACGTGGAAAGCTAATAAAATTCCAAAATAAGGAATTTGCGTCACCTACGTAGGCTGCAGGCATCCTCGGTTCTCCCAAAGGAGAGGAGACACTAAGGCCTCCCGGGTCAGATCTTAGAAGCCCAGGCAAAATTAGTAGGCTTGACGAGCCTCCACGCCCCAGATGGGAATTCAGCCAGAAGGTGAGAGAAAGAACGACGTGGGGAGACCAATTTTCGGTGAACAAGGCCTGCACTTTATTTTCCAAAGTAGTTTTTATACCTTAAGTTGTGCATAGAGGATAATGGGGGAAGGGGTAGAGTCATGCAAGGACTGCAGTCCTTGATCCCAATCGAAGCCAGGCTTTCAAACTTATCATATGCAAAAGTTTAGGTGAATTACATCATCTTCTGGCCAAGAGGCCTGTTAACATTTTAAGATCCTTTCTTCAGAAAACTTATTTTTCTCTTAAGGTGATTATTCTAAAGTCAGGCGCCACCCTCCAAAAGCATTAGATACAGTTGTATTCCTATAGGGCAAAAGTGTGGTGGGCTATAACAAGAAAAGAATTAACTCAAGGGTCCAAGGTTACAAACATTAAAGCTACTACTTACATTCATATACACCAATTATATTAATCAATATGCTGCCAGGGACACAGTAGATAAGGGATATGGAAACTTAGCAGCAAACATTGGCCCAACAAGTGAAAAACCCTTCACCAATACAATTTCTAATCAATCTTTTAACTGCTCAAAGGATTGTCTGTATTTAGACAGTTTAGAACATCTCATGCCTCTTACGGTTGGGAGGCTGTGAACAATCACATGTGGCCGGAAGAACCTATTCAGGCAGGCTAGAGGACTTCCAAAGGAGTTTGTAGGTTGAAACACCCTTGGCACGCCCAGGAACTTTATTAACTGGAGCTGTAAGTTAACTCTTTTTCAGAGAGAGGTGGTGGGGGACAGCCCCCTGTAAAGTCAGATGTGTAGGTGAGAGCACAAAGCAGTAAAGTAGGCAGACTCTGGATTTGGGGGTAGATGCTCGAGAATTTCCAGGGGGACTCCTGAGGCTCGATCCCACCTTTGCGTATGCCGAGTCTCCTTCCTCATGACCTTTGACACGGGTGGAGTTCCTCACGCTGGCTCCCGGCAGAGAATGGCATTGAATCACGTATAATATCATATATGAAACGAATCACCAGTCCAGGTTCAATGCAGGATACAGGATGCTTGGGGCTGGTTCACTGGGATGACCCAGAGGGATGGTACGGGGAGGGAGGAGGGAGGGGGTTTCAGGATGCGGAACACGTGTACACCCGTGGTGGATTCATGTTGATGTATGGCAAAACCAATACAATATTGTAAAGTAATTAGCCTCCAATTAAATAAATAAATTTATATTAAAAAATAAAGCTATTATTACTCATTTACTCTTTCTTAAAACAACAACAACAACAACAACAAAAGCATCAATTCCTTGGCACTCAGCTTCCTTTGTAGTCCAACTCTCACATCCTTACATGATTACTGGAAAAACCATAGCTTTGAGTAGATGGACTTGTGTTGGCAAAATAATGTCTCTTCTTTTTAACGTGCTGTCTAGGTTGGTCATAGCTTTTCTTCCAAGGAGCAAGCATCTTTTAATTTCATGGCTGCAGTCACCTTCTGCAGTGATTTTGAAGCCCCCAAAACAGTGTCTCTCACTGTTTCCATGGTTTTACCATCTATTTGCGATGAAGTAATGGGACCATATGCCATGATCTTAGTTTTCTGAATATTGAGTTTTAAGTTTTTCCACTCTCTTTCACTTTCATCAAGAGGCTCTTTAGTTCTTCTTCACTTTCTGCCATAAGGGTGGTGTCATCTGCCTATCTGAGGTTATTGATATTTCTCCCGCATCAGGTTTAATGTAAGTTAAAACCATTAGGACTTCCCTGGTGGCCCAGTGGTTAAGAATCTGCTGCCAGTGCAGGGAACACATGTTCAATCCCTGGTTTGGGAGTAGCACCACAACTACGGAGTCCATGCATGCAAGTACCAGGACAAAGCCTGCACGCCCTAGAGACTGTGCTCTGGAGCAAGAGGAGCCACTACAAGGAGAAGCCCATGCACCCCGACTAGAGAGCAGCCTCCACTCGCTGCGATTAGAGAAAGCCCCTGTGCTGCAAGGAAGACCCAGCAGAGCTAAAAATGAAAATACCTGAAAAATCTAAAAAATCCGTATTAGGCACCACTGTACTAACCAGAATTGAGAAAAGGCAGAAGAAAATATCAAGTGTTCCTAAGGTTATAAACAACAGGATCATTATGCCTTGTTGGTAGAAATGTAAAGTCATACAATTTGGGAAACCATTTGACACTTTGTACTAGTGTTGAAAACACGACCCAACAATTCCATTCCTCATTACACACCCGAAAGAAATGTGAATCTGTGTCCACCAAAAGTCTTGCACTAGAATGTTCAAAACTGTTCAACCTGAGTACCACTCAAAAGCCCATCAATGGTCAAATGGTGGTCATTCCATCAGGGTATTTGCACACAATGGAACACAACTTGGCAATGAGAATGGACAAATTAAAGAAGTTGAAGCTCCAATACTTTGGTCACCTGATGTGAAGACCCAACTCATTGGAAAAGACCCTGATGATGGGAAAGACTGAGGGCAAGAGGAGAAGGGGGATACAGAGGATGAGATGGTTGGATGACATCATCGACTCAGTGGACATAAGTTTGAGCAAACTCTGAGAGACAGTGAAGGACAGGGAAGACTGACATGCTGCAGTCCATGGGGTTGCAAACAGGGACTGGACAACAACAACCACCACCACCAAATGAATGGACCTCACAAACAGAAGGGTGAGGAAAGTACATCAGTCATGGGTAAGCTTGCAAACATTGTATGGGCAAGGAAGCCAGGCTCAAAGGGTATGTATGCATGACTCCATTTACAATTGTATTTATGGCAAGTACTCACTGCAGATGGTGACTGCAGCCATGAAATTAAAAGAAGCTTACTCCTTGGAAGAAAAGTTATGACCAACCTAGATAGCATATTCAAAAGCAGAAACATTACTTGGCCAACAAAGGTCCGTCTAGTCAAGGCTATGGTTTTTCCTGTGGTCATGTATGGATGTGAGAGTTGGACTGTGAAGAAGGCTGAGCACCAAAGAATTGATGCTTTTGAACTGTGGTGTTGGAGAAGACTCTTGAGAGTCCCTTGGACTGCAAGGAGATCCAACCAGTCCATTCTGAAGGAGATGAGCCCTGGGATTTCTTTGGAAGGAATGATGCTAAAGCTGAAACTCTAGTACTTTGGCCACCTCATGTGAAGAGTTCACTCACTGGAAAAGACTCTGATGCTGGGAGGGATTGGGGGCAAGAGGAGAAGGGGACGACAGAGGATGAGATGGCTGGATGGCATCACTGACTCAATGGACGTGAGTCTGAGTGAACTCCGGGAGTTGGTGATGGACAGGGAGGCCTGGCATGCTGCGATTCATGGGGTGGCAAAGAGTCAGACACGACTGAGCGACTGAACTGAACTGAACTGAAGAGAAGTAAATTGGTAGTGTTACAAAGTCAAGAGAGTGGTTATTCTGGGTTGAGGAGGTAGTGTCTGTAAGAGGGCACAGGGGAGCCCTTGGGCAGGTCTGGTCATGTTCCTTTTGAGTTGGGTCCTGCTGCACAGCTGGATTCAGTTTGTGATCATTCAGCATACTATACACTCGTCTAGTCAAAGCTATGGTTTTTCCAGTAGTCATGTATGGATGTGAGAGTTGGACTATACAGAAAGCTGAGCACAGAATTGATGCTTTTGAACTGTGGTCCTGGAGAAGACTCTTAAGAGTTCCTTGGACAACAAAGAGATCCAACCAGTCCATCCTAAAGGAGATCAGTCCTGAGTGTTCATTGGAAGGACTGATGTTGAAGCTGAAACTCCAATACTTTGGCCATCTGATGGGAAGAGCTGACTCCTTTGAAAAGACCCTGACGCTGGGAAAGATTGAAGGCAGGAGGAGAAGGGGATGACAGAGAATGAGATGGTTGGATGGCATCACTGACTCAATGGACATGAGTTTGAGTAAACTCTGGGAGTTGGTGATGAACAGGGAGGTGTGCTGCAGTCCATGTGGTTGCAAAGAGTGGGACATGACTGAGCGACTGAACTGAACTGACTGAACTGATACACTCATACTTGCAAAGATGGGAATACCAGACCACCTGATCTGCCTCTTGAGAAATTTGTATGCAGGTCAGGAAGCAACAGTTAGAACTGGACATGGAACAACAGACTGGTTCCAAATAGGAAAAGGAGTATGTCAAGGCTGTATATTGTCACCCTGTTTATTTAACTTATATGCAGAGTACATCATGAGAAACGCTGGACTGGAAGAAACACAAGCTGGAATCAAGATTGCCGGGAGAAATATCAATAACCTCAGATATGCA
>NW_011494874.1:8118035-8118459 GCF_000754665.1 Bison bison bison | reverse complement strand
AGAAAGTGAAGAGGAACTCAAAAGCCTCTTGATGAAAGTGAAAGTGGAGAGTGAAAAAGTTGGCTTAAAGCTCAACATTCAGAAAATGAAGATCATGGCATCCGGTCCCACCACTTCATGGGAAATAGATGGGGAAACAGTGGAAACAGTGTCAGACTTTATTTTTCTGGGCTCCAAAATCACTGCAGATGGTGATTGCAGCCATGAAATTAAAAGACGCTTACTCCTTGGAAGAAAAGTTATGACCAACCTAGATAGCATATTGAAAAGCAGAAACATTACTTGGCCAACAAAGGTTCGTCTAGTCAAGGCTATGGTTTTTCCTGTGGTCATGTATGGATGTGAGAGTTGGACTGTGAAGAAAGCTTAGCGCTGAAGAATTGATGCTTTTGAACTGTGGTGTTGGAGAAGACTCTTGAGTGTC
>NW_011494874.1:8098998-8117935 GCF_000754665.1 Bison bison bison | reverse complement strand
GAAAAGACTCTGATGCTGGGAGGGATTGGGGGCAGGAGGAGAAGGGGATGACAGAGGATGAGATGGCTGGATGGCATCACTGACTCGATGGATGTGAGTCTGAGTGAACTCCGGGAGTTGGTGATGGACAGGGAGACCTGGCGTGCTGCGATTCATGGCGTGGCAAAGAGTCGGACACGACTGACCGACTGATCTGATCTGATCTGATCTGATATTCCCAGGGGACTCAGTGGTAAAGAAACTGCCTGCTAGTGCAGGAGATATGGGAGCCTCGGGTTTGATCCCTGGATCAGGAAGATCCCATGGAGAAGGGAAATGGCAACCCATTCCAGTGTTCTTGCCTGGAAAATCCCAGGAACAGAAGAACCTGGTGGGTTACAGTCCATGGGGTTGCGAAGAGCTGGACATGACTTAGTGACTAAAACAACAACATATTTAGTTAGAAGGTTTCTATTGTTAAAATGAAATGACTATCAAGTGTTAAATAATAAAAAAGGAGAAGCTATATGGAATTCTGATGTTTAAAAACCAAAGGATCAGCGTAGGCTTAGGTGCCATAGGAATTTAGAATTAAGAATGGCTGTTGTGGCTTGGAGTGTTGCCAGTGGTTTTTGGGGGAAGGGATGCTGGAATGGCCTCAAAGGCCAGGCATGCTCTGGATGAAAGAGAAGAGATCCTTTGGCTCCAAACAAAAAGTAACCTATAAAAGTGGGCCAATGATTATAGCCTACTCTTTCCACCCAGAGAAGACTTTTTGACCAGTCTTTTACAGGAAAAGATTTAAAGGGGCTTTCAGCATATAGTGGGAATGGAAAGAGGCAGAAATAAGTGCATGATCTTAGTCAAGTTACTCTGCATCTCTGAGTCTCAGTTTCTTCATCCGTAAAATGGAGGAGAAAAAAAATGTCCTTTCAGAGGATTGTGTGTGTTAGTCGCTCAGTTATGTCTGACTCTTTGCAGCCCTATGGACTCTAGCCCACCAGACTCTTGTGTCCATGGAATTCTCCAGGAAAGAATACTAGAGTGGGTGGCCATTCCCTTCTCCAGCGAATCTTCCTGACCCAGGGATCAAACCCAGGTCTTCTGCATTGTAGGCAGATTCTTTACTGTCTGAGCCACCAGGGAAGTCCCGTACTCCTTACATTAGTTTATTGATTTAGTTCACTGTGGCTGCTCCATGTTTTGCCTGGATAGGAAGCAGCACTTTTCTTTGAAGACAAGAAGCAGACTCACAGTGGGTTCTTGAGTCCCTCAGTGCCAAATGTGCTTAATTCTTCAGACTCTGTAAGACTGCTCTCTCCCACTGAAATCCTGGGGGTTCAACATTGTGAGTTGTAGGGCTGCCAGGAGGGTGAACTCAAAACATCTATTCCCAAACCTCTTGCTTCTTGGGATTTTACCACCTCTGAGCCTGGGGTTCTTGTGGGAACCTCCTAAATTACCTCCCTCCTCTAGACTCTCCTCATCACCACTCCCATCCCCACCATCTCCCGTCCCACCAGAGTGAGGGTAAAGTTCAAACTGCAGAGCAGACAACACAGGATTCTCTGAGATCTGGCCTCCTTGAGTGCTGGAAGCAGGGAGACCAGTGAGATGGCTTCTGTATGCTGGGGGAGGGATGACAGTGGCCCGTAAAAAGGCAGAGGCAGCTGAGATGCTGAGAAACAGCTGTTAAGAAAGCTCACAGGAGGTAGAATCAACAGGAAGTGAAGAAGAATCAACAAGAAATAAAGTAAAATCCATAGGTAGGAGGATAAAATCAACAGGAAGTAAGATAGAGTCCATAGGAAGTCCAATCAAACCAACAGGAAATAAAGTGGAATCAACAGAAAGACAATCATATGGATGGGTTTACGTGGGGGAGGAGTAACGAAGGGAAAGGAAATGGAGAGGCTCTCTTCCTAGATTCTTTCCTGGGACCAGCGTGGATGATGTTGCCATTACCTGTGACGGAAACACAGGCAGAGGAGCAGGATGACTTAGCCTGGGCCCCCTGGAAACAGAACCCTGAGAGAAAGGTTCCTAGTGGGGCTGTTTATTGGAGAACATAATACTGGAGAGCGGGAGGGAGGGCTTGAGGAAATGAAACAGGAAGGGAGACCCCAATGCCAGGAGGCCTAATTAAGTTGGCCACCACCCTGAGTGACTGGTTGCTTGATCCCATGAACCCTGTGAATCCCTTTATGGAATGCCCCTCAGGACTGTGCTCCTGGGGGAAGAAAGTGGGAGGCCTCAGCTCCCATCCCATTGGTCAAGACCTGTCCATCTGTGTTCACTTTCCACACTTCTGGTTGTGCAAACATGAGTGCCAAAGAGTATGACACCCATGAGAGAAGCCCTGGGACAGGGCGTAAGGGACATGTGGCCCAAGGCTGAGACTCAGCAACCCCAGCACAAAGCTGCTCAGAGTTCAGCAGGACCAGCCAGGGTGGCGGTGGCTGGAAAAGAGGTGAGGCTGGGGGTGAGAGGGTTGTACTCCATCAGAGAGAAACATGCAGGAGGCCTCCGGTACCCAGTGCAGGAGGAAAATAAATTAAATAGAAAGGACATGCCCCTGCCTGTGCTTGAGAAGCCCACAGTCTCATAGGAATGACACAAAAACAGACAAATCACACACAAGGTGCTAAGTGTGCTTGGGCTGCTGAGCTCTGTTAATGTCTATTTGCTTTGTGTCAGGCCCTCTCCGAGTTAAGTGCTTTACCATGGATTTGTTCATTCAATTCTCACCGCAATCCTGCAGGGAGGTACTATTATTATCCCCGTTTCACAGAGAGGTGATGCATTGTCTAAAGGCCTAATCTAGTAAGTGGCAGAGCTAAGATGCCCATCTTTTAACCCCTTTGGGGTTGGTTATCTGAGGAAGTAGAGGCTGAGTCTGGTGGGTGGGAGGGAGGGCGCAGATCAGCCACAAGTTAGTTAGAATCATACCTGTGTTTTTGCAAAGGCATTGGCATCTGTGATTTAATCAACACTAATAGTACAAGGCAGGACTCGTCATTATTATTTTAAATTTACTGAAGAGGAAACACCTGCAGACGTGCAGCGCCTTTCTCCTAACCACCCAGAGCATCAGCAGTGAGGTCACTGTAACATCAGCCGGAGGTCAGCCGTGCTGCCCTTCCCCACCCCTGTGAGTGGACGGCCCGCTTTGGGAGAGGGATGCCAGCAGGGCCTGGGCCCATTGGCATTCCAGTGCTGTCCCCACGTGAGTCAGGCACCACTAAACAGACTCAATTCTCCCTCTGGCCATTTCCTCCCTCCGTAAAGATTTATTTTGGGCTACAGTGAAGAATGGATTCCTCAAAGCTGAAAGCAAATGCCATTTGATTCCGGGAGTGGAGGGAAATATTGGTTTTCCTTTAGACCACATCTCCTGGGTCTTGCTCCCTGGAAGCCAGCCACAGGGCTGTGGGCCACCAAGCTTGGGGCAGCAGTCACATTCCAGATGGCAGAAAACATTTGTGTACCCTTGGTTTCAGTCAAAAAAGAGAGTCTTCTTGATAAATAGGAGAGTCTGACAGCATTGTTGCCAGGCTATGTGGACCAGTCTTGGGGTAAGACCATGAAGCTGACAAGCATAAGATATATTATATCATCCTCTTGAATATTTATATAGATATAGATATGCACATATATATGCACACATACACATATATGCATATATATACACACACATATACTGGAGAAGGCAATGGCACCCCACCCCCGTACTCTGCCTAGAGAAATCCCATGGATGGAGGAGCCTGGTGGGCTGCAGTCCATGGGGTTGCTAAGAGTCAGACATGACTGAGCGACTTCACTTTCACATATATAATACATATATATACTTGCATATTATATATATATATAACTTGAGTATACGTATATTTATGGGCTGCCCAGGTGGCACAGTGGTAAAGAATCTGCCTGCCAGTGTGGGGGATGCAATAGACACAGTTTCAGTCCCTGGGTTAGGAAGATCCCCTGGAGAAGGAAATGGCAACCCACTCCAGTATTCTTGCTGGAGAATCCCATGGACAAAGGAGCCTGGAGGGCTACAGTCCATGGGTTGCAAAGAGTGGACAAGACTGAGCAGGAGCACAACAACAACGTGTGCGTGTTCATACTCATACATATGTATGGAGAGTATAGCGTGTATACAGTATTCAGTACGTAGTATCTATATAGTGCTCATAAAGGGTCAACCTCCTTGTAATCCTCTCAGCAGCCTCATGAAGCGGGTACAGTTAATGTCCCAGTTTTACAGAGGAGGATATTGAGTCAAGCAGAGGTAAGTGATTGCCCAAAGTCTCAAAGGTAAGCAGGACAGGGATTCAAGCCCAGGCAGACTGGCCCTAGAGTCATGTTTTTAACCTCTAGCAGGTATGACCAGTCTAGATGAATGAACATTGGACTGGACATTGGATTAGAGCTGGATTGGAAGGGACAAGTTGCCCAGCTGCAACTCACCGAGCATGATTTCTGTTGTGCTCACCTCCCCCTCCCCGTTTACCCCACCCTCTGAGATTTTCTGCAGGCAATTTGACCCTAAGGGGTGCCGGACTCATTGCTTTGACCCCCTCTTTGCAGTTGGAGATAACACATCTGGCTACTCCGGAGGTGGGGGATGGGGGTGGGGAGTGCGGCTTCTTGTTTGGCTGGAGCAGAAGGTCTTGGGCATAAAGGGCACTCTGTATGTTTCTGTTGGCATTTTGATAAGTGCATGAATGCTCGAGTTGGATCTTACTTGAATTTAATGTAACTTTGAACTAACTCTGTGATTTGCAAGTGCAGGG
This sequence comes from Bison bison bison, assembly GCF_000754665.1. Lineage (NCBI taxonomy): Eukaryota > Metazoa > Chordata > Mammalia > Artiodactyla > Bovidae > Bison > Bison bison. Next base: position 8,113,160 of record NW_011494874.1, on the reverse strand, counting down.
CTTCATTGTGTATGTGAAGAGTTCTAAGCGGCAAAGAAAAAAAACCCTTTGAATGTGAAGGGCCTTTTTCCCTTGGAAGCCTACCCATCCTGACCTTCAAATCAGGTCTTCTCACCGTCATTCTTGGCAGACTAGTTAGAAGGCAGACAGACTGAGCAAGATGAGCTAAACTAGCCTGTGAGTTATTTTAGCCTGAGTCTAAAGCCATTATCTAAAATAGGGTGGCAAACATCATCCTTTTGTGCAAAAAAAAGATGACATTTTCTTTGGTGATACCTCTCATTTGGGGATTCACGGTGGTAACCATGGTTACTCAGAACCTTCCCCTCCAAGGGCCATTTCCCATTAAGTAAAGACGGGCAGGGGCTTCCCTGGTGACTCAGATGGTAAAGAGTCAGCCTGCAATGCAGGAGACCCTGGTTTGATCCCTGGGCCGAGCAGATCCCCTGGAGAAGGGAACAGCTCCCCACTCCAGTATTTTGCCTGGAGAATGCCATGGACACAGGAGCCTGGAGGGCCACAGTCCATGGAGTTGCAGAGTTGGTCTCAGCTGCATCCCAGGCCTCCACCCACTAGATGGCAGCAGCACCTTCACACACATCAGAGGTATGATGACTTAAAATACCTCCAGACATGGCCAAATGCCCTTGGGGATCAGAACCACTCCAGTCAAGAATCACTGATCTAGGGATTTCCTGATGACGAGTGTAGACATGAAGGCCACATTTCCTAGTTCTCACTCCAGCTGACTTTAAGGAGCAGCTCATGGATCCCCAGGCACTACGGTTCCTGACAAGGTGATTGCAGGCACCTCAGTTCTGTTTCAGGAAAATGTGGCTGGGAACTCTACCTGAGGTGTCACCATCCCCCACCTCCTAAGCAGAAGGGATGGAGGGATGGAGGTGAGCCATCCAGCCAGTCTCGAAGGGGCCATTCCAGCGAGATTGCTCCATGTGACATGTCTCACCAGGCAGGATCCACAAAGTCCATCCTGATGGAATCGAAAAGGGGCATCTCTCCCGGTCAGTTGCAGGGGCCTTGGTCAGTTCCAGCTACTCACGGAGAGGGAAATCCTCAGTGCCAGGAGACACAAAAGGCACCAGATCCCTTGATCATTGCAGCTGCTGGAGGGGCATCCCCCTGCTTCTCTGCACCCATTGCCCAAACTCAAAGAAAAGAGAGCCTTGCTCAGGGTGACTTTGCCATCTTCAATAACAAAATTTTTCGAGAGGTTTCGGGATCATGACTCTTTATGTCTGCTGTCTTCTTCCTAGTTTCAGCTCAGCCACCTTGGAAAGTTCAGAGAGTAAAAGACATTAGCCTCATTTTACAGACAAGGAGGCTGAGACTAAGGGAGGATGAGTGACTTTTCCAATAAGAACTCATTTGAGTACAGATTCAAGGGCTGTTTCTACACTTGCAAAACTGCTATTTACAAAGTTAGATGGGATTTGGGGCTGTTCAACCCCTGTGGTAATTTGCCATGGGACCTCTGGGGGACGTGTGTCTCTCTCCTTCCTTGAGGCAGGATGCCTGGAGGTGGGAACACAAGCTCTGGGATCCAATGGCTGTGTTCAAGTTTCAGCTCCACCAGGCCCACACCTGCTCACCTTGAGCAAATGGCTTAACTTGCCTAAGCCTCAGTTTCCCCACCTGCAAAATGAGGGTAATAATAGTCACTATTCCCCTGCTTGTGGTGAAGAAGCCGTGCAGAGTCATCAGCACAGTTGTTGCGCTGGCGATCATCCCGCCTCCTCCCCATGATCTGTGATTGTTCTTGGAATGTTTGTTTTTTCTACCAGTTAATATAGCTGGTTCTGGTCTCCATAAAATGAGGTGAATCCCTCATAGTAGAATGAGTATTGTTTTCGATAAATCTACTTTGACCACCTGATACAAAGAGCTGACTCTTTGGAAGAGACCCTGATGCTGGGAAAGACTGAGGATAGGAGGAGAATGGGGCAATGGAGGATAAGATGGTTGGATGACATCACCAACTCAATGGACTTGAGTTTGAACAAACTCTGGGAGACAGTGAAGGACAGGTGTGCTACAATCCATAGGGTTGCAAAGAGTCAGAGTCACAACTTAGTGATGCAACAATAACAACAATTAAAATCTGTAAAGAGTTCATTAAATTCCAGAGAGATGGTCAGCCCTTTTTATGGGGCTCTCCTCCTGTGTCTATTCTATATGCTATTCCTTGAAGGGTCCTCTTTCTCTCTTTGAGCAATTAGCATTTATTGGTTTAGCAATTTTTAATGAGACAGGTGATTGGAGCTCATTAATCTGGTGACATAAAGTAAGTAGAGGGCAGGAGGGTGGGGGTCAAGCTCAAAGGGAGGCTAAAGGGTCACTCATATCTTTCAGGGGGTCTTGGGGGTTCAGGAGGAGCTGGACCCTGGGACAAGTGGATGATTGAGAGAGTAAAGGCTAGAATGAGCGCCTATCAGTCTGGAACTGAGCTGCAAGGCATCACACTCCTGTTGGTGTTCAAGCCTCATAATCACCTAACGATGAGGAATGACTCTTCAGGAAGGTCTGAAGATCCCACTTGTCTCCACTGAACTTAAAGACTTTTCAGTGCTGCCGTCTTTTTATTTAATTATCACACATTTTGTGCCTTGTACATTATTATCCCCATTTGACAGCTGGGGAAATTGAGGCCCAGACTTGCTAAGGGTCTTAAACTAAAACTTCTGTTTCCTGCTTAAAGCAGCAGAGCTTTCTGGACCCCAAGACCTGCCTTTTCTGTGGCACCAAGCAGTCTCCAACAGAACAAGGTGGGACAGCCAGAAACCAGGTGGTCTGGGCCAAAGGAAAGACAGTGGCATCTTGCTGGGGAGAGAGGCTGCTGATGCCTTAGGTGGAGAAGCAGCTTCACCGCACTTAGCGTTCCTCACATCATGGGCAGTCCAAGGTTAGGGTGCTGGTGTTGGTTTAGTTGCTAACTCATGTCCAACTCTTGTGATCCCATGGAGTGTAGCCTGCCAGTCTCCTCTGTCCATGGGATTCTCCAGGCAAGAATACTGGAGTGGGTTGCCATTTCCTTCTCCAGGGGATCTTCCTGACCCAGGGATTGAACCCAAGTCTCCTGCATTGCAGGCAGATGATTTACCAGTTGAGCTATGAGAGAAGCCCCAAGGTTAGGGAGACAGAGACTAATTAGACTGATGGGAACCAGAGGGGATACGTGGAGGCCAAATGGAAAGGAAGCCAACAGTTGGAAGGAGGGAGAGATCCTCCAGGATGGGCAACCGAGTGAAATGATGGGCATCCAGAATACATGAGAAGAATGAGAGACAGGAGCTGAAACGTGGTCCAATACTTTCCTAATTAGAATAACCAGAGGGATCGCAGAGGAAATAGGGAGGGACCGTGACTTCTGTAACTCAGATTATGGTAAAGCTCATCAGAGACTTAAAACAGCCCTCAGAACAGCCAGGGAAGGGAGCCGTTTCCAACCCTATATACTTTCTGTTCGAGCTACCCTATTGGCTCAGATGGTAAAGAATCTGCCTGCCATGCAGGAGACCTGGGTTTGATCCCTGGGTCAGGAAGATCCTGTGGAGAAGGGAATGGCAACCCACTCCAGTATTCTTGCCTGAAGAATTCCATAGACAGAGGAGCCTGGCAGGTTACAGTCCTTGGGGTTGCAAAGAATCAGACATGACTGAGTGACTAATACTTTTTCACTTTACTTTCTGTTTCTGGGCTCTGTTGTGTCTGCCTTCTGGGAGCCACAGGAATAATTTCAGAAGGCATCAGCTGTGTTAATTATTAATAGATCAGTAGGCTATGGCTTCTATGTGGCTCTTTTGATGTACTTAAATGGTCTATTTCCCTTGTTACTATTAAGACTATCATTAAGAATGTTTCATGTGAAGGAGAAACCATTTTCTCTCTCAATCAGGTTTTCTACCTTGGTCTGTAAAATAGAAACTTTTGTTCTTTTGGAAATGTTGGAAAGTGGCTTCTACCCTTTAGTCCACTTCTAACAGCTGACTACTTCTGGAAGTAGGAAGAAAGACACTGGGGAGAGAGATGGGTAAAGGGACTGTACATGGGTGTCTTGGGCTCTAGTGGGCTCTTTCTTTTTAAAATAATTTTTATTTTATATTGGAGTAGTACTTTGGCCATCTGATGTGAAGAACTGACTCTTTGGAAAAAACCCCAATGCTGGGAAAGGTTGAAGGCAAAAGGAGAAGGGGGCGGCAGAGTATGAGATAGTTAGATACCGTCTCTGACTCAAGGGACATAAATTTAAGCAAACTCCGGGAGACAGTGAAGGACTGAGGAGCCTGGCAAGCTGCAATCCATGGGGTCACAAAGAGTCGCACACAACAGTGACTGAACAAAAATCACAGTTGATTAACTGTGTAATTAGCTAATACTTTGCTCTTAGTTTCAGGTGACTCAGTTATACACATACATGTATCTACTCTTTTTCAACTTTCTTCCCATTCAGCTTATTACAGAGTATTGAGCAGAGAGTTACCTGTTCAATACAGTAGGTTGTTGTTGGTTATCTATTTTAAATATAGCAGAATGTACATGTCAAACTCCCAGTCTATCCTTTCTCCTGCTCTTCCTGGCTGGTAACCCTTATTTCATTGAATTCTTCTGGGCTCTTTCCATTGGCATATCCAGACGATAGTGAGTGGAGCTTCCTTTCCACTCCTGTCCTCCATGGGGTAAGCAACCCTTGATGGGGCCTGGGTCAGTCCTGGCAACCCACCAGGCATTTTTGGGGGGCCCTCTATAATTGACAGGGTGTGAATTGGTCCCAGTTCTCTTCTAGCTACTTGACTCTCCCATTGTGTATATTCCATGATCTAGGCTTTCCAGAGCAGGTGGCAACTGTGTTGAGATGTGAAGAATTCTTCAGAATTATTCACGTGAAGATAGATTGGAGGAATAGTCCAAACAGAGGACACAGCAAAGAGGTGTCAACTGAAAAAAAATGCACAACCTAAAAACTGAGAGTTATGTTTTATTTGGTGAGCAAATCTGAGGACTTAAGCCTGAGACCCTGCATCTCAGGTAATTCTGAGAGGCTGCTTCAAAGAGGCAAAGGAGAGAGGCAGGATACATAGGAGTTTTGCAAAGACCAGGGAGTCATAACATCAAAAGGCTACTGCTAATTAAAGAAAATTAGACATCTCAAGTTAATACAATTGGTGTTTTTCTGTGTCTGGGACGATGCAAGAGTCTGGGCTGGCTGAAATCATTCCCTTGATGTGCACCTCCACTCTCTGGGCCAGTGTCCTGTGTTTTCTCATCCTGAGTCCCCTCAGGGCTCACCGTCCAGGTGACTGTAACACAAAGGCTTGACGGATGGCTGCTACAGCCTTTGCTGACTGATACAGCGGGTAGCATTCTTAATTCACAGAGGTAAGAGGCAGGGTGGCAAAGGTAGAATTATGAGTGTGTGCCTGCTATTCCCACAGCTTAGGAGGTGAGGCAGAGCGTGGGAGGAGTTGGGTTAGAGCAGTCTGTTTAGAAGACGTCACAGGACCTTCCATACCTATCTCTGGAACGCTGTTTTTAAACATTTGTATTAGAGTATAGTTGATTTACAATGTTGTGTTATTCTCTGCTGTACAGCAAAGCGAATCGGTTATACAGACACATATCTTCAAACTTTTAAAAATCCATTTCCCATATAGGTCATTATAGAATATTGAAAAAAGTTCCCTGGGCTATACAGTAGGTCTTTATTAGTCATCACGTTATATACAGTGGTGTGTATATGTCAGTCCCAATCTCCCAATTCATTTCTCCCCATTGTTCCCTTCCTAGTAACCATAGATGTGTTTTCTCTATCTGTGACTCTTTCTTTTTTGTAAAGAAGTTCATTTGTACCATTCTTTTTGATTACACATTCTCTGGTGGCTCAGATGGTAAAGAATCTGCTTGTAATGCGAGAGACCTGGATTTGATCCCTGGATTGGGAAGATATTCTGGAGGAGAGAGCATGGCAACCCATTCCAGTATTCTTGCCTGGAGAATCCCCATGGATAGAGGAGCCTGGTGGGCCACAGTCCATAGGGTCACAAAGAATCAGACATGACTGAGTGACTAAGCAGAGCACAGAACATAATTGCTATCATACGATATTTTCCCTTCTCTTTATGGAGAACAATATAGGACTCTCTTTATTGTGTAGACTAATTGAGTTCTGAAGCATGTTTCTTAGAAAACTAGTCTTGTAACATGGTCCTTGGGGAAAAGTCCTGAGGCCAAGAATGCATGGGTGTTGCTTTCAGTTCGGTTCAGTTCAGTCACTCAGTCGTGTCCGACTCTTTGCGACCCTATGAATCGCAGCACGCCAGGCCTCCCTGTCCATCACCAACTCCCGGAGTTAACTCAGACTCATGTCCATTGAGTCAGTGATGCCATCCAGCCATCTCATCCTCTGTCGTCCCCTTCTCCTCCTGCCTGCAATCCCTCCCAGCATCAGAGTCTTTTCCAATGAGTCAACTCTTCACATGAGGTGGCCAAAGTACTGGATTTTCAGCTTTAGCATCATTCCTTCCAAAGAACACCCAGGACTGATCTCCTTTAGAATGGACTGGTTGGATCTCCTAAGGTGATGCTTTAGAGATTTCTAATAAACAGTGGCACATTAGAGGACTGAGAATCCTTCAGTGAAGAAAACTGGTCCATTTATTGACTTGGTAACAATTTGTAACACTATGAAAATCCAGTATCTTAAAATTCTCTTTGGCAAACACTCTTTATGGGTAATCAAGGGTCTTGGAAACGTTTTCCAAAGGAGCGATCCTGTAGGATTTATCTTTAACAATATAGAGAATAGTTTTGAAGAAAATAAAGCTGGCAAAGGAGACTAGTGAGGAGAAGGTTATAGGAATCTGGGGAGAGATGTTAAGGATATAGAAAACACTGGGAGATATTGAGCAAGTGTGTTCAGGGTTGTCTGGGAGGTAAAATAATCAGAACCGGGAGATCTGTTGAATGTGATGAGTAAGGGGAGGAAGAGTCAAGGATGACTTCCAGGTTTAACCAGGTAGATGGTCATACCACCATTTAAGATCAAGAGACAGCACTTTGGGACAAGTTGAGTTTGAGGAACCAATGATGTGTCAAAGTAGAAAGATCTGATATGCAGATAGATATAAGTCTGGCTCATTGGAAAAAGCTCTGGTTGATGATACAATCTTTGGAGTTGTATTTAGTTGGTCATTTAAACAATGGCACTGAACAAGTCCATTGTAAAGGAGATCAGTCCCAAATATTCATTGAAAGGATTGATGCTAAAGCCGAAGCCCCCAAACTTTGGCTACCAGGTGCAAAGAGCCAACTTGTTGGAAAAGACTCTGATGCTGGGACAGATTGAAGGCAAAAGGAGAAGAGGGAGGCAGAGGGCAAGATGGTTAGATAGCATCACTGACTCAATGAACATGAGTTTGAGCAATCTCCTGGAGATAGTGGAGGACAGAGGAGCCTGGCGTACTTCAGTCCATGGGGTCGCAAAGAGCGACTAAAAACAACTGAACAAGAGCTCCTAGACAAGGCTGTGTGTAAAATTCAAAGACCCACAGGCTGAGAATAGAATGTTAAGAAATAACACGTTTGGAATGGGAAGAGAGGGAGCCTATGAGGAATCCAGAGAAAGGATGAAAGTGGGATGAGATAAACCTGAAGCTTCAATGCTGTGGAATCCTTGGGAAAGGATATTCAACAAAATCCAGGAATCAGCAGAATCTGATCTTGGAGACAAGCATCATGACGAGGTGCAGAAGAAACACGTCCCACTGGTTCTCAGAAGTTCAGTGATAATCTTCCCAGGACCAGTTCTGGGAGGTAAAAGCCAGTTTTAATGGGCTGAGAAATGAAGGGAAATCTGTGAATGGCATTAAAGATAACTCCTGACAGTTGGGAAGAGAAAAACAGCAGTGAGATTGGAGGATAGCTGAAGTGAAAGAGACCCGAGCATGAAAGCAGTTGAGAGGAGGAAGTTAAAGAAGCAGGAAAAAGAGGAGAGAATCCATGGAGAAAGGAAAGAGGAAATGAAGTGGAAAAGGAGGCTGAAAAAAGGACAAGTGAAAGGTTTTGACAGTGATGTGGGTGGCCTGATTAGGAAAGGATCAGGAATTTTTAGCAGACCTAATCAGCATAACTTCATGATTTTTCTTCTGCTCAGCAATCTAGCACAGGAGCAGAGAAGGTGGGAATTTGCATGGAGAGATTGATGGAGTTTTGCCAGCTGCATGCAGTGTAGGGATAAGGTGCAAGGGAATCAAGGATGTTGATGAAAGAATGGTTTAGACCACCCACCATGGAGTAAAAGCTGGGTGAAATGAAGTGAAGTGAAGTCGCTCAGTCGTGTCCAACTCTCTGCCACCGCATGGACTGTAACCTGTCAGGTTCCTCCATCCATGGGATTCTCCAGGCAGGAATACTGGAGCAAGTTGCCTTTCCTTCTCCAGGGGATCTTTCCGACCCAGGGATTGAACCAAGGTCTCCAGCACTGCAGGCGGACTCTTTACCATCGGAGCTATCAGGGAATTCCAGAAAAAAGCTGGATAGGGATGCAAAATGGGCACAAGGGAGCCCAAAGCCTGGGAGAAATGGAGAAGCTGGGGGAGTGACTATGAGCCCTCGGTAGAATTGGGGGCTTGAGAATTTGGAAGATTAGAACAGAGTGGGGAATACTAGAAGTTATGACTTCAGAAGGAGGAAGTTTCCAGAGATAAGGAAATAAAGTGAGTGGTTCTGTGGGTGGATGTTGGAAAGTCAGTGGCATTAAGGGGAGTCAATATACTGGAGGCTAAAGTGTTGCTGAGTTTGCTAAAGGGATGATGGGGCTGGAATGGATTATTTCCAAAGTCCCAAGTGGCTTATGCTAAAATGTGTTAGGCCAACATCTCCAGGGCTGGACACATATAACCACCTGCCTACTGGACATTCCACTTGGATGCCTCACCAGCATCTCAAACTCAACTGGTTGAAATTGATAACATTGTATTTTTCTCTCCTTGGGTTCCCTCTCAGGGAGATGTTGGCCCCACCATCTACTTAGTAATTCAGGTCAGAAATCTCATCTCCAACGTATCTTATATTCTGTTACTTTCCTCCTCCTTGCTTTCCTATCACTGTTATCAACAACCCCTTTCTCTGTGATAATTGCAGACTTCGAAGTACTGCTAGAGATTTTCTTAAACTATTAGCCAGGGCATGTCCCTCTCTTGTATTATAACAGAAATTAAAATCCTTAGCCAAGCACTCAAGGCCCTTCAGTATGTCTCTAACCTGATTTCCAGCTTCATTTTCTGTGTCTTCCACTCAGTCATCCTTAAGTTCCAGCCAAATGAATCTATCTCCTGTTCAGGGCTCTGGAGGGTTCTACCTCCTTTTTTATATATAAATTTATATTTTATATAATTTTCTAGAAATATAATTTTATTTATTTATTTTCTATTTGGCCGTGCTGGGTCTTTGTTGCGGCACAGGCTTTTTTCTAGTTGCAGAGAGAGGGGGCAGCTCTCTGGTTGCGGTGCACAGCTTCTCATTACGGTGGCTTCTCTCATTGTCAAGCACAGGCTCCAGGGCGCACGGGCTTCAGTAGTTGTGGCACATGGGCTTAGTTGCTCCACGAGATCTGGGATCTTCCCGGATCAGGAATCAAACCCATGTCCCCTGCATTGGTAGGCAGACTCCTATCCACTGCACCATCAGGGAAGTCCTCTACCTCTTTGCTTTCTTCAGGCTGTTAGCTTTGCTTGGATTGCCCTCCGTCCCCTCCCTCCACAAACATGGCTTTTACCCACTCTGTTTTCAAAAATGAGATCAAATGTCACCCCTTCCATTAATGTGATCCTCCTTTGTCTTCTTCGGACTGAAAGGTCCACGCTCCTTTTGTGGATTCCCAAAGGGCTTAAATTAAACCTCTTCTTACCATTTGTACTTAGTTACCATTGGCATTTTGTCTGGGCTCCAGATTAATCCCAAGTGTATTTAAACATCCCTGTTCGACTGTGAGCAATTGGAGAGTAAGGGCTGAGTTTTTTTTTTTTTTTTAATTATTTTATTTATTTGGCTGCATCAGGTTTTAGTTGAACATGGGGGGATCTGTAGCTGTGGCACGTGGGATCTAGTTCCTTGACCAGGTTTTGAACTTGGGCCCCCTGCATTGGGAGAGCAGAGTCTTAGACACTGGACCATTGGTGAAGTCCCAGGGCCAAGTCTTAATTTTATTTAACATATTCCCCTCAAGGAACCAGGTGTCAAGGACTTTGGAATCTTCCTGAAGCCTAGAGGGAAGCAGTCTCCACCACTTAGAAGCTGTGTGACTTGGGTTAAGTTTTTCAACCTCTCTGAGCTTCACTTTCCTCCTTAAAACGGAGTTGGTTAAATGGACCTCCCAGTATCATTATGAGAATGAAATAAGGCAACAGGAGCAATGCAGTAAGCACTTGCCTGGTACATTGTAGATGTTAAATAAATACTTCACCTTCCCTCCAAATCATAGCTTTGAACATGTGAAAGGAGAAGTAGAATGAAATGAATCAGATATTGCCCACAACTCTGTTTCTGAGAGGACCTGTTTACTGGGTAGGGGAAAGAAGTAACAGAGTGGAACCAAAGGGGATTCCTTCTCCCTGTGGTTTCTGTTACTTTCAATTTTTTCTTTAATGAATATGTTTTATTGTTTAAGTCAGAAAGCGTTGTTATAAGTGAATGTGTGTGCATAACTTATATTCATGTTGATAAATGCTATACTTCACTGACCACACACTTCCTGGGTTTGTTTTTGAGAGTGTCCGTCCAAAGACTGCCCGCAAACCATCTGTAAAATGCTCATCTCTCTGAACGACCCTGCGGTTACCCAGATCCCCCCCGGAGATCCCTCTCTCCCTCCGCTTTACATTCCATTTCCTTTCATTTGTCTCCAGGGTGACTCTTACCATGAGAAGTTTTAATTGTTGTTCTCCACCAAGATTTGAAAGGGCAACACAGGGCATGTTTCATAATTTGTTTTTTCTGTTGGAGTGGGTGATGGATGAGATGCATTAAAGTGGTATTTCCTCCCTGGATCATGTTGCCACAGCAGCCTGTTCTCTTTGAGGTGGGGAGAGCCATCACTCCAGGAACCCTCCCCAATTCCCAGAGGGTGAAGTGTGCTAGACAGGCAAGGAGGTCAGGGTGATTCCAAAGAGTGGTACAATGGAATGACCTTGAAATGTGGAGCCAGCCCCAGCTGTCTTAGGTCCCAGCTCTGCTATGTCTTTGTTTTGTAACTTGAGGCAAATGTCTTGTTTAGACTCCCTGGTTCTGTTTGGTCCTTGGGGATTTGAGAATAGAAATACCTTCTTCCTAGGATTTTTTTTGGCCACGCAGCACTGTATGCTGAATCTTAGTTCCCCAACCAGGGAACAAACCCCTGCCCCTGCAGTGGGAGCACAGAGTCTTAACAGCTAGACCTCCTGGGAAGTCCTGTCCTAGGATTTTTGCAAGGTTAAGTGAAAGCCATTAAAAGCCCCAGTCACAGTATCAGTGCATGATGTGAAGCCTCAACTGATGAAAACACCCTCTATGCATCTGTGATTCCTCATCTGTCTGGAGAAGATGCCTGTTCAGAGGATATTGACATTCAGGGCGTATCCTATCTCTGGGCAAGCACCCACTTTCTGTGCCCGGATGATATGGAAATGTCTTCCTTTGCTGGCAGGGAGAGGAGACTGGTGGAACGTCTGGAAAGCAATCTGTGCCCAAGACCTGTGTCCAGACAGCACAACCTTGGTCCCTGACTGCCAGCATCTTTCTTTCATGGATGAAAGAAGGTTCTTGGAGGCCCAGGAAGCCTCAGGTTTCCCATTCAAAGACACATATGCATGTTAAGTCACTTCAGTCCTGTCCAGCTCTTTGCAGCCCTAGGGACTGTAGCCCACCAGGCTCCTCTGCCCATGGAATTTTCCAGGCAAGAATACTGGAGGGCGTTGCCATGCCCTCCTCCAGGGGATCTTCCTGATCCAGGAATCGAACCAGTATCTCTTATGTCTCCTGCATTGGCAGGTGGGTTCTTTATCACCAGCACCATCTGGAAAAACCTCAAAGACACACAGCTGCTGCCTATCCTAGGGAATTCAAGAACGTTTTCTCAGATGAATGAGGGGACAAGTGACTGAAGACCATCACTGCCCACCGATCTTCAGAAGGCATCTCAGCCTTCCTACCCTGTCACTATCCATCCTCCCAACTTACTCTATTCATTGTCCTGAGGAACATCTTTGAACCCTGTCCGCTCCAAGTCCTAGCTCAAGCATCTGGAAACCCTTAGCATGAAATTCAGGGCTCTGCAAAGCCCAGCATGGACTCAGCTGCCCAACCCCATCTCTGAGGACAGTGTTCTTCCTGGTGGCCTTCGACTCTGGGCCACTACAGCCTTTCCTCTGGCTTCCTACCTCCATGCCTTTGTCTACCTTGGTTCCCTTCCTCACCTTTTCATTAGCTTAGGGGGCTCTTCCTCAGCATCTCCTGCCTTCAGAGTTCTAGTGGAATGTGACCTTCTTGGAAGGAAGCATGTCCTGGTCTCTCAAAGCACAGCCTGTCCCTCTGGGTTGCTCCTTCACAGCCAGCTGTGGGGTGGAGCCATTTGTGTCTATAACCCACTCAGATGAGCTGTGCAAGGGTGAGAGAAGGAGACTGTTCTGTCAACATGGCCCCAACTCCCAGCCCAGGGTTTGGTGGAGGAAGTACTCGGGATGCACTTGTTGAATGAGTAAGTGCAGGAAAAAATAAGCATAGCTGCTGATCACCTCTAGGGAGCTTGGGGCAGACAGGGCATGGGGCTGCCTGCTTGACTGGGGTAACTGAGAGCATGGGTGAGGCTGAAATGAGGGGGTACAAAGGCTCAGAAGGAGGCTGGGTTCAGAGAAAGAGTTTAGGAGAGAATCCTGACTAGCCTGGGGATTGTGACTATCATGGGTGCCATATGGAGAGAGTAGGTAGCCAACCTAATGTCTGTTAACATGGAATGAATCCTTATGATGTGCCAGAATTCAAATTGAATTTATCCCATGCCTTACTTCATTTACTCTTCATGATAACCCTACAAAGCAGGTCCACTATGACCCTCACTTATTATCATTCTCATTTTGCAGATGAAGGGGTGAATAATGCACCCACAGACACTCAGCTAATGAGCAGTGGGCTAGGAGTCCAGCCAGTTCTGTTTGGAACTGCAGTCTACGCTCTCAGCCACCTCACTATATCCATGTGACATCCAACAAACGGTGCCTTCCCCTGTTACAAAGTCTTATCAGGGCTGCTCCCAGAGCCAAGACTGCAAAGTGGTTGATGATCTATGAGATGCTAAGGGAACAGGTGTCATGTAAATAGCTTGGATCTCTGCGTGCATGTGTGCATTTGAATGCGTTTACTAAAGACTGGTTACAATTATGTTTTACCCCATCTGGGCTGCTAGAGCAGAATATCATAGACTGAGTGACTTCTAAACAACAGAAAGTTTATTTCTCACAGATCTGGAGACAGGGACATTCAAGATCAAGGTGCTGGCAGATTCAGTGTCTGGTAAGGACCCACTTCCTGTCTTCTTGTTGCGTATTCTCATAGTGAAAGGGACTAGGGAACTCTCTGGGGGCTCTTTCAGTTCAGTTCAGTCGCTTAGTCATGTCCGACTCCTTGAGACCCCATGAATCACAGCACACCAGGCCTCCCTGTCCATCACCATCTCCCGGAGTTCACTCAGACTCACGTCCATCGAGTCGGTGACGCCATCCAGACATCTCAGCCTCTGTCGTCCCCTTTTCCTCCTGCCCCCAATCCCTCCCAGCATCAGAGTCTTTTCCAATGAGTTAACTCTTCGCATGAGGTGGCCAAAGTAATGGAGTTTCAGCTTTAGCATTATTCCTTCCAAAGAACACCCAGGGCTGATCTCCTTTAGAATGGACTGGTTGGATATTCTTGCAGTCCAAGGGACTCTCAAGAGTCTTCTCCAACACCTCAGTTCAAAAGCATCAATTCTTCGGCGCTCAGCCTTCTTCCCAGTCCAACTCTCGCATCCATACATGACCACTGGAAAAACCATAGCCTTGACCAGATGGACTTTTGTTGGCAAAGTAATGTCTCTGCTTTTGAATATGCTGTCTAGGTTGGTCATAACTTTCCTTCCAAGG
>NW_011494874.1:8036645-8098898 GCF_000754665.1 Bison bison bison | reverse complement strand
CAAGGAGTGAGCATCTTTTAATTTCATGGCTGCAATCACCATCTGTAGTGATTTTGGAGCCCAAAAGAATAAAGTCTGACACTGTTTCCACTGTTTCCCCATCTATTTGCCATGAAGTGATGGGACCAGATGCCATGATCTTCGTTTTCTGAATGTTGAGCTTTAAGCCAACTTTTTCACTCTCCTCTTTCACTTTCATCAAGAGACTTTTTAGTTCCTCTTCACTTTCTGCCATAAGGGTGGTGTCATCTGCATATCTGAGGTTTTGATATTTCTCCTGGCAATCTTGATTTCAGCTTATGCTTCTTCCGGCCCAGCGTTTCTCATGATGTACTCTTTATATAAGTTAAATAAGCGGGGGGGGGGGGGCTCTTTTTTAGGGCAATAATCCCATTCATGAGGGCTCCACTTGAATGACCTAATCATCCCCCAGATGCCCCACCTCCTAACAGCATCACATTAGAGATTAGGTATCAATATAGGAAATTGTGGGGGACACAAATATTTAGTCTAGAGCAGGTGGTTTTAGGCATAGTTCGTAAGTACAGAGGTGGTCACAGTTCAACAACCTCTTTCCTGTTCATTATCTTATTCAATACTTCTTTCTGCCCTGTGATGCTGGAACTGATTTTCTCTGTGTTTTATACGTGGAGCTCAGAAAGATTAACTAGCATATCTATAGTCACTGTCTAGTGAGGTGGTTGGACTGAGAATTCAGTGCATGGCCATTGCTTTATCCTATAAGTGCTGGGGTCTTTGAGGGTAGTTCGTTAATGACACCCCTTTCCTGTCCAAATAAGAAAGTGGATGGAACATTGGGCTTGGAAGACATGGCTTTTATCCTTGAGTAAGTGGGCTTATTGAAATTCGACCCTAGTATTAGATTGATTTAGCCACTCAGTCCTAGCAGCTAGGGTGGGATAGGGCACTGGGTCCATCTGTGTATGTGTATGTGTGGGGGGTTCTTCTCAGGTTAGTCTTAGGACATGGAGGAGAAGAGACTTCATGCTTCAGTGGGGAGGCTCACTCTCAAGATGAAGTAACTTGAGTCTGCCTGGTTTATTTTTCCATACCTGCCAAGTGGGTAAGTCATT
The DNA here is from genome assembly GCF_000754665.1 of Bison bison bison. Taxonomy (NCBI): domain Eukaryota; kingdom Metazoa; phylum Chordata; class Mammalia; order Artiodactyla; family Bovidae; genus Bison; species Bison bison. The sequence goes on along the minus strand of NW_011494874.1, from coordinate 8,097,804 downwards.
TCAGCCTCCAAGTGAGACTCAGGAAAGGGAGAGAGAAAGGTCACTACCAACGTTCCTCCCCATGGAAGGAACCAGGAAACACTGAGAGTTACATGAATCATGTTCCTTCCTTAACGGTGGAAATATCAAGAGTAAGAAACAAATGTTCCCCATATAACAGTACAAATCACTGAAAACGCTGGACTCACTGTCAATGCTATATTGTTGCAAAGATAAGAGTTTGTCATACCTGAACTGAGTCCTTAGGAATTTATGCTAGAATACAGCTGGTGAAGGTGACACATTTTCCCTTTGATGCAGTTGAAAATGATCTTTAAATTTCCTTTTCTGAAAAAATAAATGTTGCGTATCAGTGCATATGGAATCTAGAAAGATGGTGCTGATGAACCTATTTGCAGGGCAGCAATGGGGATGCAGACAGGGGAACAGACTTGTGGTCACAGTGGGGGAAGGAGAAGATGGGACAAATTGAGAGAGTACCATGGAAACATACATTACCATATGTAAAATAGATAGCCAGTGGGAATTTGCTGTGTGATTCAGGGAGCACAAACAGCTGTTCTGTGATAACATAGAGGGATGGAGTCGGGTGGGAGGTGGGAAGGAGGTTCAAGAGGGAGGGGACATATGTGTACCTGTGGCTGATTCATGTTGATGTATGGCAGAAACCAACATAATATTGTAAAGCGATTATCCACCAATTAAAAAATAACTAAATTTTAAAAAATGTCCTTCTCTGAGTATCTGACCAGTAAAGAACACGGCAGAGAGTCAGGTAAAAATGTCTACCTCGTGTGTTAGAAAGTTAAAACAAGAGCTTTTCTGAAATTGGTTGTCATTGTTTAGTCCCTCAGTCGTGTCCGACTGTTTGAGACCCCATAGACTGTAGCCCACCAGCCTCCTCTGTCCATGGAATTCTCCAGGCAAGAATACTGGAGTGGGTTGCCATTCCCTTCTCCAGGGGATCTTCTCAACTAGGTATTGAACCTGCGTCCCTGCACTGGCAGGCAGATTCTTTACCACCTGAGCCACCAGAGAAGCCTGAGAAAATTCTTAGAGAGGGTTTTTTGATGGGAAGCTTGTCCAAAGTTTCAGAACTCCAATCTCAGCTTGAGATGTTTGTCCTGAAGACGAAATGTAAAATAATGTATTGGGTTGGCCAAAGAGTTCATTTGGGTTTTTTTCACAGCTTATGGAAAACCCGGAACAAACTTTTTGGTCAATGTGATAGAAACATTCTATGCCTAGGAAAATATGAGGTTAAATTTAGCTAATAATATTGTTTGAAAAATAGCAAACTCTTCCTAGGTGTTTATGCCTTTTTAAAAAACAGCTTTATTGAGGCATAATTTACATACTATAAAATGTATCAGTTTTAAGTGTATAATTTTATGGGTTTTAACCAAGGTAAATAGCCGTGTAATCACTCGTAATAATTATTAGTTAGAAAACTATCAAATTCTTTATAGAACTGTTTATGCCTTTTATAAATCTTCAAGGAGTCATTTGTTGTTCTCTAGGACTCACTACATTTAGCTGATATCATAGAGAATGAGATATTTTGTGGAAGGGAGCCACTGAAAATTTCCCTTGCAGTCAGCATGCACTTTTAAATGGATGCCATTGAGGAGGGGCGGCTTAGTCTGCTGCAAAGGAAAAGTTATTCAAAAGGGGAGAAAAAAGATTCTCTTGATTACAAAATCTATAATCGTAAATTCATAAAGGAGCTGGAGATCCTGGAGCAGACATTGCGGAATTCAGGTCTAGAGTGCTAACTGCCCACACTCCACCAACATCCTCTCAGCATGGCTCCCGCACCCCTCTCATCTCCTATTTACATAACACTTTACAGTCAGAAAGTGCTTTCACAACCAGTTTACAGTTTAAAAAGTGCTATCGCATCCGTTAGCTTATTTAATCTCTTCCTGCTTGCCCTGAAGCTAGACAGGCCGTCAGATGAATTCACTCCGAGCTGGATCATAAAAATATTCATCGCTGTTTGCCTGCCTCTCCCTTGCCAAGCATGGCTCTCTTAATGGCACGGTGGACAACTCTACAGCCATCAGGCTGGAAATGAATTGGTGACTATTCATCATTCTGTGGGTCCCGTCCCCACAGAACGCTGCATGTCAGGCCTGAGGAACTAGGGATTCTGATCCAGCAGTAATTTGGAACTCCAGGCTCCATAGCCGAATCCCTGCTGCTTTGGCTGGGATTTGAGGATGCGATTCAAAGCAACGCAAGAGAAGGACCCAGAGTGAGGCTCAGGAAAAGTCTTTTGCTAAAGCCTAATTGTGGGGTGAGGGAGAGTGCTTTGGTAAGTAAAGGGTGGAAATTGATACCTCTCCCCATCTTCAAGGGATAGACTCCGCAGGCTCAGGACACGAAAAGAGATGGGCTGAAGGATGAGTGATGCCATTCCTCATGGCAATGCCCACTGCCCCGGCTCCCCGGTGAAAGCAGGTTACTATGATTAAGGCTACTTGGGGGGCAAGGACTTAGGGATAAGGGATCTGGATCCCAGCGCCAACTCTGGCATGGAGTTGTGTTCACTCTTGAACAAGCCTCTTGCCTTCTCTGACCTCCTGTAAAAGGAGAAGAGTGGATGCTGTGATTGCAGAGTACTTTCTAGAACTGGAGTTCTAGGACTCCATGGAAGGAGAGCTAAGGTGTGGTGAGAGGTAGATCATGTGTATACTCTGTAGACATAGAGATCTCATCAAAGCAGGACAGTTTGAGTGGTGGGCTGCAGAAGAGGAAAGCTGTGTGAATACTCTGTAGACATAGAAATCTCATCAAAGCAGGACCCCCACCAGCTCCTTCTTACCTCTCGATGACTCCACTCGGCTCTCTTTTTTTGTTCTTCCTCCCCCTGCAACCTCGTGGATCCCCAAACTGAGATGAAGGGATTGCTCCATTTTGTAATATAACAGGTCCATATAGGTGGTGAAGGTATAGGCGGAGCAGGCAGATGCTGACTCAGACACTGGCTCCAACCTCCATTCTCATGGCAAACAGTGTCTCCTTTCTAAGCCACACCTGTGAAGGAGGATAATGCTCCTCGCATCACAGAGCTGTTGGGAAGATGAGACAAGATGGCATACGTAAACACAAACTCAAACATCATGTGGTCCTTGGGGAAATGACTGATTCTGGAGCTGGGGAACGGAATATACAAGGCGAACCCGGAGCAGCTTGAAGTGTCAGAAAGTAAGGAAATGATAGAAAGAAAATCCACAAAGATGGGAGCATGCCAAAGGGATGTAGGAGCCAAATGAAAAAGCTCCCAGTGACCACATTAGAGCATCAAGATAAATAGAGTAGTACAGGATTATCACCCGAAGCATAAAATAAATATCCATGAGTCTATAATGATATAAGCACATGATTCACTGAATAATTGAGGGAGACAAGGTAAATCTTGCCTACAGAAGAATTCCAAATATTTTATGTAGATCTTCCATCCTCAAGACAGAGAAGGCAATGGCACCCCACTCTAGTACTCTTGCCTGGAAAATCCCATGGGCGGAGGAGCCTGGTAGGCTGCAGTCCATGGGGTCACTAAGAGTTGGACACAACTGAGAGACTTCACTTTCACTTTTCACTTTCATGCATTGGAGAAGGAAATGGCAACCCACTCCAGTGTTCTTGCCTGGAGAATCCCAGGGATGGGGGAGCCTGGTGGGCTGCTGTCTATGGGGTCGCACAGAGTCGGACACGACTGAAGTGACTTAGCAGCAGCAGTAGCAGTCCATCCTCAAGAAGGTAGAACATAAGAGTGGGCAGCTCAGCTGACTTCTGAAGGATGGCAGAATTTGCCACCTTCAAATGTACTATTTTGGCATAAGGATTATTTTGAACTGAAGTCAACTGAGAATAAACAGATAAAAGAAAAGCTCTCTGACTTTATGTGTTGAAAAGCAGTGCAAAAATTTGTTAAAAAAAAAAAAAAAAAAAAGATCGCATTCCCCTGCCTACCAGGAAGGACAGAGTTAATCATAGCAGACAACTCTAGTCTCAGCCCCAAGATGGCACCAGAGGAATCATACTATACTAACTATGATATAACAAACTATACTGACTAGTCCTTATCTTCCATTAGTTCCCCCATATATTGGCCTTCGTAGCATTTGCCCTCCCTAGAAACTCAAAATCTGTGTCTGTTCCCTCTGTACAGAATCTGTTATTTTGTTGAGATGCTATAAAGCCCCTGTTCTAATCACTCCTTTGAGTTACTCATCATTGGGTGCTCACGTATGTAAACATGTGTAGGCATGATACACATGTTTATACACCTTTTTTTTCCTCTTGTTAATCTGTTTTTTTGTCAATCTAATTTGCAAGGCCCCAGACAACGAACCCAAGATGGGTAGAGGTTTTCCTCCCATAAACTTCCTTCCAAAGAGTACAGTATGGAAATGTGCAGATGGAGAATGAGTTAATTTTGCAGTGGAGTAATCAAATGCAACCTTAGCCAGGTGGTCAAGGGCAGCATCAACAGGGAAAAGTCATGTTGATAGTATATGCCCTCCCCTGATACAATCTGATGATCTCTGTGGTCTTCCTCCCTCAAACCCACAAGCCCAGCCTAATAGTGAGAACAATATCAGGCAAATCTCAAGTGAGGGACATTCTACAAAGTACTAACTCCTCAAAACTGGCAAGGGCATCAGAAACAAGGAGAGTCAGAGAAACCACCACAGCCAGGAGGAACCTAAGGAAACATGACAACAAAATGTGATGTGGTGTCCTGGATGGGATCTTGGGACAGAAAAAGAAGATCATTAAAAGCTAAGGAAAACTGAATAAAGTTTGATTCATTAATTGTGACAAATGTCCCACACTCATACAAGATAGGGCTTCCCTGGTGGCTCAGAGGTTAAAGCGTCTGCCTCTAATGCGGGAGACCTGGGTTCGATCCCTGGGTCAGGAAGATCCCCTGGAGAAGGAAATGGCAATCCACTCCAGTGTTCTTGCCTGGAGAATCCCATGGACGAAGAGCCTGGTAGGCTACAGTCCAAGGGGTCGCAAAGAGTTGGACACGACTGAGCGACTTCACTTTCTTGTGACAAATGTCCCACACTCATATAAGATATGAATAACAGGGGAACCTTGGTACAGGGTATATGGGAAGTCCTGTACTTTCATTGCAATTTTCCTATACATTTAAAAATATTCTAAAATGAAAAGTTTATTTAATAATCCAGGAGACTGTGTTCATTCAGTAAAGGGAAAAACAGCTCTGCATACTTCCTTAGGATCTCCTTGTATTCTAAAATAATAGACATTCATTATGACATTTATAATTTTGAAAAAAGTGACATTAAGTTTCAGCTACTTAATTTCAGAGGGAAGGAATGTAATATATTTAGAAAGATACTGAAGACATCTTTGGTTCTACCTGTGGTTAAAAACTTGGTATTTACAATAGCCAGGCCACTGAAGCAACCTAAATGTCTATTGCTGAAAGAATGAATAAAGAAGATGTGGTACATATATACAACAGAACACTATCAGCCATAAAAAATAATAAAACATGCCATTTGCAGCAATGTGGATGGGCCTAGAGTTTGTCATACTGAGTGAAGTAAATCAACAGAGAAAGACAAATATCATATGCTATTATTGATATGTGAAATCTAAAAAATGGTACAAATGAGCCTATTTACACAACAGAAATAGAGTCACAGATGTAGAAACAAACTTAAGGTTGCCAGGTGGGAAAGAGTGGGTGAAAGGGATACATTGGGAGATTGGGGTTGACATATGTACATTACTATATATAAAGTAAGTAACGATTAATAAGAGAAATCACTGTATGGCACAGGAAACTCTAGTCAATATTCTGTAATGACCTATATGGGATTAACATCTAAAAAAGGATGTATATATGTATATGTAACTGATTCACTTTGCTCTACAGCAGAAACTAACACAACATTGCTTATCAACTACACTCCAGCAAAAATTAACTTAAAAAAAAAGTCACTGGCATTAGAGATAATATTGGCTCTAACAGCTGTAAGCCCACTTTTAGCCATTAGACAAAGCTAGGTTGAAATCTCATCTACTATCTGTGTGACTTTGGTCAAGTATATTCCCCTTTCTCCATCAGCAAAATGGGACTAAAGTACCTGCTTTGTATTCAACACTTGCGAATGCTAAATGAGATAAAGCACGTGAAGCATCTTGTAAAAGCTGTAAAGCTCCCGGTCCCCCGCACGTGCCTCACGAGTTACAACCCCCAAGGTAGCCATGCCCAAGTCACCGCTGGCCCCTTCATGAGCACACACGTCACTCGGGGGTCTTGGGTGTGGACTCTGCATCTCTTACAAGCTCTGAGGTGACGCTGATAATACTGCTCCAGGGACCCCAAGATGACAAGTCAGGATCCAGGCTGTGGACTTGATCCTGACCAACACTACTTGGTATTTTGGGTCAAGTGATTTTCCTCTCGGAGGCTTACAGTCTTGTCTGTAAAATAAAAGAAATGAAAATTAAAAACAAAACACTTTTCTTTCTAAGAACCATGGGTTTGCCTCCCAAGGTAGATACAGCTGGTCTACCTTGCTGCTGCTGCCCCTGCACCCTCAGGCCTGGAGCCCTGGGCAGCGTGGGCAGTGCCTGAAGCCCTGGGCAGCCCTGGGCAGTGCCTGGAGCCCTGGGCAGCGTGGGCAGTGCCTGCTCCCTCCATCAGTTTCCTGGGAGTGGGAAACTCTAGAAGGCTCAAAGTGGTGGTGGTGGTGGGGAGCCCTAATTTTACAGGTAAAACTAAATCAAACAAATTGCATTATTTCCATCTGAATTCCCTTCCTCCTGGCTCAGTTTTGACGTGTGGGAAATAAATTGCCGTCAATACCCCCTCCCCGCCCAAACCAGCTGCTTCCAGTCAGAGTGAGTGGATCATGATTTAATGAAGACAGCCATCTGTTACAGGGTAAAAATCCTAATTAACCAATATATGAATCAGAACAGAATTAGCCATCAAGTCATTAGAGTTCTGTAACTGCTGAATGGAATGTAGAGTTGTGGCCACATGGAACAGTCTTCCTCTCAGCAAACACGAGACTGAGAAGGGAAACCTGTCCCTCATCTGGGAGGCTGCAGCCCCGGCAGGAGGGGTCAGACTGTGGGACATTAACTGAAATAAACAGCCACTTCCAGAGGAATCATGATGTCTTGGGTAATGGATATCCCTCCTATTTATTGGATACATTACAGTTTGCCAAATGCTTTCGTACACCAGGTGTACTTTGAACACTCTGCCACTCGCTCCATGGGTTGTGCTGGTGGTCACAGCACGGGGTTAGTGACTCACTCAAGAGCTCACAGCCAGAAAAAAGCCAGGTCAAGTCCCAAATCCAGGTCATTGATCTCCAGATCCTGCCGTGGTGGTTACCTCCTCCTTAGCGAGTATACCCAAGGAGTTTGTATCATCCTAAATTATTGAGACTCTGCTGCTGCTGCTAAGTCGCTTCAGTCGTGTCCGACTCTGCGCGACCCCAGAGACGGCAGCCCACCAGACTCCCCCATCCCTAGGATTCTCCAGGCAAGAACACTGGAGTGGGTTGCCATTTCCTTCTCCAGTACATGAAAGTGAAAAGTGAAACTGAAGTTGCTCAGTCATGTTTGACTCTGCGACCCCATGGACTGCAGCCTAGCAGGCTCCTCCGTCCATGGGATTTTCCAGGCAAGAGTATTGGAGTGGGGTGCCATTGCCTTCTCCAATTGAGACTCTAATTATATACTATTATTATATACTAGAGGCTCCTGGCTCTCTGCAAGGTCAGATGCCCTCTATCTCTTTCAGATGGAGGGAAGACCCTAATGGTCCCCAAAACTGCTTGAAGTTCTTCCCAGTACAACATTCAGTTGGCTGGGAAAGGATAAGGCAGCTGGGAGACTATGTTCACCTTTTCACAGCTGTACCAGCAGATCCTGTAGTTCTGTGCCTTGCATGTAGCAGGTACTCAATAAATGTAGAATGAGTAAGAGAATAAATGAATGATCTTGGCAAGTCCTAGCATCTCTATTCGTTTGGCCCTAGAGCTCTAGAGAAACTTTGAGTTGCTCCCTCTTGCCTCTAACAGAAAGTCCTCAATATACTGTATGTTCATCAAAAGTCTTTTTAAAACGACAAGTTGTATCACCAGATGATGCCCCCTACCCCCAAGACACAGACAAAGGAGCACAAAGCTTTTGCTCCATTCCTTGCCAGCCTGAGATTGTCCCGCTCTAACTGAATTGCTAGATGCAGATGAGCTCATTCTTGTCTCAGCTTACTTTTTGTTCGTTTGTTTGTTTCTACAGAGAAGAGCATCTTCCCATATGTCTCCCTCCTGATTGTATCCTTTTTTCTTTGGGAAATTATGTCTTTTACTCATTTTACTAGAGAAAGCTCAATGCTTTTCTTACTAATGGGTATGAATTCTTTATAGAATAAAGACAGTAACTCTTTGCTGCAAATATTTTTATACTTGTTTTTCCCCCTCCTTGCCCCCACCTGCCATATGTAGAAATTTTACATTTTGCTAGAGTCCTTTCTGCCCATTGTCTTCCCTTGAGCTCCCCACCCCCGACCTCATTACTGCTATACTTAGCAAGTCTTTCTTCCCTAGATGTTTGGTAAATATTCATTTCTAGTCCTTTCAGGGTAGCATTGAGTTTCTTGCTTTTACCTTCCTCTGTGGTCCATCTGGAGTGGATTATGATGTGTGGACTGGGAGGTGTTCCTCTTGGTTCCTTACTTCTTCCATCTCCACGTGGCTCCAAGGACCTAGATGAGCACAACTTACAATTAGCTGGAGCTAGATACCACCGTGAGTCCGACTGGATCCTGGGGCTTTATCAGGAATGTTGAGTCTAAAATTAGGTCTCTTCAGGAAAGAAAGTCTTAGTCACCTTCGCACAAGTGAAGATGAAACAAGAGAAAGAATTAAATATGTTGTTTTCAGGTCCCAAACTTCTACTCACTCATTAAGATTCCCATCCAGGGCTATTTCTCCTGGAATGAATCTTTTCTGTTATTTTTCTCAAATATACAATGCAGTATTATTAACTATAGTTGCCATCCTATATATTGGATCCCCATACCTTATTTATACCTGCACGTTTTTACTTTTGGACTCATTTTACCCATTCACCAACCCCCCAAACCCCTACCCCTGGCAACCACCAATATGTTTCCATTATCTATAAGCTTGGTTCTGCTATTATTGCTGCTTCCGGATTTCATGTATAAGTGAAATCATCAGTGTTTGTCTTTTTCTGCCTGACTTATTTTACTTAGCATAAATGCCCTCAAGTCCATCCCATCCATGTCGATCCCAGATGGCAAGTGGAATCATCCAACATTTATCCTTTCGTGGCCAGCTCATTCCACTCAGTACGATGTCTTTACGGTTTATCCATGTTGTAGCATGTGTCCGAATCTCTTACATTTTTAAAGTAGAATAATCTCCCATTGCATATACATACCACATTTTGTTTATCCATTCATCTGTCTATGGACCTTGGGTTGCTTATACTCTTTTGTCCGTTGTGAATAAGACTGCTCTGATCACAGGGATACAAACGTGTGTCGGAGTCCTTGCTTTCAATTCTTTGGCATCTGTACCAAGGAGTGGAATTGCTGGACCCTGTGGTGATTTCTGTTGAACTTTTTGAGGCAGTGCCACATTGATTTCCACAGCAGTTGCATCATTGTAAACTCCCACCAGCAATACACAGAACTGCAGTTTCCTGGGAGGTCTCTTGTTTGCTACTCCAGCCCCAGCCTCAGTCTGATGTCCCTCCTCTGGGCCCCACAGCAACCCCTCTTACCTCCCATATTATTAACCATATGGCATAGCTGTTGAGTGTTGACATAGCTGGTTCTGCATCATCACCATGAGTTCTCATCAAGGGAGAGACCTTGACTCTTTATTTGCTGTTACTTCTAAAGCTCCTAGCACAGCCCCTGCTCATAGAAATCCCTTTGGCAATGCATGTTTAATGAGTGTTCAAACTCATGAATAAGTGGCACTTGTGAAGTTCCTTTGGACGCATGCCCCCTGGGCCAAGTGTCTTCATGACACCGTCTCATGAATACTCACAATAAGCAGTGATGACAATGATGACTGTCAATTCACTCACCCATCAGGGAACCGAGGCTCAGAGACATCAGGGACTGACTACAGTTTCTTGGACCTTCAGTTCACAATGATACTGCTTGTCCTTATCTGGTGCGGAGTCTTCTTTATCAGGTGGAGACTTTGAGACCCAAGGAGAGCTCCAAGGTCACATTATCAAATTGCTCTTGGGCAGACTCTTTTTAAAAAATGTTTGTGTAGCCATTTTAATAAGATGGAAGAAAGAAGCAACATTTTTTGTCATATATTATGCTTTATTATTTAAAGAAAGGTAAAAATGCAACTGCAACACACACAAAAAGAATAAGAAGAGGTTTGTGCAGTGTATGGAGAAGGTGCTGTGACTGAATCAATGCTTCAAAGTCAAAAGTTTCTGAAGTTTCACCTTGAAAATTCTCACTGGATGATGCTCCATGGCTGGGTAGGCCAGTTGAAGTTGCTAGAGATCAAATCAAGAGTTTCATTGAAAACAGTCAACATTATACCACACAGGAGATATAAGACTCTTGATACACATAGAACTTGGACCCTTTAGGGACACCGAGACCTTTATCTCTCTCCAGAGAGAGCTGGGCTTCTGGTGGGCAGGCCAGAGTCTTGCTTGTGATTGCTTCTCAGAAAATAAATGACTGGTCTGATCCAACTTGAATTTGACATACAGTTTCATACCAACACCGCTATAGACGTGTCTGCGGCATCTTTGACCTCATTCTTCCTTTACTGTCTTGGCCCCATTCGTTTGTCATCCTGAAATGTGACGACAAAGCACGTCTGGAACTATTCATTTTTCTTTTTAAAATAAAAGTATTTTTAATTGAAGGATAATTGCTTTGCAGAATTGCACTGGTTCTGGCCACACATCACGAATCAGTCATAGGTATACATGTGTCTCCTCTCTCTTGAACCTCCCTCCCACCCCTCCCCCCTTCCCACCCCTCTGGGTTGTTACAGAGCCGAGGTTTGAGTTCCCTAAGTCATACAGCAAATTCCCATTGGCTATCTATTTTACATACGGTAGTGTATATTTCCATGCTACTCTCTCCATTCATCCTGGAACTACTTAAATAACCAGGAATTTTCATCTCTGTGTACCAAAGGAAAAGAAATTACTGACCTTGGAAATTCAATGTCCCCTGTCATGCTGGTTACTTTTATGTGTCAACTTGACTAGGCCAGAGTGCCCAGACCTGGGCTCACACATGATTCTGGGAGTGTCTGTGAGGGTGTTTCTGTATGAGACTAGCGTTTGCATCTGTAGACTGAGTAAAGCAGCTTTCCTTCTCCAGTGTGGGTGGGGATCATCCAATCCAATCCATTGAGGACCGGGGAATCAAAAAAGGCTGAGAAAGAGAAGAAGACTCCTGCCTGACAGCTTGAGCTGGGGCTCTGATTTCTCCTGCCTTTAGACCAGAACTAAATAATTGGCTCCACTTGGCCACGAGCCTCTTGGCCTTCAGAATGAGCTACACATTGAATTGGTTCTACTCTGCAGAACCCTGACTAACACGTCAGTCTGAGGGGATGGTGCCTCTTCAGCATCCATTAGGGGGGCGTACGCTTCCCAAGTGACAACTACCTCCCTGCGTGCTGTTTACAAAGTGCTTCCGCAGATGTCCAGTTCAATTCCCACACACACCCTGGGAAGGAGGAACTCGTATTCTCCCATGTACAGATGGGGAAACTGAGGCCCTCAAAGGCTCTGATGTGCCCCTGGCCCCACCAGTTTCCTGACTCCAATACCAGGACTCATCTCAACTGGGGTTTGGCCGGGTTTGTTGCCTGCTCAGGTGTGGAGAACAGAGGTGGAGTGAGGCTCCTGGTTAGGAAGCCGTGCCAAGACCTGGGACTTAGAAACAGAATTCTGTGCTTTATCCAGGGATCCAGTTCAGCAGGACAGGAAGTTAGGAGGCTGGGGCCAGAGCACGTGCACTGGGTTCAGAGGTTCAAGGTGCTGGGTGATGACGTTGCTCAGGATGCAGCTGAACTAGGATGCCGAGATGAACAGGAGTGAACACCATGCTGATCCGCATGCATGCTGCATAGACAAATGATGGCTGCAGGAAGGGAGAAGAAACAGGGAGTGGTGGAGAAAGTGACTCAATTCTAAGGTGCCACCTAGTCTGGGAGAGAGTGGGAGAAAGGCTGTCTCCACGGGGTTCCTGGGAGCCAGGGTGCGGCTAGATGCCCCAGCCGTTGCGGGGTGGGGGTTGGGACGGGGGCGGAGCCCTGCTGGACCCAGAGGCTGGCTGAATGAACTCCAGAAAAGAGCTCTCATTTCTGCTGACAACAATCTCTGTTTTACATTTTAATACTAAATCATGAAATACTTAAAACGTGATTAGGAAAGTAAAGACAAGGTCACAACATATTTGTTTTGATAAAAATACCGAAGATAGTAACAAAACTTTCGCCTCCTTCCTCCAAGGAGTTACCCTTCTACTGAAGGTAGCATAGAATCCTCCAGCCCATATTTTTATACATTCGAGACTTCAGGATAGATGTCAGAACAATTTATAGTAGCATCTTGTATGTTCTTCAGATGCACACACACAGAATCATACTTCATCTACTCTTTGGCAAGTTTTAAAAATCACCACACACACATACACACACACACACCACTGCCAGGCCCAGCTTTTCTTTTCTGTTTTTTTTTTAGGTTCACAGGAAAATCGGGCAGAGGGTTTCCCTATGCTCCTAGCCACCCTCCTCCCATCATGACCTCCCCCATTATGGAGAGCAGCATCACCCAGACTCCAAGGGCCCGGCGTGTGCTTGAATCCTTCAGTCCTCAGCTATGTGGCCGGTCCAGTGGCCACCCCAGGAGGCATTCAGTTGTTGGCTACACAGATAAGACCAGAGATGTGTACATTTGCTACAATTGCTGCACCAGGTGGCTCTATAGGCAAATGTTTCCAATATTCAATGTACGCAAGGACTAGGAGATCCCTAAGGTCCTACCAGCCTCATCACTGTGCCATCAAGACCCTTGCATACTTCAGCTCCTCCGATATTAGAGGAGCCCCAGTGACTGAAAATGGAGAAGGAAATGGCAATAGACTCCAGTATTCTTGCCTGGACAATTCCATGGACAGAGGAGCCTGGCGGGCTACAGTCCACGGGGTCGCAGGGAGTTGAACACAACTTGAGAGTACACCCAACAAGTGACTGAAAAAGCAACACTGTAGCTTGCTGTAGCTTGACTGCATTAGGTCACTATCGTTCCCAGCTGGGGGTGGGGTGAGGTGGGTATTAGCTTTAACAGCAATGGCTTTCCTGCCTTCTCCATCTGGTGACTTTGCAAATTAAGGACCATGCCCCCTTCCCAAAGATGTCCGCTTCTCAGCCACCCTGTCTTGTGAGCAGAACTGAGCCCTCCTGAGTGTGGGGCACCTGGGACGAATGATGGAAATGTTTCTACCTGAGCCCTTGGCATTATGAGGGCAGGTGGGTTCCGAAAAGGCCACACTGGGACTGTTTTCTTTGGTGGCCAAAGTCACTTCCTCCCAGGAAAATCCAGGCTGACTCCATGCAAGCATCTGACCGTGAGTCCTCCTGCCTTTGGACACTTGGCTGGGATAGACTCTCTCCAGCAGGATGCCCATCAAGCAAGCTGAGTGACATCTTCCTTTCTTTTTACCTCCTCCAGCCTCTTCTTAATGGCAGCAGCAGACGGGTACTGACACCAGCTCCCTGACACCCTGTCAGACTTGCTGAACAAGTATGGGACAGGCAGGCCCAGGGAAATCGTGGTATTTTTAGACCCTGGCTTGTGGAAACTTTTTCTCCAGGTTGTGATGTTTCTGATAACCTCTGCTCACTCTAAAGGACTCAACTATCTCTATCTCTGTAGAAAAAGAGGATTGAAGAGTCCAAAGCTACCTTCAAGACCATCCTCTTCAAGCCTGTGGCATTTCCAGGGAGAGAGGTCCCCCAGTGCCAGCCTGACCCTGTCCCTCGCCCCCAAGTCTCTTTCCCATGTGGTCAAGAGTGATCTTTCAGAACAGTAAGCTGAGCTCATTACACCCCCGCTTAAAGTCCTTCAGAAGCTCCTCCTAACACTGGGATACAGTGGGTTCTCCTCTACCAGTACCCCAAATCCTGCATTACCTGGGCCCTGCTGGAAGCCTCTTCACTATAAATGCACTTACTGTAATTTTCCAAGCAGATTATGTTCCTCTGAGCTTCCTTGCGTTTGCTCTTGCTGGTCTTTCTGTTCGGAACGCCATCACTGCACCTGTCCACTCGCCTTCTAGGCTAAGCTTGAAGGATGTCTCTTCCTGAAAGTGTTTTCTGGCCCTCCCGTCCCCCACCAGCCAACACCCTGGGACGGAGCCGAGGCTCTTTCTCCACGTTTCTGTATCATTAGACATGCCCCCTGTGTGGCAACTGGATCTGAAATGTCTGTTTCAAGTCTATCTTCCCCTTTTCAACTCTGAGCTCCCTAAGGTCAAGGGCTTGGTTTTTCAACTCTCATATCCTGTGCTTGGGGCATAATTGACCTTCAGAAAAAGTTTGTTCAATAAGTGATGCAAATGAGCAGATGAATGAAGCCTCTGACCTAAGGTCGTGTGGAAGGGAGCATGGCAACAGGATTTACATGCCAGTGTGAGCCCCACCACCTTGAATGCCTGTTTAAAAAAAATGTGAAGACTCCACTGATAGAGTTAGACCACTGCATGCCAGATAGGAATTGCTCCAATATCTTCAAAATGCAGAAATATCTTTTTTCAGTCCTAAGAAGCCTATCTTACTGTTCCAGCCATACTGGTATCTCAGTGATGGGGAGTGGGGGAGGGCAGCTTCAAATGAGACAGTTAAATAGGGTGTTACTTAAAGCTCCATGTCTGATAGCGTAAGCCACTGCGGAGGTTTAAGCTTTGTAAGACAGAAATCTCATGATCTTTAAGAGCTACAGAGCACAGCGCCCTCTGTCGGTCATTTCTGGAATCGCATAGGATCTTATTCATTTTCTGATTCCCACCCGTCCACCAACAGTGGGGCCAAACAGGGAACAAAGAATACCAGAGACCTTCACCAGTGTGACGGGAAAACAAACACTTCAACCATCTACTACGAGTGGTGAGTTCTCTTCTAAGTGGAAAACGGGCGCTAAGAGCGCAAGTGGCCCCGAGACTTCACCAGAACTGCGCGTAGTCAGGTGAGGTGGCACAAAGGAGGAAATAAAGCTGATCCGTCTCACCTAATATTCGCCGACTGACTGTTGTACGACAGGCGTCGTCCCAGTTCTGGGATACAGAGCAGAGAGACAGAACATCTCTTCTCAAGCAGTTCAGAGCCTAGAGGTGGAAGGGGGGCAGGCGGCTTCAAAGCTATGGTAACAGCAGAGACAGCAAAATAACAGCTACCAGACATTTTGCGTAACAGCTATAATCGTTATAACATAAGATGGTTGTTGTTTAGTCGCTAAGTCGTGTCCAACTCTTTCTGGTGACTCTATGGACTGTAGCCCGCCAGGCTCCTCTGTCCATGGAATTTTCCAGGCAAGAATACTGGAGTGGGTTGCCCTTTCTAACTCCAGGGGAACTTCTCGACCCAGGGATCAAACCCACATCGCCTGCAACTTCTGCTTTGGCGGGCGGATTTTTTTTGCCACCTGGGAAGCCCAATTCAGTCTTAATAACCCTGTGTTTAGATATGGAGCTACGCGATCACTGTTTCTTTTGAAGTGTGAGGACGTGGAGTCTCTTGGTTGATCCTGCAGCCCTGTTCTTTCCACTGTGTCATCCCGCCTCTCGACCCTGATTAAGTACAAAATAAAGGACTTTCTGGCGCACACTCGTCACCCAAAACCCCCACGTGACTGGTGTTCCTATGACTCTCTTTCTACAGATGAGCGACCCAGGACCAAAATAGTTCTGAGCTTTGCCTGGGGTCCGGCGGCTGTAAAGAGGAAGTTGCCCTGGAGTAAGTGGTTTGGAAGGAGAGCCAGCTGTGGATGACCAGGCATGTGACCTTTGGCCCCATAACCTTTTCTCAATTTTTCTGTCATCTGTGTTATAAGATTGTCTTGAGGAGTCAGGAAAATCAGTTTCAGAGCCTGGCGCATTAAGCAGTCCATATATGTTATTTATTGTTATCATCTTTATTCTTACTAGCTCTCTGGGGGAACATTTTTCTCTACTGCTTGTGTTTCCCATGTGAAGGGACTTCCATTACGGTGACACACTCGATGTCTCCCCCTCACTCCTTCATACCTCTTCAGGGAAGAGGGGCAGCATTTGTCAGACTGCAAGAAGACGCTGGACTGTAATTTGAGAGCCAGGTGACGAGTAGGCCCTGTTGTCTAACTCAGAGGTAGAATGTTACGGACCTCTCACAACTGAGCCCCTTGCCTCAACCTCCCTTTTCTCAGCTGAGGTTGGAGTTTCCCCTCTGTCTAGCTCTTCTGTCTTTTCTCTATAATTTGTTCTGAACTTGGAGTGGAGAAAAAAAAAAAAATAAGAGTCTTATTTACCAACTTCTCCAAACTGCAACCTTAGCCAAAAGGAAAATCTAGTCCTTTCCCTGCGATTTCTCCCTCTGCTTTGGCTGCCTTGCAAAGATCTCTTCTCTTTCTGCCTAAAGATCTAGGGAAGCCTGGACTTGCCCTTAGAGTCACCCTAGAGCTCAGGAGCCTGGACAGATCCTGGGAGGTAACCAGCCCAAAGCCATGACTCCTCAGGGGACAGGAGTTAGGAGCAGGGGAGGGGGCTGTGACCCCAGGAAGGCAGCTGGTCAAGAATGGAGATGAGACCCAGCTCAGAGCCCCAACTGGCTTCGTCCCTGCAGAGTGCTGCCTACTAACACCAGGAGGGGCTACAGGTTTTCCCAGGCTTAAACTGGGGAATGACTCATCTGGGTGTCAGGCATGCAATCAAGAGAATTAAATCATTACTGATGAGGGGTGCTGGATGTGAGAATGAATGAGGTGGGAGAAGCAGGTGCCAAGGCCGCTGGAGGCCAGCCTCACCAGCCCAGGCCCCCTGTCTGCAGGCCAGCCCTGTCTGCTGGGAACAAGAGGAGGCAAGGTCTTCATTGCTATGCTGGCTGCGTTCTGCCATCCCTCACAGTGAAATCCCTTTATAGAAAGTGAAATGAATCTCTGCCTGATTTGAAGCTCTCAGCCCCTGGGCCTGCCCTGTGCCTCAGGGACTGTGAGGGCAGCAGGCTATTGTCCTGACAGCAGAGTCCTCCTGAGGCTGACCCCCTCCTCCCCCTCCAGCTGCACTGCTGGCCCCCTAGGATCCCGCCCACTGTGCAGTGAGTGGTCTAGGGCACTATCAAGGCTCTGTTCTGTCTACAATGCCTTTCCTCCTGCTTAGCCTGGAAAACTTACAGTGAACCATCAAAGCTCAATGCAAGTCTCTTTCCATAAAAAGCATTGTCCAACTGTCTTTGCGGTTCTCTAGCCCCTCTAGCCTCTGTTATAATAGTTTCATTTTGTTGAAATGAAACTAAGACTGTTTGCTTTATGCCAGCACTATGATTTTAGAAAAGTCAAAAGTCTTTAGGCGTGGCTTGTATACTCTAGTTTGCCGCAGACCCCACCCCTGCCCTATTGCATGACTCCCTGTCCCACAATTCCTTGCCCTGACCCTGAAGGCATTTGAGTTGTGACCACCTGCTGGAGGTCTGCCTGCAATAGACAGTGAGCTCTTTGAAGGGGTGTGTTTGAAGATATGTCTCTATACTAGTCTGGGTTCTCCAGAGAAACAGAATTAACTTGATGGACATATAAAGAGATAGATTACAAGGAATTGGCTCACATTATTATTGGGGATGATAAGTCCCAAGACCTACTGTCAGCAAGCTAGAGACCCAGGAGAACCAATGGTGTGATTCCAGTCGGAATGTCGGCAGGCTTGAGATCCAGGAAGAGCCAGTGTTTAAGTTTAAG
Organism: Bison bison bison; assembly: GCF_000754665.1. Lineage (NCBI taxonomy): Eukaryota > Metazoa > Chordata > Mammalia > Artiodactyla > Bovidae > Bison > Bison bison. The sequence goes on along the minus strand of NW_011494874.1, from coordinate 8,079,774 downwards.
TCTGAAAGCAAGGGGAAAAAAAGCAATATCCCATCTCAAAGACATTCGGGGAGGAGGACTCCTCTTATCCATGGCAGGGATATCCATTTTGTTCTATTCAGTCCTTCAACTGACTAGAGAGGACCACCCACACTGGGGCAAGAGATCTGCTTGACTCAGTCTACTAATTCAAATGATAATCTCATCTAGAAACACTCTCACAGACATACTCAGAATTGTGTTTGACCAGATGTCTGGGGACCTCCATGGCCCAGTCAGATTGACGCTTAAAATTAACCATCACATTCTCCAAGATCCCCTTCTCCTGATTATTTAATCAAACACACATTTAGGTATGGTTATGAAGGGATTTTCCAGACATAATTGAGGTTAGGGATTTCAAAATAGGTTATACCAGATTATCCATGTGGTCTCAGTCTATTCACATGAGCCTTTAACAGCAGAGAACTTTCTTTGGCTGGAGCCAGAAAGTTGCAGCAGGAGGGGAAGTCAGAGAGAGTCCAAGTATGAGAAGGATTTGATAGGCTATTGCTGGTTCTGAAATACAGGAGATCACATGCAAAGCCCAGAGACGCTTCCAAGAGCAAAGGAAGCCCCCACTTGATGGTCAGCAAGGAAATGGGGACCTCAGTCCTACAACCACAAGGAACCAAATTGGGCCAACAACGTGAATAAGGGCAAAATGCACTTCCCCCTAGCACCTCCATAACAATGCAGCCCTGATGGCACTTTTTTAAGCCAGTGCTGGATTTCTGACCTACAAAAACTGTGAGATAATAAACATATGTTGTTTTAAGCTACTATGTGCACACGTGCCAAGTTCCTTCAGTTGTGTCCAACTCTTTGTGACCCTATGGACTGTAGCTGGCCAGGCTCCTCTGTCCATGGGATTCTTTAGGCAAGAATACTGGAGTGGGTTACTATGCCCTCCTCCAGGGGATCTTCCTGACCCTGGTATCGAACTTGGGTCTCCTTCTTGGCAGGCAGATTCTTTACCACTGAGCCACCTGGGAAACGGTGAAGGCAATGGCACCCCAATCCAGTAATCTTGCCTGGAAAATCTCATGGACGGAGGAGTCTGGTGGGCTGCAATCCATGGGGTCGCTAAGAGTCGGACACGACTGAGAAATTTCACTTTCACTTTTTGCTTTCATGCATTGGAGAAGGAAATGGCAACCCACTCCAGTGTTCTTGCCTGGAGAATCCCAGGGACGGGGGAGCCTAGTGGGACACGACTGAAGCGACTTAGCAGCAGCAGCAGCGCCTAGGAAAGTTTTAAGCTGCCAAGTTTGTGGTAATTTGGTATGATAACAATGCATAATGAAAGCAGCGAGGGTCCATGCCTTCCTCGCTGCCACACACCCTGCACCCTAACATGATGCTTGACGCAGAGTGGGTACTTGCTCCACGTTTCCCCAGTGACCGGATTGCAAGGTCAAGCCCAAGTGACAAAACCTAGCCCTGCTCACCCTTGGAGGGAAGATGTTTTGCTTCTCTTTCTGTGTGTGGGACTCAGGAAGGAGAAGCTGGTTGACACCAAGTTGATGGACAACCCAATTTAAATCTCTAGTCAGGAAAATGTGGGCAAATCATTGTTTTCTGCAGAAGATGACACCTTGGTTCGTGTGTTCCATAATTTGTGGAGATGGGTTCCAGTTTATTGCATTTTTTTACGAAAGGAAAGGAAACTGTGATTTATCTTTACAAGGCCTCCTTTTTCTTTTCCTGATGATGATGAATGTCTGCAGCTCCATCAGAAGAAGGCAGATGAAACATACACTGCGGGTTGTTGTGGCAGAAGAGTCCTGACCCTTCAGGGTCTTACAGTTTAGGAAGAAAGGTATGATAGCGACCCTGTGGACTGTACCCTATCAGGCTCCTCCGTCCATGGGATTCTCCAGGCAAGAATATTGGAGTGGGTTGCCATTTCCTTAGGGGATGTTCCTGACCCAGGGGTCGAACCCAGGTCTCCTGCATTGCAGGCAGATGCTTTATCCTCTGAGCCACCGAAAGCCAAGGAATTATGTTACAAAAGCAGAGATGTCATAGGCTGAAGAAGAGCAGGGTGAAGCTTGATATATAGCAGAAAGCATCATGGACTGGGAGCCTGAAAACTCGAAGCCTGTACTACTCTTGCTGGTATGACCTCTGAGCCTCAGTTTCCTTTTTAAATTCATCTCTTCTGGTTTCTTCCAGCTCTGGGATCTGATGACACTTAGACCAGAAAATTCTGACATTGATACTTAGGAGGCCCCCAGGAGGCTTAATCTGACAAGATGGTACCAGTTCATACATTATTTTAGCCAGAAAAGAATGTACATATTTCAGAATTTCTTTTTATATTTGGGTTCTAAATTTGTTTAAACATTTAAGAATGAAAAGAATATGTAGATTTCTTTTTTTTATTTCTAGAACCACTAAAACCTAAATAACTGGAAAAGGCCTTAGAGATCAACCAGCCTGGTGGTTTTTTCCAACAAAAACATTTAATGCTGAGAAATGCTTTCATCAAGTTTTCACCCGATAGCATTCCCACAGGCACTGAGTAAGAAATGCCTAGATCTCCGTGAAATACATTTTGAAAATCGCTGGTCCAGCCTATTTTGGAAACAAAGAAATGGAGAGCGAGAGAGGGCCAGGCAGTTTGTGCAAGGTGAGTGGCAGTCGGGGCTTGCATCCCATGCACTTGACCTCTAGACCAGTGTCCTGTCCGTTACACTGCCCTCCCTGTGCTGTGCACACAACTAAGATAAGACTGTTGGGGAGGGGAGCAAATCCACGCTCACTTTCCCTTTTTCTTTATTTACAGGCAAAAAAAGACAGATGAGAATGTGGATTAGGGCCATTATCCCTCAGCATATGTCAGTGTTAATAAGTGTGTTCTTTGTAGATTCATTAATCCACTGTTAGCAACTGAAAATGAGTATTTCAGATGCTTAATGTGATATCCTAGATGCTCTGGGAACCAAGTCCCCCTGGACAGAATGTTCTTTAATCTTTCTAAATGGTCTGTAATGGAAGCTCTGGGTCTGGCACAGGGAACGCAGTCTGTTATAACTTATTGAGAAGATTTTCTAAAACACGCCTCATTAAAAAAGTGTCCCAAACGACATAACTGAAGCTTATTCTCTTTATTCCATGGTGATGTTTTGAAATGTGACTTTCAATGGTGCTCCCTTTGTAAAAAAAAATTTTTTTAAGGGGAATTTTTGACAAAAGTAGCAATGGTCTGACTTTAATATATATTTTAGCAACACAATTTAAAAATACCAGTGATGGGTTTTGTGAAATCTTTCTCTTAATATTTATTTTGCTGTACTGGGTCTTGGTTGTGGCACATGGGATCTAGTTCCTTGACCAGGGATTGAACCCAGGCCCCCTGCGTCGGGTGCGTGGAATCTTAGCCACTGGACCACCAGGGACGTCTCTTTATGAACTCTTATATGTTGTCAGAGTTGTGCTGAATCTTAGGTATTACTTAGGTTGCTTCTGTTTTCAGAAAAGAAATTTAGGACCTTGACAAGGTACGTGACTTCTCCAAGGATGTACTGCAAGCTTGGGGCATAACTGAAACTACATCCAGTTGACTTGGCCTGAAGATCAGGACGTTGTCCCTGAAGCTATGCTCTAAGAATCCACCAGTACAAATCTACGTTCACTGTGGTAAAACTACAGACTTTTAAAGTCGTAATCATAAAAAAGAAATTGTTTATAGGAGGCACATAGGAGACTGATTATGAGCATAGCCTTTGTAATCAGACTCTGTAATTTTGTGCAAGTTACTTACCACTTTAATTCTCACCTTTTTCACCTATAAAATGAGGATAATAAATGCACCAACATGGTAGGACTATTGTGGTGTTTAAGTAGTACAAGGCAGGTTAACATAGATTCCTTAGAATGGTGAATGTTATTTATGACTGTTATTATTATTAACTTGTTGGATTTCATATACTACCAAGATGAATGTTTGCAGAGAAACTTAGTTCTCTCTGCTCCAGTTCATGATAAATTCCAATTTCTTAGCATGTCAAATGCTGGATTTTGTAAGATCTAAGAAAATCATATATTCCCTTGTCACCCAAGATCAACATCCTCTTGGGGAATTGTTTTCTGTGTTTGATACTGAAGAATAAAAGCTAATTCTAAAGGAGCAGAAGAATTAGCCAATTCCCTTCAGCAAACATTTACTGAGCATCTCCTCTCCTCTGTTAGTCTGTGTAAATGCAAAGACAGAAAAAGATGTAGGGGCCCACCAGGGACCCTAAAATGGTGGTAAAGACAGACATCTCTAAGCCTCTCTGATACAGGTGTTAAGGCAAGTGTTCCTCTAGAAGGAAAAATAAAGCAAAATGGGAAATGATCTTATGGAGTGAGAAGAGAATTATTCTAAGGGACATATGGAAAGATCTCTGCGAGTTGGAATTTAGCTCAAGTTTTAAAGAGTTGGTAGAACTTCAACAAGTACTGTAGTAGGCAGCTTCTAAGATAGCTCCCATTGATCCTACCTTCTGACAACCACAGCTTTTTGAGATCTTCTTTTAAGTAATCTGCTTCCAATGTATAGAATGGCACAGTCTTGAGGGGAAGTCACTTCCATGATAAGATTATGAAAGATTCTGCCTTCCCTTTTGCCAACTCCCTTTACTGATGATTCTGATGAAACATGTTGCCATTTTGGGGAGATCCACATAGCAAGGAACTGGGGGGCAACCTCTGGCCAATAGGCATCTAATGACTGAATCCTGTCAACAAATATATAGATGAACTTGGAAGTGGATCCTTCCTCAGTGAAGCCTTCGGAGTATTCCTCGGTCAGGTCCAACACCTTAATCACACTCTTGTGGGAGATGATGAGCTGAAGTCTCAGCTAAGCTGTGCTGATTCCTGATCCACAGAAACTGAGATAGTAAATGCGTAATGTATTAAGCTGCTAGCTTTGTGTTTGCTTGTTATTCAATGGACTGTGATTACAGGTGTCTATATGGGCAAAGGGCGTTGCAGCAATGAAACAGCCTGAGCAATGGCCTGGGAGCTATTGCCTTATCCATCACTTGCCTTATGGGATTGTCTCGATGAGAAGGTGAGGCTAAGGCAATTTGCACTTGCCAAGCAATGCATTTGTGGAATAGCAATCAGAATCATGTGGCTGGACTGTAATGCTTGTGGAGAGACACAGCAGGGTCTGAGGTTAGAATAACAGGCAAGGGCTAAACTGTGAAGGGTCCTCAATACTCAGCAAAGGACTGCAAGCTGTATTGAGAGGCAATGGGGAACCACTGAGTGTCTTGAAGCAGGGGGATAAATCTAATAGAGTTGCTATGCTGAATATTAATCCGATGCTGTGGGCAGCACAGACTAAGGGAGAGACTTTGGCGATAACTACAGAATCCCTGGGGAGAGATGAGGACCTGAACTTTGACCAATGAAACAGTGTCTCAGATGTAGCATAATGGAATTCTCATTTGCATTGAAAGCTCTCTGAACACTCCCCTGGTTTATGAAGCAGCAGCTTTATCAGGCATTTATTTGACATCCAAGCCATTTTCATTCCACACACAGGGGCAAGCTCATATTAGAACTGAAAATAATCACAGGCTTGCCTTCGTGGAAATGGAAAGAAATGTACCCAGGATGGGAAAAGAAGGTGATAGGGCTGACTATTTTTCAACTTTCCAGAGAAGATCAATCTATAGGCCTTAACAAGAGTGCCAGAGTTCCCACGGAAGGTCTCCTTGGCCATCCAATATCCTGGTTCTCAATCTAAGGACCCTAGATGCCTAGGGGCCCTTGAAGAAGGATTTAAGGATGTTTGAAGCTATCATAATATTTCAAAAAACATATAGATATATTACAGTAAAGCAACCCAGCTAAGAAGGAATGCCAACTCTCTTTTGTTGAGGCTAGAAATATAAACAGTCAAGTACGGCCATACTGGGTGACCAATTAGAATTCCTATATACATATTTTTTGGTAATAACATTATTTTTCTCAGAAACAATTCATTTGTTAGAAATAATAAAATTTCATTGTAGGTATTATATGCTACATTCCTTTTCTGGCTTTATTGATTTATAATTGGCGTATAACATTGTGTAAAACGTGTTGGTTTGATGCATTTGAGTTTCCCTGGTGGCTTAGAAGGTAAAGAAACTGCCTGCAATGCAGGAGACTTGGGTTCGATCCCTGGGTTGGGAAGATCCCTTGGAGAAGGGAATGGCTACCCACTCCAGTATTCTTGCCTGGAGAATCTCATGGACAGAGGAGCCTGGTGGGCTACAGTCCATGGGGTCAGAAAGAGTCAGACAGGACTGAGTGATAACACACACACTGGATACATTTATATGATTACCAGCATATCATCAGTTAGCATCATATAATTACCATCAGGTCACACAACTATCATTTCTTCTTGTGGTGATTACATTTAAAATCTGCTCTCTTAGCAACTTTCAAGTGTATAGTACAATGCTAACTATAATCACCATGCTGTATATTAGATCCCTAGAATGTATTCATCTTGGAATTTTATATCTTTGAATGAAATCTCCCCATTTACCCAACACCTAGCCAGTGGGAACCAACATCCTACCTTCCTATATACTTTTAAGTAACCAAAGTGGGAACACTAATTACCATTTCAAAATTGAAGGATGTTAGATGGTGGTAGCCTAATGTGATGGTCAATAGCAGAATAACGTTCTGGTTGTGTTGTTTCAGCTGTGGGATAATCTGTGATTACTTCGTGGAGATGAATGTTTTTTGTTTTCTTATTTTCACCAGCAAGATAGGGCCAATAATTGTTGCCTTTTAGAACTGTTACTTGGGATTAAAAGACATAATACACACAAGTTTCCTGGCACTCCATAAATGGTAGCTATTTTTAAAACAGTTGAATAAAATATAAAATATTCTGGCAAAAGGAACTTGGAATAAAAGAAGTTGTCTGTGGTTCTGAAAGGTTGATCACCCCATTCTTGCCTCTTCGTGCCAGGGGCACTGGTTCAACTGTCTTAATTTCTCTCGTGGACTCTTTCTTGAGCCTCTCAGCCAGAATTTCCTTATGATTTTCTCACTTTGGTGTAATTCTCCTATCATTTTGCTGGAGTGACCTCTTAAAGGCACGGATTGAGTTGTTTCATGCCCTTGGCAAGCCCTATCCATGGCATACAAGACTCTTCAAAATAGAGTAGCTCCCTGCTACTCTATTTTCATTGATCATTTCCCCTTGATTCCCACCACGCCCTCTGTGTTCTAATCTCACTGAACCTCTCATCGCTCTGTTCCCGGCTCTGGCCCCTTAATACCTCCAAGCCTTTGTTCATGCTGTTCCCTCTGCTTATAATACTTGCCCTTCTTCACTTGGCAACCTCCAACTAATTCTCCAAATGTCAATTCAAATTTGATCTTTCAGAAAAGATCATTGTCCATTTTCTCCACCCTCGTCCCCAAAGAGATGTGGCTCTTTTTTTTTTTTTTTTCATCTGCTACCTTCATCAGACTCGATCATATTTCCATGGCAGCACTTACTTGCTGACAGTTCTGTCTCTTGCAACAGACGAGGAACTCTCTGAAGGCCTAAAGTGGTGTCTTATGTATCTTTGTGTCCCCGGGACAAGATGATATATAGTAGTGGTCAATGAATGAGTGAATGAGGTTACTGCTTCCCGTGACCCAGCCCTCCTTTTGCCCACTGGAGCCCAGTGTGTTCTTCAAGGCTTCCTGCAGTATCTCCAAATAAACTGGCCTGTCCTCGAGCACTTGGGCTTCCCGGGTGGCACTAGTGGTAAAAACCTGCCTTCCAATGCAGGAGACCGTAAGAGATGCTGAGTCAATCCCTGGGTCGGGAAGATCCCCTGGAGGAGGGCGTGGCAACCCACTCCAGGATTCTTGCCTGGAGAATCCCGTCGACAGAGGAGCCTGGCTGGCTACAGTCCATAGGGTCACAAAGAGTCAGACACAACTGAAGTGACTTAGCTCGCTTGAGTACTTACTGTTGTGTTTGGGTTCATGGCATACACACTTAGTTTGTGTACAGGTTTTATCTTCTATATATTACTATTTATACTATGACTTAAAAAAATAAATGTGTGTAAAAAAGAAGAAAGCCCTTTACAAGCAGCTTCTAATAGAAACACACACAGATTTAGAGCTGGGGTACCATCACTTCGCAGGTGAGAAAATAGGAGAAATCTCTCCCAGGTAACACAGCTGTGAGTGACAGAGGCGGAATTAGGACCCGCTGTCCACGTTCCCGAGGCTTGCAGAACACAGAACTGATGCCTTAGCTTAACTGTTTGTACTAAATAATTATAATTTTTTATTATTAACAGTATTTAAAAATTATGTGTCTCTTCAAAACCAATGACAGGACTCCTGGATAGCAATGTTTATTTCAGCTGAAATTCAACACCAGGAATCAATATGGTTTGTTGTACTTGAAAGGACCCACAATTAATGAAAGAGACCCAATTATGTTGACATAGCTGGATAGTGGGGCTTCCCAGGTGACTCTAATGGTAAAGAACCTGCCTGCCAATGCAACACACACGAGACGCAGGTTCAATCCCAGGGTTGGGAAGATCTCCTGGAGAAGCAAATGGCTACCCACTCCAGTATTCTTGTCTGGGAAATCCCATGGACAGAGGGGCCTGGAGGGCTATCATCCATGAGGTTACAAAGCATCAGACACGACTGAATTGGCTTCACAGGCACACACACACACCTGGACAGCTATGCCGTATGTGAAGAATCACACCAAGGACCAAGGGGCACAAAAGCAAAAGAATAAAACAAACAACGTGCTCGGAACAGGCTTGGAAAAGAGCACAGGACTCGAAGTTAGAAGGTCCATGCTTAGGCTTCATTCTGCCGGTTCCTGGGTATTTGACCAGAGGCCAACGCTTAACTCTCCCAAGCCTGTGGAAACTTGTAATGAAAAATTTATCATCTGCCTGTACCAGAGAGAAGACATTCATGTAGGTGCTACTTACTACAGCGTATGAAAGATACAAGACAATTATCGGTGTGAGGTACTGTTTGCAACAACAGTTGAATTGAAGAACACGCTCTTCAGCTTTCCCCCACAGACCTGCAGACAGAGACACCCTCCACCCCCGAGGGCCCAAAGGAGACCTGTGTGCTTGTTCTCAACTCCTCTCTCTAAATCCCCGTATGAAGCCCCGCCTGGACACCCTCTCAGTTTCACTCCTCTGTGGTCCCTCCTACTCTGACTCCCACTCTCCTGCCTGGGGTGGGATTGTCATCATCTCCGGCCTGGACCCTTGCAGGGCACAGCCTTCTGATCCAGCCCCCCGCCCCCAAGATGTAGTGTCTGCAGACATTTCTTAGGGTCTTGTTAAAATGCCAGCTCTCATTCAGCAATAGCACAGGATGCATCCTGTGATTCAGTCTTGCTAACAAGAGGGGTCAATACGACTGGTCAATGGACCATAAGTTCAGTAGAAAGGTTCCAGTTAGTCTTCCTGAATCCAGTCTTGCACCTTCCACCCGGTCTCCACACTGACCCCAGAGAAATCTTTTCAAGGCAAAAATGTGATCACTTCACTGCCTTGCTTAAAATGTTCAGTGAGCAGGCAGATTCATTGTCAGGGTTCTCAACACTGGCTGCAGGTTTTAGTCAACTGGGAAGCTTTTAAAAAGACCACTGTTCAGGCCCCAGTATAGACCAACTGCTGAATGAATAAAGCTATTCAGAGGTGAGGCCCAGGCAAAAGTATTTTTAAAATAGCTCCTCAGGTGGGTCTAACCATGACTACAAGGATTCTTCCAACACGAAACCTTAAAACTTACCCCATCATTTAACCATTAGTCACTTGGGTGTCCCTGATAGCTCAGTTCATATGGAATCCACCTGCAATGCAGGAGCTTCTGGTTCAACTCCTGGGTTGGGAAGCTCCTCTGGAGAACGGATAGGCTACCCACTCCAGTATTCTTGGGCTCCCCTGGTGGCTCAGCTGGGAAAGAATCCACCTGCAATGCAGGGGACCTGAGTTTGTTCTTTGGGTTGGGAAGATACCCGGGAGAAGGGAAAGGCTACCCACTCCAGTATTCTCCAGTATTGGAGAATTCCATAGATTGTATAGTCCATGGGATCGCAAAGAGTCAGACATGACTGAGCAACTTTCACACATCACAATAATAAGCCCAGATAGATTTCTCATTCCTGGGTGAAGAAACTGTGGCCCCAGGGGGTTAAGTGCCTTAAAGCTGGGACCTAAGTGCTCATGATGAGGAGGAAGGAAAGAAGAAAGCATGACCTGCCAGAGTCCTGGCTCCATCGCTGCGTGAATACATTTGCAATTGTTTTCAGCATCCCCTCTATTCATTCCCCAAACCGCCCTGGCCTTTGATGAATTCCAGAGGAGGAGACTGTTTGGCATTTTCAACCAAATGCTCCGATTCTTGAACACGGTGGTGGATGGAGAGTGACAGGGCCTTATCAGTCACCACATCCGCGCTGCTGTCTCGGCTCGCCCCTCTCTGCCCACGGCGTGGGCTGGGCCTCCCGTCTCGCAGAGCAGGGAGCGATGCTTCCCAAAGGAGACGCGACGCCGCAAAATGTCAGACTGCCAGTTGCCGCTGTCAGCTTTTTATGGCCCGTGATATTTATCAGAAGAAAACAATTAAGTCCCCAGAAACTGGGATCTCCCTCGGAGCTCAAGCGGATGGCAGCAAATGTTTATGAGTGAGGTATATTGTAGCATGCGCTGAGCTGAAAGCCGGCACCAGAATCTCCTCGCGTGGGGTGAGCACCTCACACGTGTGGTCTGTTTAACACGGAGCGCAGTGCTGAGCATCTGGCACTGGGTCCTCACTTTACAGATGAGAAAGCCAGGCTCAGAGCAAGGACGTGACTTGCCCAAGGACACACAGATGACAGAGGCAGGGCCAGGGTTAGTCTGCATCTGATGCCAAACCCATCATTTCTGGTACCCAGGACAGCACACGGTGCAGAGAAGATGCCTCATCAACACCTGATGAATGAATGAATGACTTAGTGAGGGAATGAATGTCTCATGCCGTGCTGCCTTGAAGACAGCCTCCAGTTGTTCAGTTATTGCACTTTGGGTAGGTAACTTCACCTTGCCTAGCGAGGGTGAAATACCCATTCTTGGTGTTGGAATGGCTGATAAAATGGATTTAAGTTGCTGATATGGAGATCAGGTTAAAGGGAAATATCTGGGTCTCCAGGGACAGAGGTCCAAGGGTTCTTTTCTCCTCTGGGCCTCCAGTTCCTCATGTGTAGGATGGGAGACTTGGATGTGGTGGACGGTGGAATCCTCTGTTTTATGGATACTCTAGAAGCCAGGAAATCCAGTGATGCTTATCGATGTGCAAACAGTAAAAGGCCTTGAGGACTTTCTCCCCATGGCCCTGGTTCATCTTCATCAGAGAGCCTTTGTCTGCACAAGGCCTGGAGAAGACAGAAGGGAGGTAGGGCTGGTGTCTGGCTCACTCTGTAACCCTCTGGGCATCATCTGCTTTCTGCTCGGGGCATCATTTTCCCTCCCCGACAGCTAAGTTCTCCTGTGCCAGCTCCCAGCCTGTACCCAAGCTCAGTCTTCCCTCTCAGCACCGTCTCCCACTGTTTCCCTTCCTGCTCCCCGCCAACCATGGCCACCTGCTCCCCCTGTGGTGCTGCACGTTCCCATCTCGCTGCCTCTGCTTGGGCTGTACCCTCAGCCTGGTGCCATTTCTCCAGGTTTGCCCACTCAAAGACCTCCCCTCCACTGAGCTCTCCCAGACCCTCCTTGCTCCTGTAGCCCTTGAACTACATTAGATCTGGTCCACCCACCCACCATTCATTCACTTATGTCTCTGGAGAACTTTCTATGTGCCAGCCACTGTGCCGCACATTGCCCCTCTGTCCTCTCATTTAATCCCTTCAATCCTGTGAACCAGGTATCATCACTATCTGGATTTCAGAGATGGGCAAACCGAGGCACAGGGAAACTAAAGCCACCCAGCTCATTTATGGCAGAATTTCTGCCATGTTAGCCCCTGTCTAGCATCTTTTCTGCCAGACCCAGGGCTGCCTCAGGACAGGCACAGTCATTCACAAACCCAACATTTATTCAACAAGCTTCCACTGAGTACCTCTTGTGTGCCAGACTTCATGATGGGCACAGCAGTCCTGGTGGGTGCCGTATGGCCTCCCACTCTTGTGGCATGCCTGGCTCAGGGCTGGGTTTCATAAAGGATGCTTCAAGGTTTCTTGCTGAACAGCATGGCTGGTAACCCTATGTGAGAAGCCAAGTTCAGAGCGGATGACGGTTGCAGATATGAGATTGATGAACAAGGGGCGTGCTGCCCATGTGTGGGCTCTGAGACCACTGGAAAAAGGAAGCTGAAGGGGGCAGAGGGGTGTTCAGAGTGGGAGGCAGGCTGTCATTGGCAGGGCGGGGAAAGCCAAGGTAAGGATGCAGGGAGATGAGCCTCGCTGCTCCAGGTCAGCCCAGGGCTGCTCCCTGAGGTTTGAATCCAGACTGCGAATCCCACCTGCCACACAAATAGGTTTGAGACTGTGCACATGGGTGGCCCCAGCCAGCCACCTGTCACCTCCACTTAGAGGCCAGCCCTGGTCACAGAGGGAAGACCTCGGAGGCAGATGGTGGAGAGGCTGACACGGAGCCAGGCTCCTTCCCCCGAGCTTGGTTTGGTTTGTGCATCCGAGAAAAGAGTTACTGCCTGGCTGTTGTATCTTGCAGGTTGGTTCCTTCTAGGAGCTTCAGGTGAGGGCTCTGGACATTCCTGGTGCTCCTTGCCCTGGTTGAACAGAAGCCCTGCAGTTTGATTTAATGCACCACTCATTTATTCATTCTATTATGGGCTGTATGTGGCATTGGGCACTGGGAGGAGCTTGAGGAGGAGAGAAACAGGGAGAAAAGCAGCCCGCAGGTTGGAGACAGACCTTCATGCAGGCCGCCCTGTCCCCCGGCAGGCAAGGCCATGTGCTATTACTGATGGGTAAGGCAAGCATCCAGAGGACCCCACACAAGGAAGGATGGCCCCACTGTGCTTAAGGCCAGCTTCCCAGAGAAGGTACGGTTTGAACTGGACTCGGAAAGGGTGAGGTTTTGGCCGACTGTGGAGGGAGACTGTGGCCGTCATTTCAAATGGTGGTGTGGACTTCATTCTAAGTCTGCTCAATCTGATCGTGGCTCAAAGACCTCTGCCACCCCCAGTCTTTCCCCCCACCCCATGGGTTTCCTTTCCCAGGAAACGGACCTGCCCCATCCACCAGCCACCCTTTCTTTGAGACCGATCGGTTCACCTTCTTGCTGTGCTCGTGGTCAGTCAATAAATCATGTCTGACTCTTTGGACACCATGGGCTGTAGCCCACTGGGCTCCTCTGTCCAGGGGATTTCCAGGCAAGAATACTGGAGTGCATTGCCATTTTCTCCTCCAGGGGAGTCTCCCCAACCCAGTGAGCAAAGCTGCATCTTCTGTGTCTCCTACATTGGCAGGCAGATACGTTTAATGACTCTCAGATTTCTGCTTCTCTCCATTTACAGCACCACACACAGCTTAGGCTGCCAGCATTTCTTGACCAGACCCCTGAGACAGCCTCTCAGCCCCATGTAGTCATTTTTTGCTTTCCTCTGGGTTCTCCTAACATTGGAACTTACTGCTGTTGTTGACTTTATCACTTTGCATTTAGTAGTTTTCCATGTCTGGAAGCACATCGTCTGTTTATCTCAAGGGCAACATTTGGCACATAATAGATGCTCAGTAAGTAGGTGTCTGTTGAAATGTTGCAGCGTTCCTGGGGACTTTTTATTCACATCAGCTCACACAATGATGGCTATCAAAACTGGACAGACGGTGACCCAACTGGAAGTTAGGGCCGCTAACCAGGGTGTTTGTCCAATTCATCTGACTCCCAAAGGGTACAGACCTACCAGCTTCCACTGGCCATTAAAGTGGGCCTTTCCAGGACAGGGCAGCAGCATTCTGGAAGGGGACAGAGGAAGACAATGTCATCACAAACCCCAGTTGCAGGTTGGAAGGAATAAGCGACGATGAGGGTTAGGGACCGGCCAGGTATAGTGCCCTCATGTAGGAAGGCATGATCCACAGCCATGAGGATCCCATTCAAGTCCTAGAGACTCCACTCTTTTGCAAAACTGAATGAATAAGAATCAGTGGGACTTGGCAGAATTTAGCCAGCACCAAGACCTGAGAACAGATGGCATGGTACCTTAAAAAAAACATGCCACTGGGAGTGAGGAGACCCAGACAGGGGTGCCGACTCTGCTGGGAACTGACTGGGGTCACAGTCACATCCGTGGCCCGGTACCCACTCCAGCACGCCTTCTTTCACTCGCTAAGGGATCCCCACATATGTGGCCCTGATTTGGAGGGCAGACTGCTTTTCTGTGGTTTCCAATGTGCAGGCAGCAGCTGATGAGAACAGAAGCGATGGTCAAGCCAGCCTGGGTTTGATATTAGAAAAGCGGTAAACAGATGATACAGCATGTGGTTATCACACAACCATCTCGCCTCCACTCGGCCACTTTCAGACTTCCCACCCCCACAGCTCGCACCAGGCACACAGCATCCTTCAGCCTGCCCTCCTCCCACGCCGGGCTCTCCATCTCTCCCACTGTGACCTCCAAGGTTCCCCTGCTCCCTCCCCATCCTGTTCTTTGTAAACTTGGAGCATTCTTCAAACAGATTCCATCAGTGCCTTTGGTGAGTGGCCTTGTGTTCTTGGCAGAGTCCCATGAGCACACCTCAAGCAGTGGAAAGTTTCACCCGCAGTGGGAGTTGGGCCCCCTTCCCCGCCTCTCTCCTGGGCGTGCTGTACAAACCCACAGCACCCAGGGAGCATTTGCTGCCTGGCTGAAGAGCAGAGATCCCTACTGAGGCCAGACCCTGGCATGGAGCCAGGCCTGCTGGTAATCACTCTGCTCACGTCCACGTGGGGTGCAGCAGCTCTGTCCCACCCCAGTGAGCTATTAAAGTCTTGGGAAGAGGAGCAATTTTGGGGTGTTTTGTGACACTCAGCGTTTACTTAATTTCACTTGGCAGGAGTCTCTGGGTGGAGTTTTGCTAAAACAGCGTCATGCATTCTGAAAGCCTCACCAAAACAGACTCTGAAAGGAGTGTGGGTTCTCCTTGCAAACCTGTAGAGCCATCGCAGTTGTAAAGGGAAACCCAGGAGACTTTGTGGCTCTTTGGGATGAAAGAGAGAAACAGAGACAGACAGACAGAAGCAGGCAGATGGACTGACTGACTTAATTGCACCTTGGAATCATAAAAGAGCCCAGAACCGGGAACTAAAATGGGGTATGAGTACTTGTCCCCTTGCTCATTGGAATTGTGACTTTGAGGTCAGTTACTCCCACTTCTAATCTAGAAAATGGAAATAAAGGCAGTTTCCTTCAAGTGTTTCTGGAAGGATTCATTAAGAGAGGTTAGTACTTGGTGGGCTGGAAAGTACTGAACATTCAAAAGCTGGTCCAGCCATGATGTCAGCATCATGGCTGATGGGGACTCAGGGCATCAGGCTAGATCCTGAGCCCAGAGATTGTCTCAATCAGGACTGTAGGCAGATGGAGGGTTGGGGAGAGGAGAGATAAGGGGTTGGTGGCTGATGACATGGGGTGTCCCTGGGATGCTAGTGACAGGGCAGAACCAGAAAGGTCAGGATTCATGGCTCTCATCATCCCTGCAGAGAACAGACCCTCAGGGTGGGCTTGATGCTGCTCCACAACAGCCCAGGGCAAGAAGAGATGAGCCAAAGGGCCATCAGAACAAGCCCCACGAGGGAGAATCAAAACCCCACTGGCAGTGAGGAGCAGAGCTGTGGGCTCCCAGGGTTTGGTCCTTTTACCTGGCTGCCTTTCTATACCTGCCTCTTCCTCCCGGGTTCCTCTGCCACCCACCCTGCAGGTTCAGGTCCCAGCATCCGTCATGTGGACCATTACAACAGCTCCATCGCTGGTCTCCCAGCCTGCAGCTTCATCTACTCCAGCTTCTTTCCAACAGCTTTTAGTGGGTCGTTAAAAAAACATCCATCTCAGTTCATCTCCACCAGGCTGAAATCCTTCGAATGTGTCTCTCCATAGAGCAGTTTCCAAAATGATGTTCCAAGGCATCATAGTTCCTGTAGGATGATGTTTCTTGGAACAAAGCTTCTGAGCCCAAATTATATTGAAAATTCTGGGCAGAGCAACACAAAGCGAGCGTCCACACAGCTGGGCCTCTCAGAGCCCTTCCAGCACAAGCCTTCCTGTGAAACTCCCAGAGAGGCAGAGAGTGGCTCCCTGTTCCCAGGCTTATTTGGAAACCTTCTTCCCCTTTTCTTTTGTGAAAGAGGTGTTCCAGGAAATACAGTGTGGGGAAAGGGGGCCTAAAGAATGAAGTCCAAATTCCATACATGGCCTCACATCAAGGTCTTCTGTGACTGGGTCCTACCGCCATGGGAGAATCCGATTAATTGTCTCAGAAGGGGTTTTCTGCAGTCACAGAAAATAATCAATGACCTGAAATTAGGCAGAAGTGATGTTACACCACAGCTCCCCACAAGATCTACAGGCATGAGATCCTCGCATCACACTTCCATAAATATTGATCCGATCCACACCCTTTGTTTTATAAAGAGGATGAATCCGAGGTTGTAACAGGAGCAGGAGACACAGACGTGGCCTGTGCTGTATTTGCTAAGTCGCTTCAGTCGTGTCTGACCTTTTGTGACCCCCATGGACTGTAGCCCACCAGGCTCCTCTGTCCATGGGATTCTCCAGGCAAGAATACTGGAGCAGGTTGCCATGAGCTCCTCCAAAGGATCTTCCCGACCTGGTAATGGAACAGCATCTCTTACTGTCTTCTGCATTGGCAGGGGGATTCTTCACCACAGAGCCACCCGGGAAGACCATGGGCTGGCCATTTGCTAACACAGGCCTTCTAACACTCAGACCAGGGCTCTCCCCACTTCACCAGGAATGAGTGAGCCAGAGAGCATCCCAGAGGAACACAATTTGGAAAGTCAAGGAGCAAGCTGTACTTGCTGGAGGGTTGACCTGGAAAGTTAATAGGATTAAACACAGGAAGCAAAAAGAAGGTGGAGGCCATAGTGATTTTAACCTGCTGGTTAGACTGAACCGCAGGATTTCAGGATGGGAGAATTATGACCAAGTAATAAAACCTCCTGCTGAGAAAGGATGGTGATGAAAAGCTAGGGGAAGTCCAACCAACCCCAGAAATCCCTTACCGAGAATATGTGAAGAATCAGCCACTTGCAAGGGTTTTTTTTTTAAAGCATTAATGCCTTACTTCTGGTTTCCTGGAAACAGAGCCTGAGACAGGGCTTCTCGAACACTAAGTGTAATGAAGAAGATGTCTTAGGAGAAAGGGACTGAGGGAAGAGGAACAGGTCAGGGGAGGGAGCAAGGCAAGAATGTGTCCTCCACTGATGTCTAACTTCCATCTGGTCCACAGGCAGCCTCGGGGATGTGAATTGTACCACAAAGCTGGTCCCAGATTGAGGCCAAGACTGGACTTTTGTGCCCCCATATCAGTCTGTTATTGGCGTCCCCTCTCTGGGGAGTGAGAGGGCTTGGGATCCAACCTTCTAGACGAGGTGGCTTCTTTCACCTGAAGGCAGCTCTCCAGAGAAGGGGCAACCAGGAGTCGTTAACAGCTAACACTCAGAGCAGGTGGGAAACGGAGGCTCTGGAGAAGCAGAGGGGATCTGGCGAGGGGCACACGGCATCCACTGTAATTCAACTCCCACATCAGACGGAGGGGGAGACTGAGGGCTAGGGAAAGCCAGAGACTTGATCACACCACTCGTCTCTGAGGTCAGGGTCCTATTGTCAACGTAACCCCTGGTTCCATCCACAGATCCTGGAAAGAGTGAGGCATCCTCTGGTGGAATCTGTCTTTGTTCGGCACAGTCAATGGCTACTGACCTTGAGGGCATGATCTGAAACATCTCTCTTTAAACTGGTGCCATGCTGATTTGTTTTCAGGACCGTGACACTGCTGTGTCTGTAATACAGGCTGGAATAAATTGCCTTCCCTTTGTGCTCTGGCCTGGGGGTGTCTTTCTTGTAAAAGGGGCTGTTTTAAAAAGCAAAGAGACAACAATATCCTCTCCAGTATATTCCCCTAAGGGATAAAAACACATTCTCAAATGAATACGAATATTGGAATTGTAGAATTTAGAGCTGGAAAAAGAATCTATGAGTTCATCAAGGGAGTTGGGGGGGGGGGTACATTTTCAGCAGCAACAATGAATCCCCACACTCTTTCTTCACCCACCTTTCTTTGGTGGATGTTGACAGTAAACCTCCAGGTGTAAAGCGGTTGATTCTTTCCTCCCATTCTTTGAATCAGACACAGGTAGGCAATAAAATAACATCCAGGATATCCTGCGACATTACTGGCAGTCAGTAAGAGCTTCTAAACCATGTGTGAGAGCCGAAACTGCCACCTGAGCTGATATTATTCCATTCCAAAATGAAGGAGCTTGACATTGTAATTAACCTGCATGGCCTGGTCACGGGCAAATGTAGGTGCTGTTTTGAAATGTGAAAACAGCTCTTGAGTCTCAATGTCAACCTCCAGATTATCTCTGGGGATATAGGGATGTGAAATTGAAACCCAGGGAATGCTTTCATATTAGAGACTGCTAGACTGAGGCCCCAGGGTAGGGAAGTGGCTTTCCCAAGCCCACACAGTGATGAAGCCACAAAACTGAAACTCAAGGTCAGATATTTCCTCTGGATTCAGGGATATCCCACATCAAAGGTTAGGGCCAATGTGACAATGAGTGAACTCATGCGTTGTAAACAACAGAGCCCTCTGCATTTGTAAGCACAGCCCTTCTGATGTCCATCCTTTGGAGAGGCTGCCTTGACAAGCAGTAGGACTTGAAAAGTCAGCAGGAACAGGGAGAAGCTCAGGACTTAAGAGTTTTAATGAGGAGAACCAGGTCGTTTTTTTTCTGTGGCTTTTCTTGAAGGTGATCCCTATAGGGCTGACGGACGATCCCTTCCCATTTTAATAGCAGTCTGGTGGTGATATCATAGCAAATAAATTTAAGTGACATGTGGAGTGCAATTGCAGAATTTAAACTCTAAGCGAGCACTGTATTTTTTTTTCTGAAGATGTGACACATAGCTGATTGACCTGCATTCCTGAGTCATATTTATAGGACAGAAGCCTTCTTGGCAGCAACGTGAATCAGTTTGTGATCTTCAAGGCTAATAGGATAAGCCAGCAAGAAAAGCTGGGTCTGTGCGGCTCTTTACATCTAAATGGGCTGGAGTCATTATAATTCTTGCTCAGTACCACGGAGTCCATTGCCACTCTGACTCAGGGTGCCTACTCAAGGCATCGTTCCCATTAACGAGAGTTGCCTCCACAGGTGCCGGGATGGCCAGGACGATGTGAGGGTCACTTGAAGGGTGTTGCTGAATTGCTTCCTTCAAGCCTCTCCTTCTGTTGATCCTGAAATGCCATTAGAGTGGTTCAAGTCAATTTCATTCACTGACATCCAAGCTGGAAGGGAGCATAGAGGGTATCTAAACTGACATCTTCATAGGACAAATGGGAAACAGGCTTGCACCAAGAGTGTCTCACCCGTGATCACAGTTAATGACAGAGCAAGAACTAGACCCCAGTTCTAGACCCTACACCCGCTGACTTTTCCTGGAGGTCTGACTTTGCCATGTCCTGTAGTCTTCTCAGTTGAATAAAAATACCATGGGGTATCAACAGGCTCTGAGGTGGATGACACAGACACATATTCATTCTTTCCACAAATACTTTACTGCATATCTATTAGATGTGAGGCATTCTTCTAAGCACTGAGGACATCATGATGGACAAGATAAAGGCTTTGCTTTCATGAGCTTCTAGGGAAAGAGATGAACTGATAAACTAATGAACAAGTAAACAGATGACGTCAATGAACTAGATAACAATGAATAAGAAACAATAAAGCCATGCAAGGACTTAGAGGGAGAGTGATGATTCTCGGGAGCTATTTTGGAGAGACTGATCGGGAAAGGTATTAAAGTTTCACTGTGAAGGTGACCTTTGAGCAGAGACAAAGTAATGAAACAAGATGTGTGAAGAGCACTTCCGGCAGAGTGGAGAGCAAGGGCAAAGGCCTTGGGGTGAGAATTAGCTCAGTGCATTCAAGGAACAGAAAGCAGATTGATGTAAATAAAGTCAAAGGAATAAGATGAGAGTCTTAGAGCAAGATAGCTCAACTCAAATAACATTGAGGGGGAAAGGGGGTAAGGAAGTGGAGATAGCAGAAGCAGATCCTGAGTGATTTTGATATGAATGGGAAGAGGGAAAAAAGTGTGTGTCTGGCAGTGGAGTCTAAGAGAGCTCTTCTGAATTTGGGAGATATTCCAGCATGGCTGTGTGCTGATGGGAATGGTCTAGCAGAGAAAGAAAAAGTGGTGATGTAGGAGAGACAAAAGTCCTTGAGTAGGAAATTGCTCAGAACCCTGGTGTGAGCTGGAGAGGACTGCCTTAGATGAAACCAGAACAGAGTTTTCCACAGTAGCAGGATGAAGGCAAACAGGTTGGTTGACTTTCACGATAGGAAGATTCAGTATTTTTTTCCCCTTACTGCTCTTATGTTAGTTTCTCAAAGTAGAACCCACTTCTTTGAATATGCCCAAGAGAAATAAAAACACACATCCACTCAAAAACTTGGACACGAATGTTCAAGCATTATCCTTTAAGAGCTAAAAAATGAGCCCAAATGTCCATCAACTAATGAATGGAAAAATGAAAGAAAAAAGCATATGATATATCCATATAGGGCTTCCCTGGTGGCTCAGTGGTAAACAATCTGCCTGCCAATGCAGGAGACACAGGTTCAATCCCTGGATTAGGAAGATCCCCGGAGTAGGAAATGGCAACCCATTCCGGTGTTTTTGCCTGGGAAATCCCATGGACAGAGGAGTCTGGTGGGCTAGAGTCCATGTGGTCACAAAGAGTCAGGCATGACTTAGTGACTAAAGAACAACATATCCATATAAGGGACTGTTTTTCAACAATAAAAAGGAAAGAACTATTGATACATGCCACAACATAGGTGACCCTTGAAAACACTGTGCTGAGTGAAAGAAATCAGCTGCCACTAAAGACCGCCAGTTGTATAACTTCACTTACATGAAACTCCCAGAATAGGTAAATCTATAGCAATAGAAAGTAGATTAGTGGTTGCCTAGGGCTGAGATGTGGGTTGGAGAGGAAGTGGGAAGTGGCCATTAATGGGTATGAGGTTTCTTTTGGGAAGAAACCCAAAAGATGGAAGTGCTTTAAAATTAATCATGGTGATGATCACACGACTCTACAAATATACATAAGCCATTGCATTTTAGACTTTAAATGGTTGGATTGTGTGATATGTGAATTATATCTCAATAAAGCTGTTAAAAAAATACAAAGAAAGACAGTCAGCGATTGTCTTAGTCTGTTCCAGCTGCCTTAACAAAATATCATAGACTGGGTGACCTAAACAAAAGCAATTCCGTTCCAAAGGTTCTAGAGCCTGGAAAGTCCAAGATCAAGGTGCCAGCTGATTTGATTCCTGGTGAGAGTCTCTGTCTGGCTTGTAGTCAGCCACCTTACAGGGGGTTCTCCTTATAGGAAATGGCAACCCACTCCAGGATTCTTGCCTGGAAAATCCCATGGTCAGAGGAGCCTGGCAGGCTACAGTCTATGGAGTCGCAAGAGTCGGACATGACTTAGTGACTAAACCACCACCAATCCCATTATATAGACCCTACCATCATCACCACATCTCCCCAGTTACCTCCCAAAGGTCCCATCTCTGAATACCAAATATTATCATGCTGGGGGTCAGGGCTTCAACACGTGGGTTTTGGTGGAGGACACATATATTCAGACTATAACGGCTGTGGATGGGGTAGGGTGTTGGAGAAGAAAAAAAAAACATGAAGTGGTATCTTGGAAGGGGACCATGAGTCAGCTATGGACATACAGTAGGAATGCTGTGTATGTGTGCCAAGTCACTTCAGTCGTGTCCAACTCTGCGACCCTATGGACTGTAGCCCACCAGGATCCTCTGTCTGTGGGATTTTCCAGGCAAGAACACTGGACCGGGTAGCCATTTCCTGCTCCAGGGGATCTTCCCGATGCAGGGATCTAATCCACATCTCTTGCATCATCTCCTGCATTGCAGGAGAATTCTTAACCTCTGAGGCACTGGGGAAGCCCCAGTAGGATCATTGAGAAGTTCCAAAGGCTGTTTGAGGTTTAGGAATAAAAATTTAAAGAGCTACCACTCAGGGCAGTTAGTGTTTTGTTGTTATGTGTTTTTCTTCCCCTGCTATGTTTTCTAATAATGTGTAGAGACAGGCACTGAATGTCTTCCACAAAAAGACAAAGGCTGGAGTTTTGGCAGCAGAACGTGAGCAGAGAGAACTGAGACTTCAGCACAGTGGGGTTGTTATACTGAGGAATGTGGATTCTAAGGTGGGGAAGCAAGAATGTGAGTGAAAGTGAAAAATGAAAGTGAAAGACAGGAGAGGCAATGGGGTGGGGTCCTGGTGGGTCAATGAGGTGCAGGAGTGGTGGTCTCAGATCAAGTGAGTGGGAAGAATGGAGGCCGTGGTGGTCCCAGTTTGGTGTATTAATTTGAGTTCTTCCAAGAAACAGAAGCAATAGGAGACACACACATATATATCATAAGATATTATAATGAGTAATAATAGAACATATTTCACAGCACAACAAATTGGCTCATCTGATCCAGTCAACAAGCTAGTGTCCCAGGAGAGCTGGTGGTGTAATTCCAGTTCAAGTTCAAGTCTGAAGGCCCAGATGGAAAGCAGTCAGGCAGATGGACCTTTCCCTTACTTTCAGGAGGATTAGCAGTCAGGTCTGACTCTTTGTGACCCCATGGACTTTAGCCTGCCAGCCTCCTCTGTCCATGGAATTCTCCAGGCAAGATTACTGTAATGGGTGGCCATTTCCTTCTCCAGGGGATCTTCCCAACCCAGGGATTGAACCTGGGTCTCCTGCCTTGCAGGCAGATTCTTTATCATCTGAGCAACCAGGGAAGCCACTTGTGTCTGATACCAGCTTTCAGTGAGTTGAATGAGGCCCACCCCCACACTGGGGAGGGCATCTGCTTTATTCCAGCTATGCATGCAAATGTTAGTCTCATCTGAAAAGGCCTTCATAGAAACATCCAGAATCATATTTGACCAAGTGTCTGGGATCCCCATGACCAGTCAAGTTAATGCATAGAATTAGCCATCATACATGGTATGTCTGAAATTGAGATTTGAGAAAAGGAGCATTTATTGCTACTGACAAAAAGAGACGTATGAATTGGATTTTGGTTCTGTCTTCTGGAACAGTGCAGTCTGTAGAGGAGATGGAATAAGCATACAGATGATGCTAACTCAAGGCCAAGGGCTCTAAGAACCACAAATCCATGAAGGTTATATTATGGACTGAATTGTATTTCTACTCCAAAATTTATATGTTGAAGCCTTAACCCCCAGGTCCTCATAATGTGTCTATATTCAAGGATGGGCTTTCAAAGATATGATTAAGTTAAAATAAGGCCTTTAGAGTGGGCTCTACTCCAGTATGACTGGTGTCCTTCGTGGAAGAGGAAGTTTTAACACACACACAGAGACACCAGGGATGCATATGCACAGAGGAAAGGTCAGGTGAGGATGCAGGGTGAAGGTGTCTGTCTACAAGCCAAGGACATAGGCCTCAGAGAAAACCAAGCCTGCTGGTACCTTGATCTTGAACTTCCAGCCCCAAGAACTGTGAAAAAATAAATTTCTGTGTTTAATTCACTGGTCTGTGGTATTTTATTTTGGCCGTCCTAGCAGACTAATACAGGTAACAAGGGGAAAGACATTTCATCTGGCTGGAGAAGAAATAAATTCTTCCCGAAGTCTTTCAAAAACCTCTAAACAGAGTTGGCTAAAAGAGTTGTGACTTCAGTGCTCGAAAGATTTGCAACCATAGTGCTGGCTGAGGGTTACAGGGGCAGAAGAGGGTTTGAGATAAAAGTGGGAAAATTCACAGGTGTGTGTGTGTGCATGCATTTGTGGGGCAGTGCATTACAAGAACAAAAGCGTGGGCACAGGAGAGCACAGGGTGGTGTCTGCGTCTGGGGGCAACAAGAGGTTGGGTTTGGCAGGCATGAGGAACAGGAATGGGTTGGGGCCACATTGTGGATACAGCTCCAGCGTGTGCCCCCACTTCTTCAGGGCTTGATGGAAATAAGGGAGGTGGGAGCCACGGTTCCCCAGAATTTACACGGAGGGGAGGATGTGCTGACGGGCTAGCTTAGTAGTGACATTGAGCCTAGAGCCCACATGTGAGATACAAACAGGAAAAATCACTGGACCCAGTTAGAAGCATCAACAAAGAAGGAGCCTGGCACTATCAAAGGGCAGGGGAAACTTACCAGAGGCTGGGCCCTCAGAAGGAGAACTTGAATTTGGGGGAAGCTCCTTAGGAAGGAGCAGAGTAGGGAGACAAACTAATGGAGCTAATACCTTCTGAGCAGGTTCTGGTTCCCAAACGCTCTGTAGGCCCTTCATGCCCTCGATCTCAGCTTCTCACAATGACCCAGTGAGAAAGGTGCCCTTAGCCCTACCTTGCAGATGAGGAAACAGCTCAGAGAGGGACAGTCACACGCCCAAGTCAGAGACCGAGCTGTAAACCCAGATCGCCCTGCCTCGCTCCTCTACCTCCCCCACCCCACTCTACCCCTGGCCTCTGCAGTAGTTTCTGTAAGGACAGCTTGCCCGGCCAGTTGAGCCATCTGCCCAGTCTTGGTTGAGAAGGTTCTGCCCACCCCTGTAGCATGAACAGAAATTGTTCACCCAACCAGTTCAGTTCAGTCGCTCAGTCGTGTCTGCTCTTTGCGACCCATGGACTGCAGCACGCCAGGCCTCCCTGTCCATCACCAACTCCCGGAGCTTACTCAAACTCATGTCCATCGAGTTGGTGATGCCATCCAACCATCTCATCCTCTGTCATCCCTTTCTTCTCCTGCCTTCAATCAGAGGAGTTTCACTCACCCAACCAGAGGAGTTTCTATACCATCTAGGTCTCCCTGGGTTCTCAAGGCCATAAGACCAACCATCACAGACTCAGAGGAAGCATTTTGGTCCAGGGAAGGTCTCAGGAGGCTCTGAGACCCTCAGGGTTAGGGATAGGGGAGGTGACGTGTGCTCATCATGTTCTTTGAACTCTAGCAGAGGCTGACCTTTCAGAGCACAACTGCTAAGTTGGAGGATAACTCTTTTCAGCCAGGATCTGTCTGAACAGAGACAAAGAACAAATTTCATATGTCCTGCAGCCTGGAGCATAGCCCTTTAACCTTCAACTGCAAGAGGCCTGAGGAAATTATTTAATTTTTAGTGCCTACTAGGCACCCCATCGGAGAAGGCAATGGCAACCCACTCCAGTTACTTTTGCCTGGAAAATCCCATGGACGAAGGAGCCTGTGGGCTGCAGTCCATGGGGTTGCTAGAGTCGGACACAACTGAGCGACTTCACTTTCACTTTTCACTTTCATGCATTGGAGAAGGAAATGGCAACCCACTCCAGTGTTCTTGCCTGGAGAATCCCAGGGACGGGGGAGTCTGGTGGGCTGCCATCTATGGGGTCGCACAGAGTCGGACACGACTGAAGCGACTTAGCAGCAGCAGCAGCAGGCACCCCATGCTTTACACATACAATTTTTTTGATTTTTGTTTTCTGTTTTTTGTTTTTTAAGTTGGAAAATAGGCACTTTACAATGTTGTGTTAGTTTCTGCTGTGCAGCAAAGTGAATTGGTTATCGTATACGTGTATCCCTTCTTCCTTGGCTTTCCTTCCCATTGAGGTCACCACAGGGCACTGAGTAGCATTCCCTGTGCTCTACAGTAAGTTCTCATTAGTCATTTATTCTGTACATGTGCACGCACGCACGTGTATATGTGTTTGTGTGTGTGTGTTAGTTGCTCAGTCATGTCCAACTCTTTGCGACCCTATGGACTGTAGCCTGCTAGGCTCCTCTGTCCATGGGATTCTCCAGGCAAGAATACTGGAAAGGATTGCCATGCCCTCCTCCAGGGGATCTTTCCAACCCAAGGGTTGAACCAGCATCTCCTAAGTCTTCTGCATTGGCAGGCTTGTTCTTCACCACTAGTGCGACCTGGGAAGCCCATTCCATACACATTGTGAATATATGTCATGTATACGTATAACGGGTTCACTGTGCTGTACAACAGAAACTAACACAACATTGGAAAACACCTATATTCCAATTAAAAAAAATTTTTAAAGCGGAAAACAAACAAACATCCATCTCTCCTTCTCCCTTTGGTATCTGTATGTTTGTTTTCTACATCTGTGTCTCTATAGTCATAATCTTGTAGCTTAGAAGCACTAAGGTCAACTTAGCAGGAGGGGGAGAGTCTTGTCACGTGGGCCAGCACCACAGCTGACACCCCCAGAGACCTGCTGGGTGGACAGAGAGGCTTCTCCTGGTTTGTCCCCCACGGCTGTGCTGAGAGCATCGTCAGGACAGTTTGCAGTCTAAGCGCCTGGCGAGGGACAAAACATCTGAGCTCCTCACGTCATCACTGCCACTGCCAAGCCTCTTGGATGGTTTCTGCTTTTCTGGCAATTTCAAGCCTTCTCCCCAAGGGCTCAGTGGTTGCCTGTCTTCATTCTGTGAGGCTTTTGACTGTGAATTCAGCACAAAATCAAAGGCTATTCTCCTGGCTTTTCCTCCTTCCTTTACTAGGAAATTTTCTGTTTCACTGGAGCAGATTTGAGCAATTGGTCCTCCTCTACTATGAAACTTTGTGGGCCCAATGATCCTTCTGGGCCAACTCTCCAGATAGCCCTTATTTTCTGAGGTAGCGGTTCATTGGGGGTGGATTCCAGGAAATTGATTAGCGTGGAACCGTGACTATTAGTCCCCCGTCTCTCAAATCAGTTGGCTCCTCTCCTGCAGGTCTAGATCACAGCCCTATTAACTTCCCGGATACAGCATTTAAATGTCCTCCCCTACACTCTTCCCCGTCACTCATCTGGAAAGACTCAGAGAACCCGGAGCAGGCAGGATAGGACAGGCCACTGTAGAAGACGGAAATAAAAGTATAAAGAGGCCCCTGGGGGCAGAAAAAGAGGGGATAAATCTAGGACCTCGAAGGCTGAGGGAAGGGGCTAGAAGGTGTCAGATGAACCGATTTGCTGAGAACCTGCTACACGTCAGACACTGCCCTGAGCCTTTTAAGCTCAACACCACAGGCAGGGCGAACCTTCTAAAACATAACTCTTAACCTCATTACTCTCTGCTTAAAACTCTCTAAGGGCATTTTTGGAATCCATGGAGTAAAGGTCCAAACTGCTTCTTAAACCACTGGGGATGCCCCAGCTCGGGAACCCTGACTAGTTTTTGCTCGTCCACCCTTCTTACAGTCTGCAGTTATCCTCCTTTGCACACCGAGACTGACACCGATGGTTCCCCAGAGATCCTCTCATGACTCTGAGCAGCCACACACGCTGTTCCCTTTAGCCAGGAGGCTCTTCCCGGTCTTCAGCTCTCAGATAATACCTATTTACTCTTTAAACATCTCCTCCTCTGGGTGCAGCCTCTCTTCTCCCCCAGGCTGGGACAACCACGCTTTGTCTGGATTCTAACAAGCCCCATCACGAAGCCCCATTCCACACACACGATAATGATTTTGTCTTCTTTGCCGGGAGGTGAACTTCTGGAGGGCCAGGCCTGGATCTCTCGTCCCTCCCTGGTGCTGCGCATGTGGTTGGCCTCCTGAAAATGCATGTGGGTGGATGAATGCCTGGGTCCACCTCCAACCAGGCTGGCAGGACAGCAAACTCTGTTCAGACGCAAGCAGTGTCAGAAAGCTCCTGGTAACTAGTTGCTTTTCGGTACCTGTGGAGGTAGCCGGAGCACTTTGATCCATTTGAAACCGAGGGATTCATTAGAGGACTTTAGTGGGTGCAGACATGGAAGGACCCACATTTCCAGCAAGCACCGGACAGGAAATGAAGAAAATCACTGGACGATCTGACTTTGGAACCACTCTGCTGCTGCTGCTGCTGCTGCTGCTAAGTCGCTTCAGTCGTGTCCGACTCTGTGCGACCCCATAGATGGCAGCCTACCAGGCTCCCCCGTCCCTGGGATTCTCCAGGCAAGAACACTGGAGTGGGTTGCCATTTACTCTTCCAATGCATGAAAGGGAAAAGTGAAAGTGAAGTCGCTCAGTCGTGTCCGACTCTTAGCGACCCCAGGTACTGCAGCCTACCAGGTACTCCGCCCATGGGATTTTCCAGGCAAGAGTACTGGAGTGGGGTGCCATTGCCTTCTCTGTTGGAACCACTCAAGCCCAGGCAATTAGAAAGACAGCAGAACACGCTAGGCTAATTATGTGCTCTGTCATTCAGTCACGTCTGACTCTTGGTGACCAGGGAGTGTAGCCCGCCAGGCTCCTCAGTCCATGGGCTTCTCCAAGCAAGAATACTGGAGTGAGTTGCCATTTCCTTCTCCAGGAGATCTTTCTGATCCAGGGATTGAACCCGCATCTCTTGTGTCTCCTGAATTGGCAGGCAGTTTCTTTACCGCTATCATAACTTGGGAAGCCCAGACTAAGCCAGGAATTTATTTATTCTGTCACTCTGTAGCATCAATAATGGCTACAAAGTGTCTAGTTTGGCCTTCCTCATTTGTACAAGCTCAGGATGCCCCACTCCTCAGCCTGCAGACTTGCATTAAATCCCTCAACACATAGCCTGTGAAATGCTGTCTCTGCTCCAGGCTGTTTGCTAGTGCCTGGCAATTCAGAGATGGTTGGAGACAATGGAATCTCTGAAGGATGTGGTAAGCAGGTGGTCTGTTTAGCATGATAAAGGCCATGGTGGATTTAAATTCAGAGGAGGGCTCCTCACCTGGTCTGGTGTCAAGTTCAGGTTCAGTTTCTCCGTCTTGTGGGTGGGGGCTTGGGATGGTATGTCTCTGGGATTCTTTGAAATTCAAAGAAAACAGGGGTCTGACACAGGCTGGACAGCCCAAGTTAAGGCCTTCTCAGGAAGCAGCCACATTCCCTCCACGGAGCTCCAGCCCTTCTCAACAGCCTGGCCCTTTCTCCCTTGGCTGGCCAACCCAGCTGCTGGCCTTTCCTAGCTTTCTGCAGGAGAGGAACACAGAGGGGGCCAGGGCTGAGAGGGGGTCTGGCCTTCTGTGGAGGGAGCCTTCCCTCTACTGACAATCTGGGCTTTGCAAGGTGGCCTTGTCCCTGTCTTGTTCCAAACACAGCCAAGGACTGGCTTATCCTTGGAGAGCTCTGTACGCTCAGCTGCAGCGAGGCCCATTTTTCACTCTGACACTATTACCCCCGCCCCCACCCCAGCCTTCTGCGATGGGAGCTCACGCTTGCTGTCACTGACCCCTTCAGACCAGGGGTCACCATTTGCAGTGGAAAGTCAGCCTTCCCTGGCTGCCCTCGGACCCAGGGAGCATCTCCTCCCAGCCCAGTTCTTCCCCAGCGGAAGGATGCGAGAATGGCCTTTCCCCCAACATAACTAACACCAGTTGACAGAGCTGGGCTTTTAAAAAATTCTGATGACATTTAGCACTATTTTTTATTGAGGTATGGTGGATTTATAATTATTATTTTCAGGTGTACAATATAGTGATTCAAAATTTTATAGGTTATACTCCATTTAAAGTTGTTATAAAATACTGGCTATTCCCTATAATGTACAATGTGCCCTTGTCGTTTGTTTATTTTATACTTGGTAGTATACATTTTAGACACGGTAATTTTTTTTAAACTTTTAATTTTGTATTGGAGTACAAATGGCACCCCACTCCAGTGTTCTTGCCTGGAGAATCCCAGGGACAGGGGAGCCTGGTGGGCTGCTGTCTATGGGGTCACACAGAGTCGGACACGACTGAAGCAACTTAGCAGCAGCAGCACAGCCGATTAACAATGTGTGATGGTTTCAGGTGGACAGTGAAGGGACTCAGCCATACATATTCGTGTATCCATTCTCCCCCAAACTCCCTTCCCATCCAGGCTGCCACATAACATTGAGCAGAGTTCCGTGTGCTATACAGGAGGTCCTTATTGGTTATCCATTTTAAATAATCCAGTGTGTACAAGTCCATCCCAAACTCCCTGACCATCCCTTCCCCCATTCTTCCTCCAACCCCAGCAGCCATAAATTGGCTCTTTAAGTCTGTGAGTTTCTTTCTGTTTTATAAGTAAGTTCACTTGTATCATTTCTTTTTCTTTTCCACATGTAAGGGATGCCATATGATATTTCTCCTTCTCTGCCTGACTTACTTCACTCGGTATGACAATCTCGAGGTCCATCCATGTTGGTGCAAATGGCATGATTTCATTGCTTTTAATGACACCAGCTGGACTTTTCAGACAGGGAAACTCCATCCTGACCCTCACTCAGCAGCTCCCTGCCTTCACCTGGGGTGTTCTACTTCCTCTTTTCATCATCCAGTCTTCAAAAGCAGGGAGCTGCATTTTTCTCCTTCTCTTGCCTTGCTGCCAAATTGAGTTCAAAAACAGCAAACTTTCAGGGAAGACAATAAATGTCACATGAATGGCCAAGGTCAGAAGAGCCAGGAGACCTGAAGTCACAGATTGTGGCAAGATCCTCAGTTTTCCCCACCAGTGAGGCCTGGGACTTGCCTTTACAGTGGTGAGCTGGGGATGAGTCAGGAATATGCAGTGAAGCCTGGAGGCTTTTGCCTGTGATATTAGAGAGAAAGTGTGTATTAATCTGAGCTCTCCAGAGAAAGAGAACCAGTAGGAGATAAATAGATGGTATAGATAGATAGACTGGAGAAGGCAATGGCACCCTACTCCAGTACTCTTGCCTGGAAAATCCCATGGATGGAGGAGCCTGGTGGGCTGCATCTATGGGGTCTCTCAGAGTCGGACACGACTGAGCGACTTCACTTTCACTTTTCACTTTCATGCATTGGAGAAGGAAATGGCAACCCACTCCAGTGTTCTTGACTGGAGAATCTCAGGGATGGGGGAGCCTGGTGGGCTGCCGTCTCAGGGGTCTCACAGAGTTGGACACGACTGAAGCGACTTAGCAGCAGCAGCAGATAGATAGACAGATAGATAGATTTATTATAAGGAACTGGCTTGTTTGATTATGGAGGCAGACAAATCACAAGGTCTGCAGTGGCCACCTGGAGACCCAGGAAGGCTGATGGTGTATAGTCCCACTCTGAAGGCCAGCAGGCCTAAGTCCCAGTAAGAGCTGATGTTTTAGTTTGAATTCAAAATCGGGAAAAAGCTCAGAGTGGGAGTTCCCTCTTACTCAGCATTTTTCTTCTGTTCATGCCTTCGACTGATTAGATGAGACCCATCCACACTGGGGAGGCGAATCTGATTTGCTCAGACTGCTGATTCAAATGCTAATCTCATCCAGAAACATCCTCTCTGTCACACACACATCCTCTCTCTCACACAGGATAATACCTGACCAAATACTGGGGACTCACTCATATATCCCAGTTAAATTGACACAAGAAATTAACCATCACTGTGAGAATCTTGCCTTGGACATCTCTGTGTTGTCCAAGCACCTTACATTTGATAAGGAAAGTGTAGCAGAGCACAGTTCTGTCCGTATTTGTCCCCTGGATTTATCACCTTTTCTTTGTGTGAACTGGGAAACTTTGCATACAGGTTTCTCAAGAGACAGGTAAGGTGGTCTGGTATTCCCATCTCTTTAAGAATTTTCCACAGTTTGCTGTGATCCACACAGTCCAAGGCTTTAGTGTAATCAATGAAGCAGAAGTATATGTTTTTCTGGAATTCTCTTGCTTTTTCTATGACCCAACGGATGTTGGCAATTTGATCTCTGGTTCCCCTGTACAAACCCAGCTTGTATGTCTGGAAGTTTTCAGTTCACATTCTGCTGATGATATCACTCTAATGGCAGAAATGAAGAGGAACTAAAGAGCCTCTTGATGAGGGTGAAAGAAGAGAATGAAAGAGCTGGTTTGAAACTCAACATTCAAAAAAACCAAGATTATGGCTTCTGGTCCCATCACTTCATGGCAAATGGAAGGAATAAAAAGTGGAAACAGTGACATATTTTATTTTCTTGGGCTGCAAAATCACTGCAGATGGTAACTGAAGCCATGAAATTAAAGACACTAGCTCCTTGGAAGGAAAACTATGACAAACCTAGGAGCATATTAAAGAGCAGAGACCTCACCTTGCCAGCAAAGGTCCATATAGTCAAAGCTATGGCTTTTCCAGCAGTCATGTACGGGTGTGAGAGTTGGACCAGAAAAAAGGCTGAGCACCGAAGAACTGATGCTCTTGAACCGCAGTGCTGGAGAAGACTCTTGAGAGTCCCTTGGACTCCATGGAGATGAAACCAGTCAATCCTAAGGGAAATCAACCTTGAATATTCATTGGAAGGACTGATACTAAGCTGAAGCTCCAATACTTTGGCTGCTTGATGCCAAGAGCTGACTCATTGGAAAAGATACCGATTCTGGGAAAGACTGAAGGCAAAAGGAGAAGGGGGCAGCAGAGGATGAGATGGTTGGATGGCATCACTGACTCAATGGACATGATTTTCAGCAAACTCTGGGAGATAGTGGAGGACAAATGAGCCTGGCTGCTTGCAGTCCATGGGGTTGCAAAGAGTCTTACACAGTTTAGCAACTGAACAACAACAAAACTAGTAAACAACATACTCACAAAAATTGTGAGCTATTATTATTGATGTTGTGACAAACCTCTCTTCCTTCCCCTCCCCTCCAGACTGTGAGCTAACTCAATACAGAGAGAAGCACATGGGGTTTGGATCCAGGGAGACCAAAGCTGGTTCCCTTTCTTAGCAGCTGCACATCTTGAGCAAATTACCTATGTTCTCTGTGCCTCATGTCCCTTGTCTGTAAACGGGGATTATGTGACCTCACTTGATTGCTTCAGGGATTAGAAAAATGTATATACAGTATGCAGTCCAAGTGAGTCACTCAACAGTCAATGGTTCCTTCTCTATCCCTGAATGAAAGAGATTATTCCACCTTCTTTTAGCTTCCCCAGAGAGCACGGAGCATGTAGTAAGCACTCACAAAAGAGGGTGAAGGTGATAGCTTTGCCTGAAGAGAAACATAGCCTCACTTCTCCACAGAAACGTGGTCTAGAGATTGGATACAACAGGCACTAAAGACAGCATCATATCCATGCAGTCTCTGGGAGGCCCATCAGTACCACAAACATTCGGCAAGCTCTTGCTGGTGCCAAGTGGAAGCAAGCCTATGGAAGGCAGGACAGACAGCTGCTGGGAGAAGACAGAAGCCATCTCTCAACTCTGGGGCAGCTGGAGGTGGAGAGACGGAATCAGTTGCTTTGGGGAGTGATTCAGAACAAAGTGGAAGATTATTCCCAGCCTGCAAGCCCAGTTGCTTCCTGTCCTTAGAGAAGAATGGGTCTCACTGTGGGCGCTCGGGCCATGATTCCAGACACCAGGTCTACGGGGGCCCCTGAGCCATCCCCCAAGGACCAATGACCTTGTTTATGTCAACCTGGTGTCTTCTACCTGTAAAGTCCATGCACCTCCATACCTCATCACAGTCCCAAGAGGTAGGCCAGGTAGGGGCAATGACTCCTATTTGTCAGAAGAGCAAAGGGAGACTGAGAGAAGTGTAGAGATTTGCCCAGAGTGACACAGCTAGTAAGCAGCAGCTCTTCTCATTGTCAAGTTAGTGGGGTTTTTCTCCAGAAAGACAAAACAGGAGTCCTTTCTGAGTGTCCCTGGTGGCTGGCCAGGCAGACAGCACAGCCTCCGAGCTGTGTTTTGGGCTGGCAAGCATCCCCAAGTGACTGGAGAGGGAGGATTTCTTCAACGGCAAATTGAATCTAAGTCACTGTGACAGGAGCCGGGCTTCTGACTCCAAGTTAGTCCCAGCTGTCAGGACGCGTGTCTCACCCTCTGGGTCGTTTCCTCCCAGCACTTGTCAGTCACTCTGTGGCAGGGCTCTTTCCACCCCCTGCCCCCTTCTTCCTCTGTATTCCCTGCCCCTTCTCTTCCATCCTATTCAATAGCCTCTTTTCTTGATCAGATGGCAACCCAAAACTCGTATTTTAATGGACCAGCCTTGGGATAAGACCACCAGTATTTTTAAAAACCATTCAAGGGACTTTTATTTTTATTTTTTTTTTTTGGTCCCCTTTAAAACCCCTTTAATTAAAGGGTTTTTAATCCAGTGCCATGAAGAGTGATTGGCTATTGAAAGTAGAGAATACTTAGAGCCATATTAGACATTTTTGTGGTTATGATTTTATGTAAATTGGGGATGGGGGTACATCAGTTTCAGTTTCAGGTCAGTCGCTCAGTCCTGTTCAACTCTTTGTGACCCCATGAATCTCAGCACACCAGGCCTCCCTGTCCATCACCAACTCCTGGAGTCCACCCAAACCTATGTCCCTTGAGTCGGTGATGTCATCCAACCATCTCATCCTCTGTCATCCCCTTCTCCTCCTGCCTTCAATCTTTCCCAGATTCAGGGTCTTTTCACATGAGTCAGCTCTTTGCATCAGGTGGCCAAAGTATTGGAGTTTCAGCTTCGACATTAGTCCTTCCAATGAACACTCAGGACTGATCTCCTTTAGGATGGACTGGTTGGATCTCCTTGCAGTCCAAGGGACTCTCAAGAGTCTTCTCCAACACTACAGTTCAAAAGCATCAATTCTTCGGTGCTCAGCTTTCTTTATAGTCCAACTCTCAAATCCATACATGACCACTGGAAAAACCATAGCCTTGACTAGATAGACCTTTGTTGACAAAGTAATATCTCTGCTTTTTAATATGCTGTCTAGGTTGGTCAGCATATTATCCATCAAAGTCTCAAAATGGTATAAACTCAGAAAGGCAAAGTTCTTTATTAAAGCCTTATTGACTCTTACTTAACACACAGTGATAGGAAAGTGGTTTAATGTGGTTTTCTGGTTCATAGCAAAATAGCACCAACCAAGTAAGGAGGCAATGGCACACAGAGCCAAACAGGCTGACATCTAATGAAAAGGATATTTTTTTAGTCGTTTGGTTCAAGGTGAATGACTCTTTCCCATTACGGAGAAGCAGTAGCTCTTGGGCTGATGACTTTTTTCCATCGTCACATCCCAGTTCTGTCCATACAAAGAACCGTGATAAGTATGATCATGAGGAGACACCCACATGTGGGGCTAGCGGGTTTAATTACTGGAAGTCATGTGTTCTCGTGGGAAGGAATCAAGCTTCAAAGTCATAAAGATTTGGGTTCAAATCCTGGCTATTCTACTCATTGTCTGTACAATTTGGGGCAAGTTTCTTCACTCCATGGCATTGTCCTTCCTTAAGCATAAAGTGGAGATAAATTTATCACTTGTTTATATTGATTTAATAGTGGATATTGATCTCAATATATTGAGATAGTATACAAAAAAATGTCCCATCTAAGGATGACATCACCGACTCAATGGACATGAGTTTGAGCAGATTCCAGGAGATAGTGAAAGACAGGGAAGCCTGGCGTGCTGCAGTCGATGGGGTTGCAAAGAGTCAGACATGACTTAGCAACTGAACAAACAGAGCCCTGACATGCTAATTCCCCTCCTCTCCCATACCAGCAACCATAAAGACCTATTTAATCTAAAGGTCATGCATCAGGGGCCCTTGGCTTTCTTATACAAAAATCTGAAAGTCAGAGGGAAAAATCCACATGTAAACAAAATAGTTGTTATAAAACTCAAGCATTAAACCCTACTCAGAATCTCATTGGTTCCCCTTTAACGCACATGTCTAACTAGCTTCATTAGTTTTTCAGCTTCTAGCTGATTACAAGTTGAATTACATATGGATTAGTAAAAGAAAAAGCTATTATATTCAGGCATAAAATTACTAAGAAAAGGCATTGAAAAAGAGATTAAAAACTAAGTCCTAGATATAATACTAGAGAGTGGCAATGCATTCATTCACTAGGATTGTCAAAACAAAGTACAATCAACTGAGCATTTTAAACAACAGAAATGTAGTGTCTCAGTTCTGGAGGCCAGAAGTTCAAGATCAAGGTACTAGCAGGGGTGGTTCCTTCAGAGGGCTGTGAGGAAAGGATCTGTCCCTTGCCTCTTGTCTAGCTTCTGGTGGATTATTACCAATCTTTGGCTATAGAAGCATCATCCTGATATCTGCCTTTATCTCCACATCGCGGTCTCCCTTTGTATATGTCTGTCTCCAGATTTCCCCTTTTTTATAAGGACACCACATATTGGATTACAGGCTCTCCCTACTTCAGCCTTACCTCATCTTATCTAACTTCAACTGCAATGATGCCCTTTTCCAAATAAAGAAAGAAAAGAAAATGAAGTTGCTCAGTCATGTCCGACTCTTTGCGACCCCATGGACTGTAGCCTACCATGCTCCTCCATCCCTGGAATTTTCCAGGCAAGAGTACTGGAGTGGGTTGCCATTTCCTTCTCCAGGGGATCGTCCCGATCCAGGGATCGAACCCAGGTCTCCCACATTGTAGGCAGATGTTTTACCACCTGAGCCACCAGGGAAGTATTTCCAAATAAGGTCACATTCTAAAGTGAGGGAGTCTAAAGTGGGACTTCATATGAATTGGGGCAGGGGAGGACAAATTCAACCATAACAGGCAGAAATCAAGAGTTATTTAGTTTAAGGGCAAGCAGCCTCTACTTTCTGAAAGAAATACTTGATTCAGATGGCACTCAGAATATCAATCCCTAAATCATTTCAAACAGATAGTTCTGCTTAACAGCTTTTAGGAACATTTCTATTATAAATGACTAATCTGAAAGAAGCTTGGGACTCATATCTCACTCATGAGAACCCACTGCTCATCAGGCATGTGAGGGCTGCACAGATGTGGGTACAATCTGTGCCTCGGGAGAAGTCCCAACATAAGCAAATGAGAGTCCAGAATGGCACAGCATCAGCCTTGTGGTTTTAACCTCAAGCTTTAGGAGTAGTTAGACCAAACATCTAAGACCCCGAGTGTCATCGGGTCTCTGCTGAGCTGACTTGCAGCCATTCAGACAGGAAATGTGGTGAACACTTCTAGTCCCCTGAACTAACCAGGGATGCAGACCAGGGTCCAATCAGATGCTTGCAGGAGGTGTCACAAGGTCGCTGGCTTTGAGGAATCAATCCTCTGTAGGGAGCATGTTAACATCGCTGCTATGAACTGTTTACACTGTGCAGCAGGACATGAAACAAACAGCACTTCTCATCTGCCTCACCTGGCTTGGCATTTACCTACGGACCAGAGGCAGGCAGAAGGAGTGGGCAGAGCCCTTGAGTAATTGGAAAACCTGGCCTCCAGGCCCAGGAATTTTCAACTTCCTAGCAGAGCGAGCTTGGCAAGTGCCCTAACTTCCCTAAGCATCCAGTTTGGTAATTCACAACACAGCAGGGACTTACGCATGGGTGACTGTAAATACCAAATGGGACAATGAGTGTCCAAGTACCCTGAACTCCTTAAGGTGTGAAACTGATGCACTGTGTAGAGTTGGTGACCCTCCAGATTTCTTTGAGGGGCTGCTATGCCCATTCCCAACCATTCCCAGCTGTTGGAGCTATTGACCACTAACATTGCAGATTTGGGTCCTTTCTGTGGATGGCCCTGGTTTCTGGGAGCTGCTTTGCCTAGAAATGCCTGGAATCTATGGCCAAAACTTCCCAGGAGTGACCTGTGGTCAATGAGACTGACTGATGTGGTGTGTAACCACCCAGCCCCCACCTCTGCAGGATAGCCTCTGGGGTGCAGCTTAAGCAGCAGAGCTCCCTCTTGGATCCAGTTGAGGCTAGACTCTCCCCAAACCCACTCTTTGCCCAGCTTCTCTTCCTTCCACATCCCACACTCCTCACTCCCTTTCAGGTTTCTCCTGAGAATATTCCCCCTTTAAATTACTCATACAAGGATCTCCATCTTGGGCTCCATCTCTAGGGAAGCTGAGCTGAGGCAGGGTGCTGTACAAGCATCCCTGGTTGGTGTTCCCACTTTGCCTTCTTTTCTTTTTCAGGGTCGACACCACTCTGATTTGCCTCCACAATCTTTGCACTCACTGTCTTTTCTGCCCTGAATGTTCTTCCCGCAGCTTGTCAGCTGGCTGGCTCCTTCTTATCATTCAGCTGCAATGTCACCTGTGTGTAGACGCCTTCCCAGTTTCCGATGTAAAGTGGCCATTTAAATTCCCTGCATGGCTCTCGGCACACTCTACCTCCTGTGCATCTCTTTGTTTATTATCTCATCCCTCTCCCTGCCCCTCTGGTCGGTGAGCTCTGGTTTTCATCTTGACGACAGCACATTAGGGCTGAGCCATCTCTGAGGGCCCCTCTCATCCTGGCGTTCCACTTTCTATGTGCAGGGATCAACTATGAAGCAGTTAACATCCCCAATAAAGACAGCAGACAGATGATAGCGTGATGGTTCCGTGGCTCCCTGATCAGGAGACCCTGGGCAGACTCCTTCCCCGGGTCTGTTTCGTCACCTGTAACCCAGAGGTAGGGCGAGGTGACCCTCTGCTCTCTGTCCTACATTCCCGATGACACTTACTATCTATTGTTTCTCGTACCTGGGGACACACCGTGCCTGCAGAATGGCTTGTGTCAAAGCTTCTTTATTTTTCTGTGTTCTCTTTAAAGCAGTTGGAGTCAACTGACATGAAGGGGCAAAAATACCTTTTTGTTATTTCCGTGCGTACACCTGACTCTGCTTTATCACCATTAGCCCTCTGTCCCTCAAACCTCCCCTGTTCCCATCACAGATGCTGAAAAGAAATCTGTTTCTCTCTGTTCTCTGCAGACTCATGCAACAAAAAAGATATATTCCCCATGCCAGGGAACTCGAAAGTAAAAGTGAAAGTTACTCAGTCATGTCAGACTCTTTGCAACCCCATGGATTATACAGTCCATGGAATTCTCCAGGCCAGAATATTGAAGTGGGTCACCTTTCCCTTCTCCAGGGGATCTTCCCACCCCAGGGATTGAACCCAGGTCTCCCTCACTGCAGGCAGATTCTTTCCCAGCTGAGCCACAAGACAAGCAGTCCATGAGGA
Organism: Bison bison bison; assembly: GCF_000754665.1. Lineage (NCBI taxonomy): Eukaryota > Metazoa > Chordata > Mammalia > Artiodactyla > Bovidae > Bison > Bison bison. Next base: position 8,040,639 of record NW_011494874.1, on the reverse strand, counting down.
AACTCTCCAGTGACTGTAATTATAGCACACTGCATTCACTCATTCATTCCTGAGTTGATTCATACACTTATTCAGCAAATATTTAGCGAGTGCCTGTTATCTAAACTCCGAGGACACAACAATGAATGAAACAAAAGCGCCCACCCTCACGGAGCGTATATTCTCAGGTACCTGCCGTCATAGAGGGTTTTCAGGGTGCTCTCTAAAACTGAAGAGCGAGCAACTGATAATAATTCTCTCCATCCAGAGAGATCCTGGAAGTCTTTCTTGAGGAGAGAACATTTGGTTTGTCTTTTGAAGAATGAATAGGAGTTTCCCAGTGAAGTCAGGGATGGCAAGGCACTGTGACTGGGCTGGAAGGCCGGCAGCAGCGAAAGCTGGGGGAGGGGGTCAGAGAGGTAGGCAGGCAGGACGGGGTCGTGAAGGCTTTGTGAATCATGCCAAGCAGCTGCTGTTGATCTTGAAGGCCATGGGGAGCCACTGAAAAGGTTGGAGCAAGAGAGAGAGACACGACTCAAGCTACGTGTTAGCAGCCTGGCAGCATGGCCAAGTGCATTCATCTCCTACTGCAGCCATAACAAATTGGCACAAACTGGGTGCCTGAAAACAACAGAAATGCAGCCTCCCCAGCTCTGGAGGCTAGAAGTCCAAGACCACGGTGTTGGCAAGACCGGCTCCTCCTGAAGGGCTTGGAGAGTCTACTCCCCATGGCTTCGGGGGGTCACCAGGAAACCCTGGCGTTCCTGGGTTGCAGTCACACCATTACGGTCTCTGCCTCTACCTTCACCGCGTGCATCTCTCCTGTGCCATGGTCTCTTCACATGGAATTCCCCTCTCTGTGACCCTTCTCCTCGTCTTGTAAGGACACCAGTCATATGGGATTAGGGCTTACCCACCATGACCTCATCTTTGCTAATTTATCTGCAATGACCCTATTTTTAAATGAGGTCACAATCTGAGGCACTGGGGGTTAGGACTTCAGCGTATCTTTTGGGGGGGGGGGGGGGACACAGTCCAAACCACAGTGCTGAACAAGCTTCCTAGGAGCACACAGCCAGCACGAGTACGAGCTGTAGAGTGTGGGGGACACGCACGCCCCATTTGTAACTGCACCGGGGCGTGAGGGGTAAGGGACTTGTAAGCAGGGATGTGGGTTTGAGGTGTTTCCATAGCTCTGTATAGTTGGTATGTTTGTTTTTTTTTTTTGGTTCTTTTGTTCTTTTTTTTCTGAATTTATTTATTTTTAATTGAAGGATAATTACAATATTGTGTAATTATTGCCAACAAAGGTCCGTCTAGTCAAAGCTATGGTTTTTCCAGTAGTCGTGTATGGATGTGAGAGTTGGACTATAAAGAAAGCTGAGCACTGAAGAATTGATGCTTTGGAACTGTGGTGTTGGAGAAGACTCTTCAGAGTCCCTTGGACTGAAAGTAGATCAAACCAGTCAATCCTAAAGGAAATCAACACTGAATATTCATTGGAAGGACTGATGCTGAAGCTGAAGCTCCGCCGTTACTTTGGCCACCTGATTCGAAGAACTGACTCATTGGAAAAGACCCTGATGCTGGGAAAGATTGAAGGCAGGAGGAGAAGGGGATGACAGAGGATGAGGTGGTTGGATGCCTACTCAATGGATGTGAGTTTGAGTAAACTCCGGGAGTTGGTGATGGACAGGGAGGCCTGGCGTGGTGCAGTCCGTGGCGTCACAAAGAGTCGGACACAAATGAGCAACTGAACTGAACTGAACAATATAGCGTTGGTTTCTGCAATACATCAACATGGATGCATGTTGCTGTACGGCATAGGTATACGTAGGTGTACGTATGGGCTCTCCCTCTTGAGCCTCCCATCTTCCTCCCGCCCCTTCCATCCCACCCCTGTCTGTTGTCACAGAGCCCCAGCTTGAGTTCCCCGAGTGGTACAGCCAATTCCCATGGGCTATCTATTTTAATACGTTGGTGTATATGCTTCCATACTACTCTCTCCATTAGTCCCACTCTCTCCTTCCTGTCTCCTCCTTCCTACCCACCCCCCACCCCTGTGTCCATAGGTCTGTTCTCTATGTCTGTGTCTCTACCACTGCCCGGCAAATACGTTCATCAGTACCATCTTTCCAGATTCCAAATATGTGCGTTAATATATGATATTTGCTTTTCTGTTTCTGACTTACCTCACTCTGTATAATAGGCTCTATGCTCATCCACCTCATTAGCACTGACTCAGATGCTTTCCTTGTCCCGTAGCACTTTAGATGGGACTGAAAACCACCAATTGTCAGTAACAAGGAATGGGGCAAATAGCTGGACCACGTTCTGGTCAGCCCTGGGGGTCCATGGATGGCTCCTCCCCTCTGATAATGCTTGTTGCCACTAGGGGTAACCTGAAGAGCATCTCTACCCTTTTAGGTTCTAAATTATGTGCGCTATAAAGCCAAGACTGTTCATGGGGTTCTCAAGGCAAGAATACTGAAATGATAGGATACTGAAAGAGAAACTCCCTAGGTCGGTAAGCCCAATATGCTACTGGAGATCAGTGGAGAAATAACTCCAGAAAGAATGAAGGGATAGAGCAAAAGCAAAAACAATACCCAGTTGTGGATGTGACTGGTGATAGAAGCAAGGTCCAATGCTGTAAAGAGCAATATTGCATAGGCACCTGGAATGTCAGGTCCATGAATCAAGGCAAATTGGAAATAGTCAAACAGGAGATGGCAAGACTGAACATCGACATTCTAGGAATCAGCAAAATAAAATGGACTGGAATGGGTGAATTTAACTCAGATGACAACTATACCTACTACTGTGGGCAAGAATCCCTTAGAAGAAATGGAGTAGCCATCATGGTCAACAAAGGAGTCTGAAATGCACTACTTTGAGATGCAATCTCAAAAACAACAGAATGATCTCTGTTCGTTTCCAAGGCAAACCATTTAATATCACGGTAATCCAAGTTACTGCCCTAACCAGTAACACTGAAGAAGCTGAAGTTGAACGGTTCTATGAACACCTACAAGACCTTTTAGAACTAACACCCAAAAAGGATGTCCTTTTCATTATAGGGGACTGGAATGCAAAAGTAAGAAGTCAAGAAATACCTGGAGTAATAGGCAAATTTGGCCTTGCAGTACAGAATGAAGCAGGGCAAAGGCTAATAGAGTTTTGCCAACAAAACGCATTGGTCATAGCAAACACCCTCTTCCAACAACACAAGAGAAGACTCTACACATGGACATCATCAGATGTTCAACACTGAAATCAGATTGATTATATTCTTTGCAGCCAAAGATGGAGAAGCTCTATACAGTCAGCAAAAACAAGACTGGGAGCTGATTGTGGCTCAGATCATGAACTCCTTATTGCCAAATTCAGACTTAAATTGAAGAAAATAGGGAAAACCACTAGACCATTCAGGGATGACCTAAATCAAATCCCTCATGATTATACAGTGGAAGTGAGAAAGAGATTTAAGGGACTAGATCTGAGAGAGAGCCTTATGAACTATGGACGGAGGTTTGTGACATTGTACAGGAGGCAGGTGTCAAGACCATCCCCAAGAAAAAGAAATGCAAAAAAGCAAAATGGCTGTCTGAGGAGGCCTTACAAATAGCTGTGAGAAGAAGAGAAGTGAAAAGCAAAGAAGAAAAGGAAAGATATAAACATCTGAATGCAGAGTTCCAAAGAATAGCAAAGAGAGATAAGAAAGGCTTCTTCAGTGATCAATGCAAAGAAATAGAGGAAAACAACAGAATGGGAAAGACTAGAGATCTGTTCAAGAAAATTAGAGATCCCAAGGGAACATTTCATGCAAAGATGGGCTTGATAAAGGACAGAAATGGTATGGGCCTAACAGAAGCAGAAGATATTAAGAAGAGGTGGCAAGAATACACAGAAGAACTGTATAAAAAAGATCTTCATGACCCAGATAATCATGATGGTGTGATCACTCACCTAGAGCCAGACATCCTGGAATGTGAAGTCAAGTGGGCCTTAGACA
>NW_011494874.1:8032713-8036545 GCF_000754665.1 Bison bison bison | reverse complement strand
TGTGAAGTCAAGTGGGCCTTAGAAAGCATGATTATGAACAAAGCTAGTGGAGGTGATGGAATCCCAGTTGAGCTATTTCAGATCCTGAAAGATGATGCTGTGAAAGTGCTGCATTCAATATGCCAGCAAATTTGGAAAACTCAGCAGTGGCCACAGGACTGGAAAAGGTCAGTTTTCATTCCAATCCCAAAGAAAGGCAATGCCAAAGAATGCTCAAACTACCGCACAATTGCACTCATCTCACACGCTAGTAAAGTAATGCTCAAAATTCCCCAAGCCAGGCTTCAGCAATATGTGAACCATGAACTTCCAGATGTTCAAGCTGGTTTTAGAAAAGGCTGAGGAACCAGAGATCAAATTGCCAACATTTGTGAGATCATCAAAAAAAGCAAGAGAGTTCCAGAAAAACATCTATTTCTGCTTTATTGACTATGCCAAAGCCTTTGACTGTGTGGATCACAATAAACTGTGGAAAATTCTGAAAGAGATGGGAATACCAGACCACCTGACCTGCCTCTTGAGAAACCTATATGCAGGTCAGGAAGCAACAGTTAGAACTGGACATGGAACAACAGACTGGTTCCAAATAGGAAAAGGAGTTCGTCAAGGCTGTATATTGTCACCCTGCTTATTTAACTTATATGCAGAGTACATCATGAGAAACGCTGGGCTAGAAGAAGCATAAACTGGAATCAAGATTGCCAGGAGAAATATCAATAACGTCAAATATGCAGATGACACCACCCTTATGGCAGAAAGTGAAGAGGAACTAAAGAGCCTCTTGATGAAAGTGAAAGAGGAGAATGGAAAAGTTGGCCTACAGCTCAACATTCAGAAAACTCAGATCATGGCATCTGGTCCCATCACTTCATGGCAAATAGATGGGGAAACAGTGGAAACAGTGTCAGACTTTATTTTTAGGGGCTCCAAAATCACTGCAGATGGTGATTGCAGCCATGAAATTAAAAGACACTTACTGCTTGGAAGGAAAATTATAACCAACCTAGATAGCATATTCAAAAGCGGAGACATTACTTTGCCAACAAAGGTCCATCTAGTCAAGGTTATGGTTTTTCCAGTGGTCATGTATGGATGTGAAAGTTGGGCTGTGAAGAAAGCTGAGTGCCGAAGAATTCATGCTTTTGAACTGTGGTGTTGGAGAAGACTCTTGAGAGTCTCTTGGACTGCAAGGAGATCCAACCAGTCCATCCTAAAGGAGATCAGTCCTGGGTGTTCACTGGAAGGACTGATGCTGAAGCTGAAACTCCAATACTTTGGCCACCTCATGTGAAGAGTTGACTCACTGGAAAAGACCCTGATGCTAGGAGGGATTGCGGGCAGGAGGAGAAGGGGACGCCAGAGGATGAGATGGCTGGATGGCATCACCGACTCCATGGACATGGGTTTGAGTAAACTCCGGGAGATGGTGACGGACAGAGAGGCCAGCGTGCTGCGACTCATGGGGTCGCAAAGAGTCAGACTGGACTGAGCGACTGAACTGACTGATAAACCCAAGACAGACGCGCCCACTCCGATGGTGACTCAAGCTGAGGAAAGCCACGCCCACTCTGAAGGACCGCACCCAAGGTAGTGCCCGCTCCTTCTGAGCATCGCCCCAGCAAAATCCGTGCAAAGTGCAGCCCTGTGGCCGACTTGAAGTTTCTCCGCGGACTAGAGTGGGGGCAGTTCAGAGCCTTGGGGCCACTACATCTCCAGGGGGCCCGGATATCTGGGTTCACAGCTACCTCACGTCGGTCACTTTCTAGTGCTGTTGGCTCCTCTGTGAATGGAGATGTTGCTGCTGTGGCTGGTCTCTGGCAAGCAGGTGTGCAGAGGCCATCAGAAACCATAGCTCCTTCTCATTAGGAGGGTCAGCCCAGCCTCGAACCTTCTGGAGAGGTTCCCCCAGCACCCCGAGATGAAGGAAAACATGTTGGTCCTGTCAGCCAGATTCAACAGGTCCAGATGGCCCTCACAGCCAAGCGCCTCTGTAGGGCTGCTTGTAGGGAGGGAATGAAACATCAGATACATGAAAGTGTTCTGTGAACCCCAAAGCACCCAGCACTGTTTGCACTCACTGTGATTGGAAAAAGCGCTGAGATGACCCACCTCCGGGAGGGTGCCCTCTGGGCAGGCTGAGTGCCCCGGTCCAGCTCCGGGAAGTGGCAGTCTTCCTACTTGGTTGCATCCGTCTGCAATTCGGGCACCGGAAGAGAATATTAAATTGGCTGCAGAATGGATGGCTTTTAAGAGGATTTTTCTTCTTCCTCCAATCTCCTTTTTCATTAGTGGGTGCTGCTGTGGCAATGAAGTTGCAACTTGCAAACTGCTGTATCAGGAGATGGCCTCTGGAAAGTTGATGGTGCTGGCTTAGCTGAGAGCTCCTTTTACCTTCGAGGGGAGGGCTGGTTCAGAGCACAAATATTCTGGTGCCCCAGGGGCTCCGTTATGAGAAGCAACCTCCAGCACCTTCCATGGCCAGGGGTCTGCACTGACACTTCTGCACTTGACATTTCTGACACTTCTGTCACTCTGGCCTTTTGAAGGGAAGTTTTTTAGAACAGGCTTCTCTTTGGGGACCTACTTGGGGTCCCCTAGGTCATTCCCCTCGGAGAAGGCAATGGCACCCCACTCCAGTACTCTTGCCTGGAAAATCCCATGGATGGAGGAGCCTGGTGGGCTGCAGTCCATGGGGTCGGTAAGAGTTGGACATGACTGAGCAACTTCACTTTCACTTTTCACTTTCATGCATTGGAGAAGGAAATGGCAACCCACTCCAGTGTTCTTGCCTGGAGACCCAGGGACGGGGGAGCCTGGTGGGCTGCCGTCTATGGGGTCGCACAGAGTCGGACACGACTGAAGCGACTTAGCAGCAGCAGCAACAGGTCATTCCCCCACCATTCCCCTGGTCATCCCCCCATAGCCCATGCTCAACCATTTGGCTGGGACAGTCTTTCCCCAGATCCAACAACCCTGTGAGACAAACGGGGCAAAATTAGCCCCCTCCCTCCATCCCCCATTCAAGGAGGAAAAACCTAAGGGTCTATCTGGGGAAAACTTCAGTTCCAAGGCAGGCTTCTACTGATAGAAACGGAAGGGTTATTTCTAGTATTGTGCCACTACAAAAAGAAAACTGCTGCAATCGTTATTCTCGTGTAAACTTCTACATTTTGTGTCATACTTAGATTTTTCTCCTCTCTGACATTATTTTGAAAGTTCCAATATATTATTCTAGTGTGTTTATGAAATTATTTTTTTAAATGTAAATCTTAGAAATTTTTACTTTGTTAGGAATGTAGTTTTTCCCCCAAATGATCTTTTGGAAACCTTACACTGTTTATTGAAAAGTTCATTTTACACCACTGATTTAAAATGTAGCCTTTATTGTATCATAAATCCTTGCATGTCTTTTGACCTCTTTTTTTACATTCATCAGCTTTCTATTCATGTAGCTGTACCACATCCTTTTAATGACAAATACAACTTTATTTTTTTTTAATGTGTTTTGTTTTTTTTTTTTTCTCTTTCTTTTATATTTTCTAAATTGTGAAGGTATGATAACACATTTACAGGTGACTTGGAAAATGCAGAACAAAGTTACATATAGTTCCACTGTATATTACAATTCTTTTTTAAGCAGATAAATTAAGATTTTTAGTTGGAGCTTCAATATCAAATTCTCAGAAATAGAATGAATATACAGAAAAGTAGGAGGATATTAGTTCAGTTCAGTTCAGTTGCTCAGTCGCGTCCGACTCTTTGTGACCCCATGAATCGCAGCACGCCAGGCCTCCCTGTCCATCACCAATTCCCGGAGTTCACTCAGATTCAT
>NW_011494874.1:7976549-8032613 GCF_000754665.1 Bison bison bison | reverse complement strand
TCCTCCTGCCCCCAATCCCTCCCAGCATCAGAGTCTTTTCCAATGAGTCAACTCTTCGCATGAGGTGGCCAAAGTACTGGAGTTTCAGCTTTAGCATCATTCCTTCCAAAGAAATCCCAGGGCTGATCTCCTTCAGAATGGACTGGTTGGATCTCCTTGCAGTCCAAGGGACTCTCAAGAATCTTCTCCAACACCACAGTTCAAAAGCATCAATTCTTCGGTGCTCAGCTTTCTTTATAGTCCAACTCTCACATCCATACATAGTAGACCTGAAAAGCATCATGAACCATTTCAACATGATTAAGATTTATACAATTTTCACACAACTGTAGCATACAAAGTCTACTTGGGTTCCCATAGACTATAAACTAGGAGACACTGGAATATACCCAGGGACATAAAACCAGGTGCAAAAATTTCATAAATGACCCATCCAACTTAAAATTGACACAATGAATACAGACAGTGAATAAATACACATACTTATTTGATAAATGGCACAATCAGATAGCATTGTATCTTTGGCTTTCAAGGTATTGGTATGCTAAATGTATGTATTTCAGATACAGCATAAGTTTGGTGACTATGTCATATAATTTAATTTTTTAAAGTATCTCAAAAAATATATAAACATTTCCCAGACTCCATTATCCTCTGAAATGCCCTGCTGGAGGATGGCATGATAAGAGAAGGGAAAACACAAGGGCTGATGTGTGAGAAGCAGCCCCTAAATACAAACCCAACTAATGCTGGGCTCCAACCATCATCCCTAAAGCTGGGACTTTATGTTCTTCACGGTCCACCCTTGGCACTAAGAACTGGGCGTGGCACATAGGAGCTGCTCAATACATTCGTGTTGCTGAATATAATTCCTCTGGAAAAGAAGTAAATCAAGGGTGAGGGATTAGGCAAAGGGCCCCCTGCCCAGCATTTCCACTAAAGGGGGAATTCCTGGCAGAACCTTGTCCTTTTCTGAGGCAATGGGAGACATGGTCCTTGCCCTTCTTATTTCCCCCTGACCTGAGGATTAAAGACAAGAGCCTGGTGATAAGTCCCAGTGAATTATGGGCAATTTTCTAGAGTGTATACAGTGAAAGTTACAACTAGGATGGATTATGGGACTCCCCTAGATTAAGGGGAGTCTTAACTCAGTGGTTAAGACTTTGCCTTTCAATGCAGGGGTATGGGTTTGATCCCTGGTTAGGGAGCTAAGATCTCACATGCCTCTCAAACAAAAATAAAAATATAAAACAGAAGCAATATTGCAACAAGCTCAATAAACCCTTAAAGAGAAGAATACAAGGGATGGAAAGAGATGACAACAATTAAAAAAACAAAAACTAGGATGGGGGCTTCCCCTGGGGCTCAGTGGTAAAGAATCCACCTGCCAATGCAGGAGACACAGGTTCGATCCCTGATCCAGGATGATCCCACGTGCTGCAGAATGACTAAGCCTGTATGTGGCACCACAGCTACTGAGCCTGTGCTCTAGAGCCTGGGAGCCACAGCCACTGAAGCCCGCAGGCCCTGGAGAAGCCTGCGCACGCGACTAGAAAGCAGCCCCCACTTGCCACAACTAGAGAAAAGCCTGCGAGGCAACAAGACCCAGCACAGCCAAACATAAAAACAAATTTAAAAAACAAGGATGAATTGTCCATTTTATATTCAGTATTGTGTATCTGTTCATCTCAAGCTCTTAATTTATCCCCACCCCCCCCACCCCCAGTCCTTTTCCCTTTGGTAACCATTAAAGTTTGTTTTCTCTATGAGGGAGAAAAAATAGAATAGATAAATATATATGTGTAACTGAATCACTTTGCTGTATACCTGAAACTAACACAACATTGTAAACCAACTATATTTTAATTAAAAAAACAAACAAAACAAAACCCAGGATGGGAACTAGTCTGAGTATGTGGCTTGCTGATGATCTTACCTGGGACAGGTAAAGCTTGGAGGTTACAGGGTTTTGGGAAGTGGTGTGCAATTCTGGGGGAAAGCACAGGCTCCGGATTCAGAGATATCTGAGTCTGAAGTCACTTTTGGCCATTTACTCTTTGAATCTTTGCTCTTTTGGGGGGAAAAAAGTAGTATCAGTTCAATCTGCCTTCCCAGGTTATGGTGAAATGAAATAATCTCCTGCTTGTAAAAAGTTTACCTACTTCACAGTTATTCAATAAATGCTGTTCCATAATTTAATGAAAGAGACAAGAAAGCTTTATCATTCAGGGACTGATTAGAAAAAGCATATGTTTGGAGTTGGATTGACCTAAATTTATATCATATCTGCCATTTTATTTATGGTTTCCGTCAGGATGAATTGAATGATGTCCAACTAGATTGGAAAAAAAATAAAGAAAATTGATTATGTGACAAAACAGGATGTCTAGAGGGAGGACAGGTCTCGGCAGTGGTTGGTTTAACAGCCCAGCCATGGCACTGGAGACCCAGTCTCTTTTATCTCTCTGCCGAATGCTGGCTCCACCCTAAGGAGGGGGTCCCTCCTGCTGGCCAGATGGCTGCCAGCAGAAACTGGGGCCATCGGCATCAGCATCCAGGCAACAGCATCAGCTCAGGAGAACCTCACACAAGCAGCAAGCCCATTGGGAACCAATGGCATTGCCCTTGAATGCCATGTGCTGCTTAGCTTAGGGATAATGGGACTGAGTCCTGGATCCAGGGATGTGGCCACCTTCTCCCAGAAGCACATGGGGCCAGAGGGTTACCTGGGTAAAACTGTGGTTCTGTTAGAAATGATGGAGATGGAAATGAGTGCTGAGTGGAGGCCCTAAAGTTTAACCAGCTGTCACTGAAAGCAACTTTAACTTCCCTGAGATTGTTTCCTCATTTGTTAAAAAAAAAAAAGTGAATCAATCCTACAATTCCTCATGGAGTTTTTGTAATGTCTACACGAGACTTTAGATATAAAGTACTATGCTCTAAACCTAGGATGTAGAAAGTGGTGACTTTTTTTAAAAAAAGATATTTTATTATTATTTTGGATACTAAATTCTAGCTCCCAGAGCACTTACAGTTCTTAATTTTCCACATGGGAAAATCAAGGTTCAGAGAGATTGAGTAACTGCCCAGAGGCTGCACAGCTCGTAGGCTGCAGCTGACACAAGATTCTTAGACCCCTGGCTCTTGGTGCCATGATCCGTGGCCTCCAGCCCCTCCTCCTTTCAAGGGCCCCAGGATGCAGTGTGATGCCACCAAAGGGGAGGGGAGGGCTGCTGAAGGAGGCAGGGAGGCGACAAGGAGGCCATTTCCAATTTTGGTCCCACAGAGGGTTCAGCAAGGCAGAGGCAGGGACAGCCTGACTTAGCAGCTCCAAGCATCCTGGCCCCTGAAGTCCCAGGCTACCCAGACCTGCTTACTCAGACGGGCTGCCCACCCCTTCTAACGCTTGCCCGAGGAAGAAAACTACCACATAAGCATCTCACTGCTGTTTCTGTGTTCTGCTCAGGAAGTGGCCCTGGGGGAACAAACTCCAATAAACCACCTTTGGAAAAGGCGTGCTGGCGATGGGGAGGAGGGTGGGGGGAGAAGCCACTGCACCTTGGGAGGACAAGCTGACATGGGGCTTCCTCTGGCAGTGAGAGCACCAGCCAGACACTCCTGAGAGAGGAAGTTGAGCTCATCTAATTAAAGATTCCCTTCCAAGGGCTGGCTTCCTGTTTCAGGCCAAGACTGCAATTTCAGAGACTTGACCCCTTCTTATACTGCAACTCTTTCCATTATCCTTCATCATCTTAGCTGAGATGTGCCACTTACCAACACTAAGGCATGCAGGGTACAGGAAGAACATGGGAATTCAAGTCTCAGACTTGCGGTCAAATCTGCTACTTCTTAGCTGTGTGAATGTGGGCAAGTGACTTAACCAACCTCAGTTGGCGAAGACAACCAAGCCTCAGTTTCTTCATCTCTCCCGAGAAGACAGTCAGTCTATCATTTCAGACATTGCTCTGGATCACTTTGTGTCATGCACCCCCCACCCCACCACAAATTCATTTTTTTGGAAAGCTTAACCTTTAATATGATGGTATTTGGAGATGAGACCTTTGGGAGGTAATTAGGTTAAGATGAGGTCATGAAGGTGGCATTCTCGTGATGGGATTAGTGCCCTTATTAGAAGAAATACCAGACACATCGCCTTTTCATTTTCTCTCTTCCTCCCTCCCCATTCCACGAGCGCATAGTGAGAAGGAGGCTCTCTGCAAACCAAGAAAAGAGCCTGTAATAGAATTGATTATGCTGCTGCCTAATCGCAGAATTTCAGCCTCCAGAATTACAAGAAAATAAATGTCAGCTTTTTGAACACTCAGTCTGTGCTGCTTTGCTTTGGCAGCCCTAATAGACTGACAGGTACACGAGTTGTATACTGCGGTGCCTGGCACTTAGTAAGTGTTCATTAAATGGTAGATTTTTTTTTTTAAAGGAAGTTCAGTATTCTATCTTACAACTCTTATGTGTGTTAGGGATGAGGAAAAACTATTATCAATTCAACAGGTATTTACTAAGTGCCTCTTATGGGCCAAGCAGTATATAGTCATTGGTATACTATGAGCGAACAGGTGTGGACCCTAACCTCATGGAACTTTCAGTCACATGGAGGAGACTGACATTATTGAAATAAACACCAAGATGTGTATTTTACTAGACAGATATGTATATAGCACTTGCTATGAGCCAGGCATCTTTCTAAGTGTTTTCCAGATGTTAATTCATCTGATCCTCAGAAAAATTCCATGGAACAAGTACTATCAACTCCCCCACTTTACAAATGGGCAAGTGAGGCACAGATTGATTAAGTAACTTGCCCGAGGTCACCTGAATCAGCTAGCTATAGCTATACAATAAACCATCCCAGAATTCAAAGGCTTCAGTTCAGTTCAGTCGCTCAGTCATGTCTGACTCTTTGCGACCCCATGAACTGCAGCACGCCGGTCTCTCTCTCCATCACCATCTCCCGGAGTTTACTCAAACCCATGTCCATGGAGTCAGTGATGCCATCCAGCCATCTCATCCTCTGGCATCCCCTTCTCCTCCTGCCCTCAATCTTTCCCAGCATCAGGGTCTTTTCAAATGAGTCAGCTCTTCGCATGAGGTGGCAAAGTATTGGAGTTTCAGCTTCAACATCAGTCCTTCCAATGAACACCCAGGACTGATCTCCTTTAGGATGGACTGGTTGGATTTCCTTGTAGTCCAAGGGACTCTCAAGAGTCTTCTCCAACAGCACAGTTCAAAAACACCAATTCTTCAGTGCTCAGCTTTCTTTATAGTCCAACTCTCACATCCATACATGACCACTGGAAAAACCATAGCCTTGACTAGATGGATCTTTGTTGGCAAAGTAATGTCTCTGCTTTTCAATATGCTGTCTAGGTTGGTCATAACTTTCCTTCCAAGGAGTAAATGTCTTTTAATTTCATTGCAGCAATCACCACAATAACCTAAAAATTTAGTGTTTCTCATGAGTTGATGGCTGAATGTTGGCTCTGACCTAATCTGGGTTCAACTAGGTGGTTCTGCCATCGTCATCCTTGTGCCCAAGGCCACCTATAGCTAGCTGAATCTTGGCTCTGTTCTATGTCTCTCCCCTCTTCTGGGACCAGCAAGTCAGCCCAGGCACATACTTAGAGCCATGCAGAAGTGCAAGGAAGCAAGCCACAGGTGGGTGACAATCGATGGGCCGGTGTTTCCAGGGGTGGATTCTTCCAAAGCTACAGCAAGAGGGCTGCTGCCCCCATCCCAGCTCTGTGGTTCCTGCCCATGTTCAGGGAGGCAGTGGCTGATCTCCCCTTCCGGTCCCACTGGAGGAGGGGATCCTGAGAGCCAAGCTCTACTGCACCCAGTTCCAGACACTTGACCTGGGGACCCAGCAGCTCTCCAACCAGGGACACCCGGGCCTCACAGTCATCTGGTCTTTGCAAGTTCACAGGGGAAGACAGCCAGGTCAGACCCCCTTGTCACTGGTAAAGAAGCAGTAGGAAAATCCAGGCACCTGCTTGGGCAGAGATCCCAGGAAAGTCATCCGTCCACCTGCGAGTCATCCCACCGTTATTATTGAACACCTCCTGCATGAGGCCAGCTGTGGATACCGTGTGCAAAGGGCTCTGTTCCCTGCCCCAGGAGCCCTTGATCAGCAGCATCACTCAAGCATTCATTCAGTCATTCATCAAACAAGCATGCCTGGCTTGTCTCCTCCATGCTGAGGACTGAAGCCTCCAAGGCCACACGAGGCAGGGATCAGAGTAGACTCTGGTGTCACACAAGCCGGGTCATGGCTCCGTTCAGCCACACAGTGCCCGACTTCACACTGGTAAAATGAGGACAGTAACTCTGCCTGCCGCGGGAGACCTGGAGGTGGGGCTGGTTGCCCCAACCCCTCATTCTGACCCTTCCCCTCCACGAGCCCAGCCACGGGAGTGGAGTTTGCACACAAAGTATGGAGGCAGATGCCTTTGTAAGGCACAGGGCTTCTTGGCAAACGTTGAAAGAAAGTGGTTCAGTTCCCAGGTCAAAGTGTAAATCTTTCCTGTGAGATGAAGACAGCAGAGGCTTCAGAGTAGCCTCCTATGCTTAAGTGCTTGGTGGCTGGAGGAAATTTGGGGACCAAGATGGCAGAGGCTTGACTTTCAGCCCCCGGAACCGGAAAGCAGGGGTTCTTATTCCCAGCAGACTGTGTGGCCTTGGACAAATCACTTAACCTCTCTGAGCTTCAGCTTTTCATCACCAAAAGGAAGACGGCTATACGGGCTTCCTTGTGTAGCTGGGAAGACAAAAACTGAAGAGATGCTCTATGGGGTGTTCCCTTGCCCTGGGCCTCCCCAGAACAGTTGCTCAGCAGTTCCTTCCTCCTTCTCTCCCCAAAGATGAAGTCAGACCCACTGACTCTGCCCTGACACCTTCTGCCTTTCCCAGGCCACTTCACTCCCACCATGCCCCAGTTCTGACCCTGCTCTTTCTGCTCCAGGCCCATTCCTTCCCTTTCAGACGATGGCTCCTGGCTGGGGCCCTTCATCTTGTAAATGTTGTAATGAAAGCCCTAATGTCCCTGCTGGCTCCCTGGAGAGGGAACATTCGCTAAATAAGAAAATGTGTATTAAGGCTTGGCTGGAGCTCTCATCACTCACTGGCACCATCTGCATTTAGCAAATGGGCCTGAGCTCCACTCACAGCCTTAATCAGAGACTGGGGAGGAAACAAAGCAAGCAGGGTCTTTGGGCAGCCACCTCAGAGAAATTTAGCATGAGGAGTGTTTATTAAAGAGCATCTTCAGGATCCACTCCCATGGGAGGGAGGGAAAGGAAGGGAAAGGGGAAGGAAGCAGAGGGCGAAGGAGAGATGTGATGTGGATCTACTGAGCACCCATGGCCCTGAACTCAGTGCTAGCTGCAGCTGAAGCATCCCTGGGGGTTTGCTAGGGGCAGGCTGTCCACCAACAGCACACCGGTATTTGGGCAGCAAGTCCTTCCCTGAAGAGGGCTCTGGGTGTTGCATCTCCCAGCCTGAGATCCCTCTGCCCACAGCAATAACAGTCTTCCGTTTTTGTACACAGATCACATAACATCTTGGGGTGAAGCAACTGCTCCAGATTGTTCAGGGCTACTCTGGGTAAAATCTGTCACTACGTTTGCATGATCAAATGGACTGTCCAATATGGTAGCTTCTGGAACAAAGCTGGAGACAGATTCCGGTTCCACGCCCAGAATGAACATAACCTGGGCCATCAGAGGTGTTTCTCTCCAAAGCTTTGGTCACCCAAGGCAAGTGGGGGGAGGGCTGTTTCCGCAGAGGTCCTCTCAAAATCGTTCTTCTGTGGGCTCTCTTCTTGGGGTGGCTTCCCCTTGCAGATGGCAACTCCAGGCTTAAACACTCTACTTTTCCAGAGAGAGGGTCTCTGTCCAAGTAATCCACACACCTGTTAAGTTTCATTGGCTCTGATTGATCTGGCCTGGGTCATGTGCCCATCCCTGAACCAATCACTATGGCCAGGGCAGCTTGCACTGCTCTGATTGGCCAGCCAGGCAAGGCGCTAGGCCCACAGGTGGAGTAGAGGATGATGGAGTCAGATTCAGAGTTACATCGTGGTTAAAAGCGAGGAGTGGTGGCTCCCAAGGATATTTCCCGGCACGGACACACACGAAAAAGAGGAAATGGTTGCTGAGCAGACAGATACGAAGGGGAGTGACTGAGTGATTGAACGTTTGCCCCCAAAGGCGGCCTCAGAACTAGGAGCGCTCCCACACCCCATTACGACCCAGGTGGAACTTCCAGGGTTAGATTCAGGCCCTGTCTTGCCACCGTGACTCTGGTTTGTCATCCTCACAAGCACCAGTGTTCACCCTGGGTTTCTGGGAGTTCATACTTTCTCCTGTGAACCCCCAAACTTGGGACTACAGCTCAACATTTCTGCTGTGTCAGCTAGCTTTGGGTGAGGGCGTAGGTCACTGCTTATGTGGACTGGAGCCATGCTGAAGTGCTGGCTTTCACCCACCAGGGCAGGCATCCCATGAGCCTGTCCCATCGGGCTTGTGATTAAGGGAACCGATCATGCAGTCAGCAGCAAGGCCATGTCCCACACTCAAGCAAGTGTGTTCGCCTTCTGAGCCTCAGTTTCTTTGAAAGTGAAAGTGAAGTCGCGTCGGACTCTTTGCAACCCCATGGAGAGTAGCCTATCAGGCTTCTCTGTCCATGGGATTTTCCAGGCAAGAGTACTGGAGTGGGTTGCCATTTCCTTCTCCAGGGAATCTTCCCGACCCAGGAATCAAACCTGGGTCTCCGCATTGCAGGCAGATGCTTTACCCTCTGAGCCACCAGGGTTTCTTTAGCTGAAACTTTAAATAAGTGTATGCTATGTTCCATCAGCTCGGAGATGCTCTGAATAAATGAATCTTCTTGGCTGGCGGGGGGTGGGGGGGAGGGAGGGGGAGGGTGGGTAGATTGCATTTAATGCCTGCTATGTACCAGGGACTGAGGGTATTACTTTTACATATACTATCACAAACTTTTCACGGTGGCCCTGGGAGAAATGTATTTTTATCTCTCATTTTGCAGCTAAGGAAACTGAGACTTAACAAGTCTAAGCAACCTGACCCAAGTTATAGAACCAGCCTTGAACGTGCTGTGTCAGGGTCCAGCCAAGTCAGCACATGTCCACTGGGAGATGGGACTCTGTTAACTCTTTCCCCCAAACATCTCTCTCCAGCTTTTGATTTCTCTTCCCATTAGAGACAGCTCTGGAAGGAGCTGCTAAGTGGGAGGGATTTCTGCCTCCTACCCTCACAGAATGGCCACAGTCCCTCTCTAGTGACAACCACATTCTCGGTTTTTTCCATTTTCCTCCTTGAAAGCAGTCTTATTGTGTATATTCTCTTGAGCTCATTCTCCTGTTCTCTAGCTCTTTTTACAGTGGCATTAATCCAGTTCTTGGGTGCTAATAGCAGAAAAACAGTCAATGTGAGTGATGGGAGGAGCCTAAAAAATCAGGTAATGCCGGTCTCTCCTTTTGCTGTCTGTACCTGATGGCCAAGTGCTGGAAGGAGAGAGCATTCATTGTCGCAGGCAGGGGGTGAATGTTCATTGACTGTTGACTTCGGACTGGATTCATGGTGCTTCCAATGGCTCTCCTCACTCAATTTAACATGCTGCTGCTGCTAAGTCGCTTCAGTCATGTCCGACTCTGTGCAACCCCATAGATGGCAGCCCACCAGGCTCCTCTGTCCCTGGGATTCTCCAGGCAAGAATACTGGAGTGGGTTGCCTTTTCCTTCTCCTCAATTCAACATACTGGAATACAGGTCAGTCAGGTAGGTAAATGACTGGACCGGGGTGCACACAACTGGGGTGGCAGAACAGGGATGGCAGGAGATCTTCAGGCTCCTAGCGTGTAGCCTTACATCAGAGATTGGCCAAGAATCAGAATCATAATCTTCACTCCAACCCTGACATCTTGGCATTTCAGCACAAGATAGTAAAAGACTGAAGAAATACAGCCATAGGCTTCTGACTCAGAGAGGTAAAAGTCAACCCCAAGAACATTACAGTCTTTTCAGCAATCACAGTAACGTTCTTGAATGGAACATCTGTCAAAGTTCCATCTGTCAGAAGGTCAACCGGTTTACCTCCCACAGCCAACTTACCCTTCTGATGTAACTGGTTTTGTTCATTTCTTTTGTAAAAGAAAACATGTGACTCTGACCCCACTGCAGCTGATTGGACCAATCACAGAAATAACTCAAGGGTGACTTGTCAGGAATACTCCAATAAAGATTTCAAAAATACAAGAATGGCTCACTTGTGGTCTGGGCTGAGCCAACTAGACCCTCATAAGAGGAACTAAGTCACAGAGATCAAAAGTGAGGACCACTCAACAAGAAGGTCTGGGGGATTCTAGCTGGGTTGGCATCTTGTCCAGTGCTCACTTGGGGCAGTGATCATGAGTAACAGAGGAGCGGAGAAACAGGCTGAGTGAGAAGCCTAGCTGGGGCCACCACGAGGAAGAAAGCTGGAGGAAGCCAGAGACCCACTGTGCTTCCTGCAGCTCTGTCCCATAAATATGGAAGGTGCTGAGTACCCTCACTGGCTTGTTATTGAGGCTGGTTGACTGCTTTTTATTGTAGCCAAGCAGATTCTACTTGGAACAACCTACGCCACAGGAGGCCAAGCCAGGCAATAGCAAAGGCTTTCTCCTTGACCAAACATTAGCTGGGCTGCTCTGAGCCCTCTTCTCAACTTGGCCTTGATCTGAGGTCCCTGTGTCTGTTCTTGCTGAGTTCATTTTTTAGTAGAATCCTGCTGAGTCAGTTTCGAGTCTCCTATCGCTGGTAACTGATCACTCTGACCAGCTGTCAGCAAGAATCTTGTTAAGCTGGTTTAGTAAGGATCCCCTGGGACTTCCCTGGCAGTCCAGTGGTTAAAATTACACACTTCCAGTGCAGGGGGCGTGGGTTCCGTCCCGAGTTGGGTAACTAAGATTCTGCTTGCTGTGGAGTGTGGCCAAAAAGGAAAAAAGAATCCCCCTACCCTCGATGTTTCCTTTTGATATTTTTCTAACCTTGCTATAGATCTCCCCTTGTCTTGCTGTATTTGGAGTTGACCCTGATCTCTCTCTCCTATGGTAATAGTTCAAAGAAAGTCTTCCCCACCATTTAACAAGTGTCGGAATAATTTTTTCTTTAACAGTAATAGTTGAGAGGTGGAGTCATTTCCCTCGTTACAGTCAATTACCAAATTGTCTTAAATGAACTGTTTAGGTGTCTGTTTCCTCAACATTACCTATGACATTATAAGGCAGAGACATTTTGCAAAGTAAAATGACATACTTATTGTAGTCTTTATGTACTTCTTGACCATTTAGCTTGTGTAAAACTGTACTATCATTTTGAATAACTTCCCATCTTTTACAGAATAGCATTTTTATTTCACAATAGCTTGTTGTTTTTCAGTCACTAAGTCATGTCTGCCTCTTTGCGACCCCATGGACTGCAGCATGTCAGGCTCATCTGACCTCCACTGTTTCTTGGTTTGCTCAAATTCGTGTCCATTGAGTTGCTAATGCTACCTAACTATCTCATCCTCTGTCACCCTTTTCTCCTTTTGCCTTCAATCTTTCCCAGCATCAGGGTCTTTTCTAATGAGTCAGTTCTTCGCATCAGGTGGCCATAGTACTGGAGTTTCAGCTTCAGCATCAGTCCTTCCAATGAATATTCAGGGTTAATTTCCTCTAGGATTGATTGGTTTGATCTTCTTGCAGTCCAAGAAGATCTCTCAAGAGTCTTCTCCAGCACCACAATTTGAAAGCATCAATTCTTCGGTGCTCAGCCTTCTTTCTGGTCCAACTCCCATGTAGTCATACATACATGACCACTGGAAAAACCATAACTTTGACTAGATGACCTTTGTCGGCAAAGCGATGTCTCTGCTTTTTAATATGCTGTCTAGGTTTGTCATAGGTTTCCTTTCAAGGAGCAAGCATCTTTTAATTTCATGGCTGCAGTCACCATCCACAGTGATTTTAGAGCCCAAGAGAATAAAATCTGTCACTGCTTCCAGTTTTTCCCCATCTATTTGCCATGAACTGATGGGACCAGATGCCACGATCTTAAAATTCTTAATGTTGAATTTCAAGCCAGTTTTTTCACTCTCCTCTTATAATAGTTTTAGACTTTCCAAAAAGTTACAATAACACAGATTCCCTTCTTATTAAATTGATGATATACTTGTCATACATAATTATGATATATTTGCCACAAATATATTTGAGTTTATTTAATATAAACTCAAATCCATACAGATCTTCCTCTACTTACAATGGCTTTAGCCCTGATAAAACTATTGTAAATTGGAAATATCACAGGTTGGAAATATCTTAGGTCAAATACGCATTTAATACACTAACCTACTGAACATCATAGTTTAGTCCAGCCTAGCTTACATGTTCAGAACACTCACATTAGACTACGGTTGGGCAGAATCATCTAACAAAATACCTAGCTTATAAGAGTGTCGAACACCTCATGTAATTTACCGAACACCGCACTGAAAGTGGAACACAGAATGGCTGTCTGGGTACAGGATAGTAGGCAGTGTATCAGTTGTTTACCCTCTCGATCACACGGCTGACTGGGAGCTGTGCTCACCCAGCATCACGGGAGAGGATTGTACCGCTTATCACTAGGCTGGGAAAAGATCAAACTTCAAAACTTGAAGTATGGTTCTACGGAAGGCATACTGCTTTTGCATCAGTATAATGTCAAAAAATCGTTGAGTGGAGCTGTCACAAGTCAGGCACTGACCGTACTTCGTACCCTTAGTTTTACCTAATGTCCTGCTCCCACCCAGGGCACTGAGTTACATCTTGTCATCACGTTCCTTTAAGTTCCTCTGGTCTGTGATGGGTCCCCAGACTTTTCTTGTTTTTGATGACCTTGTCAATTTGAGGAGTACTGGTTAGGTATTAGAATATCTCATTTTGTGTTTTTTTTTTTTCTTCTCATGATTAACTAGGATGATTAGTTTGGGTGAAGAAAACCACAGAAGGTAAACTGCCTTTCTCATCACGCTTGTCAGTCGTTCATGTTATCAGTACAATATCCCTGTTGATGTTGACCTTGATCACCATGCTGAGGTTATGCTTGTCAGGTCTCTCCACTATAAAGTTATACCCCGGCCCACCCCTACCGCCTACACGACCACCCTTCCCATACTGTCATCTTCTGAAGGAAGTTACTTTGCACAGCCCACCTGTAAGACATGGAGGATCTACATGAATGATTTGAATTTTTCTGCATGGGAGATTTGACTATCTTCGCCCATTTATTTATTCAATCATATACTTATATCAGTACGCACCTATGGATACTGATTTTATACTTTTGGTTACAGTCCAACACTTTGTTGTTGTTCAGCCACTCAGTCGTGGTTGACTCTTTGCGACCCTGGTGGACTGCAGCACACCAGGCCTCCCTGCCCTTCACCATCTCCCGGAGTTTCATTATTTACTTTGTTGTTCAAATTGTTCCAGCTTTTCTTCTTTCTATTGGCTCTTGTGTCCCCTTGGCATACTCTCATCATCATGAGTTTTGTGAGCACATCCTTACTTTCTGTCACCGTAAGATGCTCCAAGCTCATCTAACATATGCCCAGCCCTAGTTCTAGCACCAGCCATTTTCCCAAGGATCCTTTCCCTGGTTGCTTTTACTGGAGAACTAGAAACCAGAATCTGGGTGCTTTGTTCTGTTGGGCTATCTGCTGCTGCTAGACTCTCTGAGCTGACTGAGAAAGGAAATAACATATGCGTACTAACCTCTGTACACACACGTATCTGTAAACATGAGTTCATTCTGGTGGCTCCAACTCTAATCCATTCCACATGGATCATTCTACCTTACCACTAACTGCCAAGCCTCCTTCCTCATGACCTTTGTCACGAGTGGAATGCCTCTCCCTCTCCAACAGTCAACAATCAGCCTCCTACCTTCTGCCATTCATTTACTTAATTGTTTGATTCCAGGTACTGGCATATTTGTTGCAGAAGTTCTAAGCTGTACCTCCGTGGGAAACAACGTTATCAATGAGAGTACTGTGCTAGGGACTTTATTTTTTGTTCATCTTACAAGCATCAGTTGGGTACCTGCTTTGTTCCAGAGATGCTCTAAATATGAAAGACCCGTGGTGACTAGGACAACCAAATCCCTGCTCAATGGAAGTCATGTTATAATCAAGGGTTTGTTTGCCAAATGTATCCCTGTCTAGGCACATGGTGATTGCTGACAGAGAGCTGGTGAAAGCTTTAGTAGTGAGGAGTGGCAGTAACATTAAAAGAGAATTCAGGTAGGAGCAGGACTGAACCTGAGGGGCCAGCTGGGAGGCTCCTGCAGTCTTCTTGGGATCCAAGGACACACGACAGACAGAAGACACAAGACACATGTCAGAGGGATGACAAAGGCAGAACTGATGGGCGTTTAACTGATTGCATATGGTGGAGTGGTGGAGTGGGGGCGTGGTCTGGGGAAACAGAGGGGGCCAAGGTGCTGCTGAGGTCTATGCTGGAAAAAAAATAGTGATCCTGGAAGAGAGGTTGAGACTAAACAGAGATTTGGGTTCACACTCAGAGAAACAACATGACACGAACAACAGATTCCTTAGAAAAGGAGAGGAGACAGAAAACAGAAGGGGTCGCAGGTCTGTCTCTTGGGGAATTCAGACATTTAGGGCACAGAAAGGGGTCAGAGAGGATCTGGGGACCCATAAGAGGGCAGCTTTGGGAAATCAGGAAAGGAGAAAATGTCAAGGAATAAAATGAACAACCAGGGCACCACTGCCAAGAGGTGGAGAAGAAGAAGCGATGAAAAAGTCCTTTGCATTTCACTGTCCCATGAGCAGGGGAACTCACCAGGGTTTGGTCATTATAAGGTGTTTTTATGGTCCAACTTTCATATCATTGTAAGATGACAGAAGCCTGCTTAACACCACCTTAATTACACAGTTGCACTAAGAAACTTTTTTCCCCCCTCTCCAGTTTAGTGTGACTGTCAGGCGCCATCCAGGACTCTCAGTGGAAACAGCACAGTGTGCTATGGTGACGCACACCCTGAAGAGTGGTTCCCGCTTCCTTCACCCCAGTGTAGTCACAGCTTCAAGGACACACAAGTGTTCTCAGCTCAGACACAGCTCAGTGCTTGGCTTAAGACTGTTTACTACCCTCAAATTCAGATAGATTACGCTTTTCCCCAAGTTCCTCCTCCAGTGTGTCTGCTGTGCCAAAAACAAAAGAACCATTTCAAAATGCGACAAACACAACATGCAAATTAGTGCCCAAGTAACTTGTGGGCAGTCATTTCAGAGAACCAAAGCTGCTTAGAATACCAATGCCAGGCTGGGAGCTTTCCCTGAACAGAGCTACCCCAGGGAGCCCTGTACTGGTTTGGCTGAGAGAAGACAGTTGGGTTAAAGGAAACCACTAATGCAGAGAGACCTGAGCATTTCCCCTAAAGATCCTCCAAGAAAATGACCCTGGTCTACAGATAGATTTTATGAACTGAGATGAGATTTCCATTCACCAAAGGCATCAGTAAGGTTTTATCCCATCAGTGGGGACAGTCAGTGTCCACTGATCCCCCATTACTTTCCAAGCACGATGCTGGATATCTTCACGGTGTGTATCTCATTGTCATGCATATGAAGTTTAATCTTGTCTAATTTATAGATGAGTAAGCTGAGTCTCTGAGTTGTCAAGTGGAAGAGAGATTCCATCTCCAACAGCCTTAAATGGAATTCCTTGTCCTCACATGGCCTCTCTCTGACTGGAGTTTTTTGTTTTATGTTATTTTTAAAAATGTCCTAGGTTTACATTCGTGGACACAGCAGGGGAAGAAGAGGGTAGGACAAACTGAGAGAATAGGACTGGAACCTATATATGACCATATGCAAAATTAAATAGCCAGTGGAAATTTACTGCATGACACAGGGAGTTCAAATCCGGTCCTCTGTGATAACCTCGAGGGGTGGGAGGGAGGTTCAAGAGGGAGGGGACATATGCATACCTGTGGCTGATTCATGGTTGATGTATGGCAGGAACCAACACAAGACTGTAAGCAATTATCCATCAATTAAATATAAATAAATTAATTTTTTAAAATTTCCTAAGTTTAAAGGGGGGCAACAGAGCAGGATGGAAAGGAACTGAAAGAGCAGTTTGGAGAGTACGGTTCTAGCTCTGACATGAACTTGCTGCCTGTCCCTGGAGGAGTCATTTCACATCTGCATTTTCTTCCTCTGTGAAAATGAGAAGAGGTGCTAACTGTGTCAAAATCAGCCTCTGCTCATGACCCTCCAACAGCTGGCAGGAGAGAGTATAACTTCCTTTGTATCCCTCTGCTCCCCACTTCCCACGCCGCCCCCCCCAGGCATTCACTGCTGTTATGACCGTGACACCAGTGGCCACTTGCCTTGATGCCCTTTGACGTACTATTGCTTCTGTTAGGAAGCTAACAGCTTTTCTTACAGTAAGCTCTTCTTCACCTACCTGGAACTACAGCTTAAGCGTCCCCTCTCCCTGCAGTTTTCTCTGACCTCCTTCAACGAAGATGCAAGAGGGCCCCCTCCACCCTCTTGCGTTGGTGAGAATCCAGTGCAGACATACTCTCTCTGCTGCAGCACTCTGAAATGTTGAGTTACTTCTCTGCTGGGTCGTGGAGAAGAGGGACTGCACCTGGGTCCCCTTGACATTCCCAACCTCAGGCTCAGTGCCTGGCACATAGTAGGTACTTGCAGGATGGTGACAGAACGGATGCTTTTGCAAGGCAAACCTTATCTCTGGTCTCCTGAGACAGTATGAATTTAACTATGCTCCTGACCGGGCAGAAAATGCTCAAGCAAGAGATAATTGTACCTTTCCCATCCATTTCTGTCTTTCTGTGTCATTAACTTTCATGTCTGCTCTCCATCTCTCCGTCAGCTGACAAGCTACCTCCAGAGCTTAAATGCATGTCGATCATGGCTGGGATTCCCTCCTGCAGCTCAGAGCCCCAATTAGCTCTGCATTGGAGCTAAGAAGATTATTTTAATACGGAGATCAAATACCTTGGGAAGGTCCCCCCGCCGCCCCTAAATGTCCACCCTGTTGGGAAACCACTGTGTCTGAAATCACACCATTAACACCCTAAGATGACAGACTTCTCTGTTAAATAGATATGTCACATGGAAAAACATCCAAGTCATTATCTAGCCTTTCAGAAGTATTTTGACTCTTGATCATCTATCTGTATATTCATATATTCATCTATTCCTTTATTAAGGAGTTATTATAAACTGGTACAAATCGTTTTAACTTTACTCTTTAAAAGATACAGCTGTTTATTTCCTGCACCTAGTTAGTAACTCATAGATACATAATGATAATAATAGTAATAGCAAATATTTGCATAGTTTTTATTATGTACCAGTGAAAAAAATGAAATTGTTAGTCGCTCAATCGTGTCTAATTCTTTGCAGCCCTATGGACTTGTAGCCCCCCAGGCTCCTCTCTCCATGAAATTCTCCAGGCAAGAATACTGGAGTGGGTTGCCATTTCCTCCTCCAGGAGATCCTCCCGACCTGGGGATCAAACCTGGGTCTCCTGCTTTGCAGGCAGATTCTTTGTCTGAGCCACCAGGGAAGCTCTGTTATGTACCAGGCAAAGTTAAAAACTTTACTTGTATATGTTAAAGTATTTGACCTTCACGATAACCCTCCCTTACCCAGGTGGGTATCATGTTTTGTCATCTCATCTCATCTTGCAGATGAGAAAACCATGGCAAAGGAAGATTTCAAACTTGCCCCAGGTCATACACTGCCAAGTAGAGGAACTAGGATTAGACCAGAACACAGTTGTAACCCCTACCCTGGATCCTTAGGGTGGGAAGTTGCTCTAATGGGCCATCATTTCTCCAGGGATCTGGGCAGAGTGCATGGAACATGAAATGGGAAGACCGAACTCCTGGCTTCCCACTCAGAGCTGTGTCTCAGGCCAGGTATGTTACCTGGGCAAAGCACTTCACCCTTTGGATAACTTTAAAAGATTAATCACCAGTATTAAAAAAGGGAATTGGATTAGGGTATGACTAACAAAGCCAGAAGGGCTCTCCAACCTCTGCAATTCTGCAAATTAGGTTTTGTGTTTTTTTTTTTTTTTTTCCTCCCAGAGAAATTATCAAGACTATTACAGTGACTGGGGTTTAATGGCTGAAATCAACATCGGCAGAGGACAAACCGCACTCTGGGCAGCCTGTTCTCAGATGATCTGGCACCTTGTTTCCGGGCCTGTAATGAAGATGTCGTCTGTGGCTCAGGCCCCCAATTAAAGCACTTCCAGGTGGCTGTGGGGAACAGCGGCCCCAAGGCCATGTCCTTGGATGAACCTGCTGAAGCTGTACTTGCTCGTTGTCACACGATGCCCCCACATCCTTGTCCCCCAGCTTCAACGGGTGGTGCTCACACTGGTTAGAATTGCAAGGGTGGCAGGATCATCTAGCATAGGGCAGACGTGATATGACCAGTGAAATTCCCAAAGATACTGGTCGCAGGGAAGAATAATACACATACAGGTCCAGGGAGAAGTGGGCTGAACACTATCATTTTTCAGGGCAAGTGATGGGGTATAAGGGACTTTGGAGTTAAGTACAGGGTCTTCAGACAGTCTAGGTCACAGCCACAAGGAGGAATGAATACGGACCTTCAAGATGGACATGTGGGTTTAAATCCAAGTGCTGACTCTCACTGACTGCACATCCAAGGGGCAAGTTATTGGTCTCTATGAGCCTCATTTTTCTCATCTGTAAAATGGGGGAATTCTCCCTCCTTTCTGGGTTGTAGTAATAACCACACAGGATGTGAGTCAAACTCTCAGCTCAGTGCACAGATGTTCAATAAAGCACAACCATATGCCATCAGCAGCGACCCAAAGTCACCCTGTTTGGCTGAAGTAGAGGGTTTGCAAAGTGAAATGGGAAGATGCGGTTGAAAACAAAGCTGGGGCACTTCATTCATTCATTCACTCATTCAATCATCTATTCATTCATTCAATATATGTTTTTCAGATGCTGACCATGTGCCAGGTAGCATATGGGCTGGATGGTGAAACTGCGGTAATGTTTGAAGAAAAATGTTTCTGTCTTTTAGGATCGAGGGAAGAAATTTTCACCTGAAGTGATGTGCAGTCTGGGCTCTGTTTCAAACTCACCCAAGATGGACAGAAACGGATGGGACTACAAATGAAGTGGGATAGGCTATGATGCCTCTTTCAAATGGGTCCTTGGAAACTCACTGTACTATATTCTATTTCTGTATGCGTGTAAGCTTTTTCTGTAATAAACAGTTAAAAAACGTCATCTATCAGAAAAACACAAGCATATATGGAGATACACACATGCAGAGGAAAAGCAAGCAAGCAAGGGCTCTGGAGCTGAAATTCCGGTGTTTAAACATTCCGTTTATTAATTAGCTGGTGGTCCTTGGGGACTGCCCTAACCTCTTTGTGCCTCTGTTTCTCTTCAACAAAATATGGAAACTATTATTTCCCATGTCTAAGTCCTGGCAGAAGGATGAAATAAAACATACAAAGCATGTATGAAGAAACTAACACGTTGCATGTCGATTTTACAAATGTTTACTGGACGTCTCAAATACACCAGGCACTGCCCAATGCAGGGAGGAGCTGATACTGTTTTATTTGTTTTGAAACTATCACAGTAGTCGTTTTGTGATTCTCTTTTATATGTCCATCTTTTTCCATCTGGAACTTACTTTGGTATAAGGAAGAGTGCTGGGAACTTTTAAAAGATATTTTGCCAATTATTCATTTTATCCATGAAATATTCCTTTTTTCCCCCTCCACTGAGATGAAACATTCTCATACTAAAATTTTGTGTTTATTTCTGGGCTCCCTGTGTCCTTTGATATTCTTCTAATACTTTTTTTTTATCTAGTAGCCAGCCTTTGCTGTTGTTGTTCATTCGCTAGGTCGTGTCTGATTCTTTGTGACCCCATGGACGGCAGCATGCCAGGCTCCTCTGTCCTCCACTATCTCCCGGAGTTTGCTCAAATTCATATCCATTGAGTCACTGTGTGTGTGAAAGTCGCTCAGTCATATCTGACTCTTTGTGACCCCATGGACTATACAGTCCATGGAACTGTCCAGGCCAGAATACTGGAGTGGGTAGCCTTGCCTTCTCCAGGAGATCTTCCCAACCCGGGGATCGAACCCCAGTTTCCTGCATTGCAGATGGATTCTTTTTTTTTTTTTTCTGTTAGTATCTTGAGTTTATTGCATGAGTTAAGAGAAAAAATTTAAAGAATTTTAAAATAATCACATTCCTTTATTCAGTAATTAATACCTCTGAGTATATTCTTTTTAAAAAAATGTATTTATTTTAATTGGAGGCTAATTACTTTACAATATTGTACTGGTTTTGCCATACATTGACATGAATCCACCACGGATGTACATGTGTTCCCCATCCTGAACCTTCTCCCACCTCCCTCCCCATCTCATCCCTCTGGGTCATCCCAGTGCACCAGCCCCGAGCATCCTGTATCATGCATCAAACATGGACTGGTGATTCATTTCACACATGATAATATACATGTTTCAATGCCATTCTCCCAAACCATCCCACCCTTACACTTTCCCACAGAGTCCAAAAGACTGTTCTATACATTTGTGTCTCTTTTGCTGTCTCTTATACAGGGTCATCGTTACCATCTTTCTAAATTCCATATATATGCATTAGTATACTGTATTGGTGTTTTTCTTTCTGGCTTACTTCACTCTGTATAATAGGCTCCAGTTTCATCCACCTCATTAGAACTGATTCAAATGTATTCTTTTTAATGGCTGAGTAATACTCCATTGTGTATATGTACCACAGCTTTCTTATCCATTCATCTGCTCATGGACATCTAGGTTGCTTCCATGTCCTAGCTATTATAAACAGTGCTGTGATGAACATTGGGGTACACGTGTCTCTTTCAATTCTGGTTTCCTCGGTGTGTATGCCCAGCAGTGGGAGTTCTGGTTTATAAGGAATCTCCACACTGTTCTCCATAGTGGCTGTACTAGTTTGCATTCCCACCAACAGTGTAAGAGGGTTCTCTTTTCTCCACACCCTCTCCAGCATTTATTGCTTGTAGACTTTTGGATAGCAGCCATTCTGACTGGCGTGAAATAGTACCTCATTGTGGTTTTGATTTGCGTTTCTCTAATAATGAGTGATGTTGAGCATCTTTTCATGTGTTTGTTAGCCATCTGTATGTCTTCTTTGGAGAAATGTCTGTTTAGTTCTTTGGCCCATTTTTTGATAGGGTCGTTTATTTTTCTGGAATTGAGCTGCAGGAGTTGCTTGTATATTTTTGAGATTAACTCTTTGTCAGTTGCTTCATTTGCTATTATTTTCTCCCATTCTGAAGGCTGTCTTTTCACCTTGCTTATAGTTTCCTTTGGTGCAGATGGATTTTTTACTGGCTGAACCACCAGGGAAGCCTATTGAGTCACTGACGCTATAGAATCATCTCATCCTCTGCTGCCCCTTTCTCCTTTTGTCTTCAATCTTTTTCCAGCATCAGGATCTTTTTCAACGAGTCAGGTCTTCTCATCAGGTGGAGCCAAAGTATCAGAGCCTCAGCTTCAGCATCAGTCCTTCCAATGAATATTCAGGCATGATCTCCTTTAGGATTGACTGGTTTGATCTCCTTGCTGTCCAGGGGACTCTCAGGAGTCTTCGCCAGCATCACAATTTGAAAGCATCAATTCTTCAGTCCTTAGATTTCTTTCTGGTCCAACTCTCACATCTGTACATGACTACTGGAAAATCCATAGCTTTGACTGTAAGGACTAGTAGCCTTTATAAAACTATTTTTAATTTATGGCAAGTTTAAGTGAAGAAAACAGTCATTTTAAATGCTTAGGTTTTTTTTTTCTAATTTAAGAAAGCATAATATTTTCATTTCTGAGTTTTGCCTTCTGTCTGTCTGATCCCTCCACAAAGGATAAAGCAGATTTTAGAATGGTCTGCCAAACTCAGAAAGATGGGTGGACAAGGATTCCATCTTCAAGGCTGATGGGCAGGCAGGAGGGGGAGCACCTGGCATCCTTTGGTGCTACCAAGTCAGGGTGCAGTCAGATCCAGGGTCTGAGCCCTCTGCACCTTCACCCAAATTCCTTCCTGCTTTCTGATTGGAATAGTTGGGTCCAAAATCTTATGTTATTTAAAAAATCAAGGCAGTCCATCACTGGGTTATTTTAACCACTGCTTAAAAGGCATGCAACTCTGATTTTTATGTACCTGGTGCTGAGGATCTAAAGTTTCTGTGCATATTCATGACAAGCAATTTTTACCTTTTTTTTTTCAAATAAACCCTAGGAGTGAATAAAGTTGACAGTGAGTGCCTATTATAAGAAAGATACTTGATATGTGTCAACTGCCTTTTCCCCTCTTTTGCCTCCTTTTGGGTGGGCTCAATCTTTCTTGGTTACTTCAAGGGATACAAGAGTAACTGAGTCAGCAAACCAGTGCAGCTGCCCCCAACCACAACAACCACACAAGCGCATGTAAGCCACCGAGACCGTGAACTCTGGCCCAGCCCAGGACCCACTACAGTGACAGTATAAGCAGGGCATAAGAGGCAATGCAGGTTTAAAAGCATGTAGCGTTTCTTTCTTTTGCAATTTGCAACCATCCCTTGGGAGAATGAACAGACAAGTTCACGATGCTCTCAGACACACAGTCCAGCTCTCTCTTACTCTGCATGCATGGTTACCTGTCTGTCTGTCAATAATCTCCCTTCTCCACAATATCCCTTTCAACTTCTATCAAATGCGGCTCAAGCTCTGCTCCAACGCCCATTCCCAGGGGAATCCCCTAAGACCGTGCCTTTCTTTCTGGTGCCTGTCACTGTTTAGTCTGTTTGCACAAGGAGGGACCTCACACACAGAGGGAGACCAGGGTGGATACCCACACACCTGGCCTGAGGTCCTAAGCAGACCCTCAGTACCCTGGTTGACATCCCCTGAGTCCCTGACTCACACCTCACAAGGCTACAGGGATTCAAGCCTCCTCCTCTCTTCCTTTCTTGCCTACGTTCCCTTACATCTTTCTGACCACATCACCCCATCTGAAACTGAACACTCACTTCTGCCACCATCACACACCAAATATTTCTGAACATACATCATGTTCCTCCTCAAATGATTTTCCACCTTTTTGACTAAACACATCCCATTGATGTCTAATTGAACCCATTTGCACCAAATTCTTTTCTTTATCCTAATGCAGTAGGCTTCCTTCTTGCTCAAAACTACCCAAAATGTGTATATGGTTTCACTGAACCACCAGTCACTTTTCAAGGTGTAAAGGGAAAAAAATGAGAGAGCCTAATTCAATTAGCAGAATCCCAGGTGACACATAGCAAAACCAGGATGCACAGATCTCTGAATCTCATCTTCTCCCCTTCCTGGGCTCTGCCTCTCCTTCCAGCTGCGCCCACCACCTGCATTCCCACAAGATGATGTAGAGGGTCCAGTATCAGGGATGGGGAATTCAGAAACATGGTTTGGGTTTTACTCTTTATACTGGTGTCAGCTGGATGAGGTGTTTTGCATCTTCTGAAAAGGCCTAGAGAGATTTGATCAAGGGAACTTGTCCTAAATATTACTATTCAGAGAAGTCCTTGAAATACTAAACAGCATCCTGCAGCTGAAAAAAATTCACTCATTAGAAAAGATTTTGAATTATGAACACAGAAGTTGGATAACAGATCTACAGGGAGCTGAGCGTCTGACAGGATCTCACCTTATTTATTAGTTCATTTCTTTAAAAAACAGAACTAAAATGCACAATTAATTTTCTCATTATTCTTTTGCTGCACCGGGATTGGGAGGTGAAGGCGAGTGGAATACACCGACCTGCGTTTGGGCTCATGAAACATAGTCAAATTTAGTTTTGAGAATACTCTTTGTATGCGACAGACATTCACTAGGCAACAAAGAAGGGCATGGTGATTTGAGAGGGAAGAAGGGTGTCCTTTTCTAGAAAGCTGGGTGTTAACCTCAACAAGTTTGCTCTTTCTCCTGCTTGTTCCTTTGGTACAAATCTTAGTTGAATGCAGCCTGAGGGGTGAACACGAGCTTACCTTTAAGCTGGAGGAGCAGGGGTCCCCAGCCCCCGGCCTTAGACTGATCCTGGTCGGTTGCCTACTAGGAAGGAGGGCACATAACAGGAGGTGGGCAAGGGAGTTTCATATGTTTACAGCTGCTCCCCATCACTCTCATTATGCCTAAGCCCCACCTCCTGTCAGATCAGCGTGAGAGTCCCATAGGACCTCGTGTGTGTGTGTGTGTGTGTGCGCGCGCGCGCGCGCGTGCTCAGTCGCTCAGTCCTGTCTGAATCTTTGTGACCCCATGGACTGTAGCCCACCAGACTCCTCTGTCCATGGAATTTCCCAGGCAAGACTCTGGAGTGGCTTGCCATTCCCTTCTCAAGGGGGTCTTCCCGATCCAGGGATTAAACCTGCATCTCTTATGTTTCCTGCCTTCGCAGGCAGATTCTTTACCTCTGAGCCACCAGGGAAGCCCAACCGAGAATGAGGACACGAACATATTTGGTTAGCCAAAAAGTCCGTTCAGACTGTATGGGAAAATCCGAACAAACTTCTTGGCCAACCCAAAACCTTTTCAGAACTCAATCCGCACCATTCTTTACTGAAGCGATTGGAAGAATTTTTACTACAACAGAAGAGTTCTATTCTGCTAAGTGGCCCAGCCATTTAATCCTTGTATTGTGGCTCCTATTGTAATAAAACATGCTTAAGACCTGTCAGAATCAGAGAACAGCGGGTTTTGAAAATCTAGAAGTGGATTGTCTAGGTGACCAACATCACAGTGAGACGTGAACGCTGAGAAGGGCCGCCATGGAGTAATTACTCGTGACTTGGAGTTTGTTTAGCGGGAAATGTCATCTTTGTACACAAGGTTAGAAGTGATATTCTAGCTGGCTAGTTTGAGGTAGAAAAGTATTCATATTTTGGTCTAAATGCTAATGTTGACCTGGTATTTAAAAGCATTTTAAAAAGGCATAAGATAAAGGTCAAATACCTCGTAACTCTTTAACTTCTGCCAAATGGAGTTGGAAAATTTTGTAATTTCATATCATGGGAGAGAGGGCTTCCCTGGTAGCTCAGCTGGTAAAGAGTCTGCCTACAATGTGGAGACCCTAGTTGGATCCCTAAGTTGGGAAGATCCCCTGGAGAAGGGATAGGCTACCCATTCCAGTATTCTTGGGCTTCCCTGGTGGCTCAGATGGTAAAGAATCCACCTGCAATGCAGGAGACCTGGGTTTGACCCCTGGGTTGGGAAGATTTCCTGGAGGAGGGCATGGCAACCCACTCCAGTATTCTTGCCTGGAGAATCCCATGGACAGAGGAGACTGGCAGGCTACAGTCCATGGGGTCAAAAACAGCTGGACACGACTGAGCAACTAATACGCATACAGCACGGCATGGGAACGACGGCCCAGGACGTTGCAGTGAGCCCCATTCAGGTCTCCTGAGTCAAGGCTCCTTACCCCTCACCTCCTCCTGTCACGACAAGATGCCCTTTCATCGTTCAGGCCTCCTGGACACGCCCCCATCCTTGAGCTTTGTTCTTGCTCTTCTCCTAGAATCGCCTCCTCTTGTCCTATGTCCCTTCCTCCACTGACCCCCCCCCTCCACTCCCAGACTGCAATGAACCGAATGCTTGTGTCCCTCTGGATCTGTCCACTGAAACTCCAATCCCAATGTGATGGTTTTTGGCGTGGGGAGGTCATTAGGCCATGAGGTGGGGCCCTCAGGATGGGTCAGTGCTCTGATAAGAAGCAGAAGAGAACTCTTTCTCCCTCTTTCTACCACATGAAGACACCTCGAGAAGTGGGCCATCTATACCCTAGAAGAGGGCTCTCCCCAGAACCTGGCCACACTGGCACCCCGAGGTCAAATACCAGAGGTATTGACCAGGCTAGAAGCCTGGTCAGCCTCCAGGACTGTGAAAACTGAATTTCTGTTGTTTAGAAGTCACCAGTCTATGCTATTGTTATTGTAGCCCCATGTCACTAATACACCATCTCATCCATCCTTCAAGGAAGGCCAAGCTCAAATGAGGTTGTTTTAGGCAAATTCGGTTCTGATTGTTGTTGATACCAGAATACTGTTGACAGTAGTCCAGAGAAGTTGCTGGACAACCATCTGCAGTAACCGAGCCCCAGTTACGCAGCACCCTTAGTGACCCCAGAACTACCCCCATCTCTGCCTGATGGAGCAGGAAGCCTCCTGAGACTGAAGGGACTCTAATGCTACCTGCACGGGTTCTTTGACTTCTGAGTGTTAGAAAGAGTCAGTAAGAAAATCACAGATTTCAGCTACACCCGTACTTTGAAATTTATTTAACATAGTGTTTATTGAAAAATTAACTTTAGTGAATTCCATATGACAGTTATTACATTGTATTTTCTCAATTGCAGAATCGTGTCTTCTCAAATGCTAATGGGCCTGCAATCGGGTTGCAGCTTTTAAAAAGGACTTGCCTTTTGTGAAAATGTTGTCTCTACCTGTCTGGAGTTGTTACCTAATTTGAGTTATTTGACTTGGCAGCACCACATAGAGTTGGATTTTTATCTTAAATTGAATCCCTAATTGTCACTTGTGATGTCTTCAAAAAGATTACCTTCTGGTGGGTTGTTAAAACAAAAATTATTATAAGCAGAAAAGCCTGAGCATAGAGCTCCATGTTGCAAATTTACTGAGAGTGAAGCAAATATCTGTGGCTGGGGATCCCATGCTGCCTCGATGTCTTGAAAAGCAACAATCAAGTGATCAAGGGTGTTTACAGGATCTGGGGGAAAGAATGCAAATCCACAACCTAAATGTTGTGTATGAGCACCTGTGTGTACATAATTTTGTATTTATTTTCTTTTTTTCCAGCTTTGTTGAAACATAAATGGTATATAAAAACACGGTGCAATTTGATGAGTGTGGACACATGCATACACCCTGACACCATCATCACAGTCAAGATTTTTACTTTAATGATTTATCTATTTATGGCTGTGTTGGGTTTTCACTGCTGCAAGGGCTTTTCTCTACTTGTGGAGAATGGGGGCTGCTGTCTAGCTGTGGCAAGTGTGCTTCTCGTTGCAGTCCCCTCTCTTGTTGCAGAGCACCAAATCTAGGTGCTTGGGCTCAGTAGTTTTAACTAGTGGGTTCTAGAGCCCTGGCTCAGTAGTTGTGGTGACTGGGCTTAGTCTCTCAGCAGCATGTGGGATTGAACCCATGCACCCTGCATTGGAAGGCAGATTCTTAATTAACCACTGGACCACCAGAGAGGCCCCACAATCAAGGTTATAAACATATCCATCACCTCCAAAAGTTTCTTTGGGTCCCTTTGCTTTTGTATGTGTGCACGCTTACTCCTTGGAAGGAAAGTTATGACCAACCTAGATAGCATATTGAAAAGCAGAGGCATTACTTTGTCAACAAAGGTCTGTCTAGTCAAGGCTATGGTTTTTCCAGTGGTCATGTATGGATGTGAGAGTTGGACTATAAAGAAAGCTGAGTGCCAAAGAATTGATGCTTTTGAACTGTGGTGTTGGAGAAGACTCTTGAGAGTCCCTTGGACTGCAAGGAGATCCAACCAGTCCATCCTAAAGGAGATTAGTCCTGGGTTTTCATTGGAAGAACTGATGCTGAAGCTGAAACTCCAATACTTTGGCCACCTGATGCTAAGAGCTGACTCATTGGAAAAGCCCCTGATGCTGGGAAAGACTGAGGGCAGGAGGAGAAGGGGACAACAGAGGATGAGATGGTTGGATGGCATCACTGACTCAATGGACATGGGTTTGGTTGAACTCTGGGAGTTGGTGATGGACAGGGAGGCCTGGCGTGCTGTGGTTCATGGGGTCGCAAAGAGTCGGACATGACTGAGTGACTGAACTGAACTGAACTGATAAGAACACTTAAGAGATCTACCCTCTTAACAAATTTTTAAAGTAATTTAATTACTTTTGGTTGCATTGGGTCTTTGTTGCTGCGTGGGTTTTCCTCTCATTGTGGAGAGCGGTGGCTAATCCCTAGCTGCGGTGCCTGGGCTTCTGATGCAGTGGCTTCTCTTGTGGAGCACGGGCTCTAGGGCACATGGGCTTGGGAGCTCTGTGCTATGTGAGATCTTCCCTGATCAGGGATTGAACCCATGTCTCCTGTGTTGGCAGGAGGATTCTTTACTGCTGAGCCACTAGGGAAGCCCTTAACAAGTTTTCAAATGCATGATTCATATTGTTAACAATAAGCACTCTGTTGTACAGCAGGTCTCCAGAACTTACTCATCTTACACACGTGTAACTTCATATCCACTGGACAATTCCCCACACCCCCGTCTTGCCATTCCTTGGCAACTATCATTCTTGTTTGCTTCTCTGAATTTGACTATTTTAGATACCTCATGTAAGTGGAACCATGAACTACCTGTTCTGTGATTGGCTTATTTAATTTGCTTATTTAACTTATATGCAGAGTCCATCATGCAAAATGCTGGGCTGGATGAAGCACAAGCTGGAATCAAGATTGCTGGGAGAAATATCAATAACCTCAGATCTGCAGATGACAGCACCCTAATGGCATAAAGCAAAGATGAACTAAAGAGTCTCTTGATGAAGGTGAAAGAGGAGAGTGAAAAAACTGGCTTAAAACTCAACACTGAAAAAACTAAGACCATGGCATCTGGTCCCATCACTTCATGGCAAATAGATGGGGAAAATGGAAACAGTAACAGACTTTATTTTCTTGGACTCCAAAATCACTGTGGAAGGAAACTGCACCCATAACATTAAAAAACTTTCTCCTTGGAAGAAAAGTTATGACAAACCTAGATAGCATATTAAAAAACAGAGACATCACTTACTGACAAAGGTCCATAGAGTCAAAACTATGGTTTTTCCAGTAGTCATGTATGAATGTGAGACTGGGACCATAAAAAAGACTGAGTGCTAAAGAATTGATGCTTTTGAACTGTGGTGCTGGAGAAGACTCTTGTAGCAGCAGCAGCAGCAGCAGCAGCAGCAGCAGCAGAAGAAGAAGACTCTTGAGAATTCCCTGGATTGCAGGGAGATCAAATCTGTCAACCCTAAAGGAAATTAACCCTAAATATTCATTGGAAGGACTGATGCTGAAGCTGAAACTCCAGTACTATGGCCACCTGATGCAAAGAACTGACTCATTAAAAAAGACCCTGATGCTGGGAAAGATTGAAGGCAAAAGGAGAAAAGGGTGACAGATGATGAGACGTTTAGATGGCATCATCAATTCAGTGGACATGAACTTGGGCAAACTCCGGGAGATAGTGAGGGACAGGGAGACCTGGTGTGCTGCAGTCCATGGGCTTGCAAAGAGTCAGACAGGACTTAGCAACTGAACAACCTCCAGCAAAGGCTGAAGGAACATTCCATTGTGTGGATGTGCCACATTTTCTTTATCCATTTATCTGTTGATGAACATTTGAGTTGTTTCCATACCGTGCCTATTATGAATGATTTTGAAATGAACAGGAAAGCACAGATATCTCTTCAAGATCTTGATTTTCATTCTTTTGGATATATACCCAGGAGTGGGATTGCTGGATCATGTGGTAGTCTATCTCTAATTTGTTGAGGAACCTCCGTACTGTTTTCCATGGTTTTCCAGCATTTCCCCACCATTTTACATCACTACCAACATTGTACAAAGCTCCCAATTTCTCCACATCACCACTAACACTTATTCAGTTTCTTGATAATGGCCATTCTAATAAGTGTAAGCTGATGTCTTCCGACGGTTTTGATTTGTTTTCCCCCAATGATTAGGTATGTTGAGCAGATCTCATATACCTGTTTGCCATTTGTATGTCTTCTTCGGAGAAATGTCTGGTTAAGTAAGTTCTTGTCTTGTTGTGAGACCCGTAAAATGATGGCACAAGTCAAGCAACACAGTTAATTGGTGGCAAAAGAAACTGACCAATCCTTTAGAACAGATTAGCAAACATGAAACCTGGATTAGTGCAGCTGATCCATGCTAATGAAGGAGGGTGACTTAGAAGTCATGAGCTGACCCCTGTAACAAGTTTTCTACCTTACAGCAACAGAAATTCAATTAAAGGGAAAAACAAAACAATTAAACCAAATAGAAAATTCAGACAGAGCATCAGTGTTCTTCAATATGCCTTGAACTACGCTGTCATTCTTTGGACAGTAAAAAGCTGGGGAAGTTATGGGAAATGACATGTCTCCATGGTGCTCTGCAATCAGTGCTGATGGACCAAGGTGAGTGGAACTTCAGACTCTGGCTAGAGTAAGAGACCTTGGCTTAAACTTACCGTGATGCTGAAGAAGAAAGTGGAATACCTGAGCAGCTTGTCTTCAAGGTTCTCTATCATGCACACTTAACACAAAGCTACTGTTTTTTCTTCTAAAACAAAACTGCTGCTGAATTTGCAGGTATTTAATAATTTTTGAAACTCATAAAGCAGAAATTCGAATGGTGGTTGCCAGGGGGAAATAACCGTGTTGTTCAGTGGGTATAAAGCTGCACTAGCACAAGATGAATGAGTCGTAGGGATCTGCTATACGGCCTCACGCTCGTGGTTAACAGTAGGTATTGTGCACCTAAAAATTTGTTAAGAGCATAGACCTTATGTTAAATACTCTTGCCACAAGAAATTTTTAAAAGGGCACATGAGGAAATTTGGCAGGTGATGGATGCTTATTATCTAGATTGTGGTGATGGTATCAGAACATGAGTACGTGTTCAAGATCATCAAGTTTTATATGTTAAAAATATGCAATTTTTTTGTGTCACTTATATATCAATAAAGCTGATAAAAAGCAAATGCAAATTAAATTAAGGGGAATATAAGTCTGTTTGATTATACTTGCAAACACCAACCCCTACTAGTAGGAAATAGGTACAATTCTTGGCCTGGGGTAGGGAAGAAGTTCTGGGCCTATCCAGACCCTCTTCTTTATTACTTTGGTTCTTTTTACATCTTACATTTTACATCTATCCTCATCAGGATTTCATGCCGATACACAGCTTAAACCACTTTTCAATATCAGTGTTTATCATTTAGGGATTTGCATTTGGATGATGCTGTGGAAAACTCAAATAACAGTGACATAAACAATATAGTTTATTGTTCTCACAAAAAGGTAAATTCAAAAGTAGGGGTTGGCTGATATTGGCTCAGGATCAGAGACACTATGTTATGCTTAGCCTTTTTTACATGGTTGCAATGTGGGTGCAGCAGCTCCAGCCACCACATCTGTGTTCCAGGCAGGAGCATGGAAGGAAGAAAAACACAAGCAGAAGAATTTTCTCCCTTTGAAGAGCATTTCTGGGAACCCAACCCCAAAAAACTTTTGTTTACTTCTCATAGGCTGTAACAGTATGAAAGGCTGGGAACTATAAGAATATTTGAAAGCTGGGTTCCATTATTTTTCATAAATCATATTTTTTAGTCACATATATGAAAACATATTTTGTAAACATATTAGAAAAAGATCTTTTTTAATTGAAGGATGATTGCTTTACAATATTGTGTTGGCCTCTGCTATACATCAACATTTTAAAATAAAGTCAAATAAAATGGATGTCAGTATCAACCAGTTGTGTCATAGGATATTCCTATGATCCTGTGACAGTACAGAGAATGTTTTCTTCTCTTCATCTGTAATTACTCAAAGGTCACAGTTTAGGATAGCGTCTATTTAGGATCGTGTCTTCCTATCTGTAGCCTACAGCTCTTGCTGGCTCCATTCCTAGTCTGATACTGCAGAGATCCATTCCATAAGAAAAGCACAAGTTAATTTGTTTTCACAATGTAGAGCCTTTTCTGCACAGCGCACTCTGATGTCATGGAAGGAAAGTTCATGCACCCCTGTGTTTGGCTGAAAGAGCACAACTTTAAAAGTGCTCCTTATTAGCTTAAAGGACAGTCATCCTTGTTGCACAGAAATCAGTGATTGAAAAATCCTTCCTAGGTTGCCTTATCAATTATCTCTGCTGGCTGTGGCACTTGAGGAGTCGATCCTGCAACTTCTCCAATTTGGCTCCACTCAGGAATGAATCAACGACTCCATCAAAAACTGAAGTTGTTCCATTTGATCGTGAATGCTCTCACCAGGGCTACAGTGGTGTGATGCCACTGTAGCTTCCTACTGTGGACTCTTGTCTGTCAGGATTTCTCTCTGGTCTGTGTGATAATTCGTATTTATCGGCATCCCCGCTGGACTGTGGGCTCCTTGAGAGCAGTGATTTTGATTCTTTCATCATACATCCCTTCCATAGGTGTGTTGTGGATCTTCAGTAATATCAGTTGCATTAAAGTGGACTCTTGTGGAGCAGGTCCTTA
The DNA here is from genome assembly GCF_000754665.1 of Bison bison bison. Taxonomy (NCBI): domain Eukaryota; kingdom Metazoa; phylum Chordata; class Mammalia; order Artiodactyla; family Bovidae; genus Bison; species Bison bison. Next base: position 8,000,168 of record NW_011494874.1, on the reverse strand, counting down.
TCTAAGGCTGCTAAGGGTGGTCAAAAGCCTCTCCTCTCTCCATCTCCCAGTATCTGTCATTTCATGATGGTTGGTATGCAACACCAATAGAATAATGACCACCATGGACTAAGCCATCCACTAGGTATCTAGTGCCTGTGTGCATGCTGAGTCACTTCAGTCATGTCGGACGCTATCGACTGTAGCCCTCCAGACTCCTGTGTCCATGGGAGTCTCCAGGCAACAATACTGGAGTGGGTTGCCATGCCCTTCTCAAGTGTCTTGTGTACACTGTATGTAATCTTTCCTCAAACTTGAGAAGCAGCAAAGATTAGAGAGGAATTTGATCCCCAGAATAAAAAGAAGCCTCTTGGTCAAATTTGCAAAGTGAGTGATTGGCAAATCCAGCATCTGAATCCAGATTTTATTCCAAAGCTGTGTCAGGTGGAACCCAGGATAGCGCATCCTGCATTTTAGTGGGCTAGATGGTGACTCGTAGGGTGTTACGGCTGTTATAGAAGACATGGAAAGGTTCAGTGTGAACTCAGAGCTGGACATGATGGTGGCTTAGAAACACAGAGTTCACATTTGTTGAAAAGCACTTCACACTATTTTAGAGAAAGAAATCTCCTGGATGCTATAACATCTCATGCAAAGATTTGTTTCTAAAGCATAATATGTCTCTAAAGCATAACAAGTAAATATCATCATATTTGATACAGTGACATGTGTTTTCTGGTCAATATAAATGCCCAGCTAAGGGAGACAGGCACACCCTAGCTCTAAGACCGGATTGTGGGCATCCATATGGAAGGCACACAACTCGGAGCCAGAACAGCCGGGTTCCAGGCCTGGCCACGCTATGAATTTGCTGCACAGCCTCGGTCAAGGCGCTTTGCTCTTGGGGCCTCCGTTTCTTCATTTGTAAAATGAGAGCAGTTCGATGGTTTATAAAGTTCCTTCCATTTCTGCGACATTCTACATTTACGGCTTATATTTTGATGCCACTTGCTGATCTTATCTTCCACTTCTGCTGCATGAAAGATGCAGATTATTTTTGTTTTTTTTTCTTTTTCAAAAAGTTTATCTACGGCTGTGCTGGGTCTTCGTTGCTGCACTTGTGCTTTCTCCAGCTGCAGAGAGCGGCGGCTGCTGTCTAGCTGTAGTGCACGGCCCTAGGGCACATGGCTTTCAGCAGTCGCGGTCCCTGGGCTCCGTAGCTGTGGCTCCCGGGCTCTAGAGCACAGGCTCCGTAGCTGTGGCTCACCAGCTTAGTTGCACTGCTATTGGTGGATCTTCCCAGATCAGGGATCGAACCCGTGTCTTCTGCATTGACAGGAGGATAAAGAGGCACACTGTTATACTGAGCTACTGGGAGGGAAATTTCTCTTATTTTTAAAGACATCCCTCTTACTCCCCACCGCAGCTTGCTTTCTTTTTGCACCAAGAAGCACAACAATGAGACTCAAATGAGTGTTTCCATAGTCCTGGGCACACCTCTCCATGCTCAGTTTAAGGCAGATTCCTAGATGGCTTATTTCTAGATCAAGGCATTGACCTGCAGCCTGGCCCTGGGAGCCAGCCCGCTCCCTGGAGTGCCATATGGGCCTGCTGTCGAGGCCATCAGCTTCTACGGAGCATCCTTCAGGGAAGGGATAATCTGAGTGACGACTGTCTAGGGGGATGCCAGCATTTTACGACTGAGAAAGCACCTTACTTCCAACGTCTCTACATAGTTGCTACCCCTTGAAAGGTAGCAAGATCACATGGATAATAACAGGGCTGCTGGTTAAACAGCCATCTCTGGGCATAGAGTTCTAAAAGGCAGAGTTTGGCTGGACCCAGTTCTGGGACTCCCACTCTCCCTCTCTGTCTTGTACACCAAACTGTCTGTAGTTACAGAAAAGCACATGAGGTCCTGGGTCGTCCTCTGTTTCCTCAGTGAGCCACATATAGCGAGAAAGCATGAAAAGGGTTTCCGCTTGGAGCCTGGACCACTCGGAACACCCAGCTGTAGACTGCCCAGCTGGGCTTCTGGGCACCTGTATGTAAGTGGCTGACCTGGCCTTAGGTTGACCATTCACTTACACAACAGCAGAGTCAGGGCAGAGCAGACCTGGGGGGCAGCAGGCAGGGAAACTAGAGAGGAGTAGCTTCTGGTTCTGTGTGAGTCACTGACTCACTGGGTGGCCTGAAGCAAGCCTCTCTGCGCCAGTATCCGTATCTTCATCTTTATCTGTATCAGCATCTTTATTTCCTATCTGTAAAACAAAGGGTTTAGAATCAATGCCGGCCAACCTCCTCTGAGCTCTGACACCCATAGCACGGTGATCTATCTTTAGCCATCTCTCACTGGGCACTGTGATCTTGGCCTTCAAGTCTCTGGGTTTCCTTTTCCTTCTCCACAAATACTGAGGCTTCCCAGGTGCCTCAGTGGTGGGGTATACACCTGCAATGCAGGAAACACAGGAGACTTGGGTTTGATCCCTGGGTCGGGAAGATCCCCTGGAGGAGGAGATGGCAACGCATTCCAGTTTTCTTGCCTGGGAAATCCTTGGCATGTTACAGTCCATGGGAGTCGCAGACATTCAGACATGATTAAGCATGCACGCTTGCCTGACTGCTTCCACAAATACTTACGGCAGTCACAACACTGGCTTCTGACCTCATGTTTGGTCTTCTCCCTTCCCTCTGCTCACAGCAGAACCTCCCCATTCTTTATTTGATATTTTTTAGGGGCTGGTAACAAAAAAAGTCACACAAAACATTTTTTAATATTAAAACTATTTTAGTCTGGGTCCTTCAGAAAAACAAAATCAATAGGAGATAAATATCAAGAAATTTACCATAAGGAATTGGCTCACATGGTTAGGAGGCTAAGAAGTCTAAGATCTGTGGTTGGCAAGCTGAAGACCCAGGAAAGCCAGTGGTGTAAGTTGAAGTCTGAGGCTGAGTCCAAAGGCAGGAGGAGACTGATGACCCCGCTTGATTATCCACATCCTAGCTCGAAGACTACTTCTTCCCTGGTGGCTCAGATGATAAAGGATCTACCTGCAATGCAGGAGACCCAGGTTCAATCCCTGGGTTGGGTAGTTCCCTTGGAGAAGGGAATGGCTACCCACTCCAGTATTCTTGGCTGGAGAATCTCATGGACAGAGGAGCCTGGAGGTATGCAGTCCACAGGGTTGCAGAGCTGACGAAACAACTAACACACACACACAGCTTGAAGCCAATCAGAGAGAAAGATCGAACGATCCCTTCCTCAGCCTCTCTGTTCCATGTCGGCCTCCAGTGGATTGGATGATCTTACCCACAGTAGGGAGGGCCATCTGCTTTGTTCAGTTCATCAATTCAAACACTAATTTCTTCTGGAAGGTCCTTCACAGACATACCCAGAAATCACGTTTTAACCAAATATCTGGGTACCCTGATTCTCAGTCAACCTGATAACCTAAAATTCATGGTCACAGAAATGTAATTGATTTGTGCATCTTAAAAGTCCAGACGCTCAGGCACACAACCAGGACCCTGCATCTCTCACCGTCTCCAGATTCCCTTTGCTCAGAGATGGTATTCTTCTCAGGATGACTCTTTCTACCTGACTCCAAGAGGGTCTTTCTGGGGCTACACCCTTCCTTGTTCATCCAGAGCTGAGTTGTGGTGGGAAAGCAATTCTTTTAACATCTGATTGGATCAACATATGTTGTATGCTCAGCCCAGAGCCAGTTATGTGGCCTGGGGATGGGTTATGCTAATAAGTTTGAGTCTAAGCCCTGGGGCTTCCCAGGTGGCTCAGTGGTAAATAATCCACCTGCCAGTGTAGCAGAGGAAAGAGATGCAGTTTTGATCCCTGGGTTGGGAAGATCCCCTGGAGTAGGAAATGGCAACCCACTCCAGTATTCTTGCCTGGAAAATTCCACGGACAGAGGAACCTGGTGGACTACAGTCCAGGTGGTCACAAAGAGTTGGACATGACTGAGTGACTAAGGGCAGCCTGGGCCTCCCCAGGGCTGGAGCTGAGCTGGCCTCAGGGCCGCACCAGTGGTGCTGAGTAGGGCATCATTAAGCAAAAACTGGATGCAGATACCAACAGGAGCGAATGGATATTGACAGGCCCCAAACATCAGCTATTTGTTACAACCATTCAGCTGAAGTGTTACCTTGGGTGGTATGCTCATTTTCTGATGGCCACTAACTCAAATCATCATAACCTTGATGGCTTGAAACAAAAACAAATTGATTCTCTTCCTCTCCTGGAGCTCACGGGTCTGAAATCAGCTTCACTGGGCTGAAACCAAGATATTGGCTGGGCTCCACTCCCTCCTTAACTCTCACGGAGAATCCTTTTCCTTGCCTTTTCCAGCTTCTAGAGCTCTGTTCTTTGGCTCATGGCCCCTTTTTGCATCTTCAAAGCACATCAAATCTTCAAATCTCTCCCTGCTTCTGGAGACATCTCTTCTTCTCCTCTCTCTTTCATCTGACCCTTCTGCCTCCATCTCATGAGGAAACTTTGATGACATTGGGCCCACTGCTAAACCAGGATGATCTCTCATCCCAAGACCCTTAACTTAATCACACCTGCAAAGTCTCTTTTGCCGCATAAGGTAACATGCACATATTCCAGAATCAGGACCTGGGTATCTTTGGAGGTCACTATTCAACCCAACAGAGGTGACTCTTCTGCTGCCCTGGACAGAATTAGGTGAACCTTTTTCTGTGCTTTCCAGGTCTTTATTTATACCTGGGCTTGGCATTTATCAGTCTCATCATGGAGTCTTGTGTGAATTTACAGGTCTGTTTCTCCCCCACTAGGCTATGAGCACCTTGATACTAGAAACACTCTATTTCCTACAATCACAGCTGACCCAGAGTAAGTTCCCAATGAATGAATGAATGAATGAATAAAACTCTTCACTGAAGCAAAAGTAATGCAAGTTGAAGGCAAAAGGCCTGAAGCAAGCTGAAATGGAGGATGACTTAGAGACAGCGTAGGGTTAATGCCAAGACCCTGAATCCCAGTCCCAGATCTCCAGGCCCCTTCTGCTGCCTCTGTACTGAGAGACTTGGCCGAGCACATCTTATTTCCTACAGCCTATTTTTAAAATCCCTCAGTACTAGCAGAGCATCACTATGGCTATAAATAGAAGCCATGGATTTTATGATCAGAGAAAATGAGTCCATCATATTAAAAAAACACACACACTATTTATAGCCCAAGGATTTCCACAGCTGAGCATACTCACTGTGCGTATCCTGGTGGATCCTTCTCCCAGCCATACAGTGCTCGTGGACACGTACTGGGGGAACGTATGTCATTTCAAATAGCGTTTATTATTGAAAACCCACTTTCTCAGGGAGGGGATCATGCAAAATGTATGAAACTGACAGGAGTCTTTTAGAAGAGAAGAATCACACTGCAGGTTGTAGAGTAGCTCAGGATTCTGACGGGACCAACGGTGGGTGAGGATGAAGGAATCGTGCAAAGACATTCAAAGGGAAGAACACTGGGCAGGTCAGAAAGCCAAGGACCCACTGGGCCACTCTGAAGCAGCACCAACCTGCTCTGAGCCCTTATGGCACTGTGTTAGGATCTTAATCACATGATCTCCTTTCATCATCCCAACAGAGCAGGGCATGTTGGTACTATTATTCCCAAACCCATGTGTTGTTGCTGTTCTTCAATTGCTCAGTTGTGTCCGACTCTTTGCAACCCTATGGACTGCAGCACGCCAGGCTTCCTTGTCCTTCACTATCTCCCAGAGTTTGCTCAAACTCCTGTCCATTGAGTCAATGATGCCGTACAACCAACTCATCCTCTGTTGCCCCCTTCTCCTTCTGCCCTCAATATTTCCCAGCATCAGGGTCTTTTTCAGTGAGTAGGCTCTTTGCATCAGGTGGCCAAAGTATCGGAGCTTCAGCTTCAGCATCAGTCCTTCCAATGAATATTCAGGACTGATTTCCTTTAGGATTCACTGGTTTGACCTCCTTGCTTTCCAGGGGACTCTCAAGAGTCTTTTTCAACACTACAACAGTTTGAAAGCATCAGTTCTTCAGCGCTCAGCCTTCTTTATGGTCTAACTCTCACATCTGTACATGACTACTGGAAAAAACATGGCTTTGAGTATATGAGCCACCCAAAATAATGGGCCATGGTGGAGAGTTCCGACAAAACATGGTCCACTGGAGAAGGGAATGGCAAACCACTTCAGCATTCTTGCCTTGTGAACCCCATGAACAGCATGAAAAGGCAACCCCATAATACAGATGAGTAAATCAAGGCTCAGCAAAGTTGAGTAAACTGCCTGAGGTTTGGGCTAGACCGGGGACTGGAAAGTGAGCCAGCACTCTCAAGCACTAAACTGGACCATCCACATCACAGTTCCAGGAGCAGGAAGGGGGTGGGATGGAGACGTGTGTGTTTCTGCCTGTTGTTTGGCTTTCAAGGCCCCAGTAATCAAGCTCCATCCACACCTGCAAGGTGACTTCATCCTTCTCTTTCTACCATCTCCTCTGTCCTTTCTCTCCTCTCACAGAATACATCCTAGCAAGGGAGGTAGCCACGGGCTTGCACTCAGCGGTCTACTCACCGTATTCCCCAGCCAGCCTGGGATGCTATGACCAGTCACGGCAGCGTTTGGCCATAGGCAGCCAGGGCCGTCCCGCCAGGACCCCCGTGCTGTCCTGTTCTGGCCCCACGTGGTGGCTTCCCTTTCCTCTACAGAGATCCCTCCCCATGGCTGTGCCCCCCAGCCCACCTCCTCCTTGGATGGCTTCTCTGATTACTCCACTGCAGGTCGCCACTTTTCTCCTCTGGCTCCCTGTCTTCCAAGAGGTCCAGACTATTAAAATCGCCCCTATCCTAAGACCCTAAACACCCTTGGTAAAAGCAGATGCTCAGGGGCCAGCTGCCAGCACGCAGAGCAGAGACGGTCACGCAGCTGAAGCCAGCGGAGCGTCAGCTCAAGTCTCAGGTGTGACTGATGAAGAAATGCGTCCAACAGAGGGGACCATGTGGCCCCGGCTGGCAGCAGGTGCACGGCTGGCTTCCCTGGGACTGAGATTCATGGGTGATGACCTTAACGCAGGGTCATGACCACAGGTGAGACTTATTATCTCTTAACTTTCTCTTTAGTGTCAGGGGCATGTAAAATAAGATTTTCTGGTGCCTGCTCAGTGATGTCCCCTCTATCTTTTCTGCCCTCACCCTCATCTGGGTCACCCTGACAGTCCCCCTGACATCAGCGACAGTCTCCTAACTTGCCCCCTTTGCTCTTCCCCCGTCCATTCATCCTTCACTGTTCAGCCAGAGACAGCGTCCCAAATCCCAGGTTGGCTGAGGCGGCTCTCTGCCCTTCTCTTCCCCTCATGCTGATCTTCCCATAAACCATCCTCCTGGTCATTCAGGTACATCACGAATTTCCTATGATGGTTCCTAAGGCCTTTCACGGGGTACAAGGTCCTGTCTCCTTCTCCAGTGTCTCCTGCTGCTTCTTCACAGGGGCTTCTGCTCCAGTCAGAGCAAGTGACTTACTGTCCCCTGAAGCCAGATGCTCCTCTGTGGCCCCAGAGTTCTTTTGCTCAAGGTCATGGGCACTCCTTGGGGACAGAAACTAGCTTATCGTCTCCTTATTCCTCGATCTTTAGGAGATGTTTAACACCTGTCAATAAAATGCATGGAGAGAGAAATGGATGGATGGATGGATGGATGCATGGATAGTATTTTGTACCTCTGAGATCCTCTGGTTACCTATTAATCCTTCAGGGCTTCCTTATATTTAACTCCTCCTCTTTCGTGACCTCTTCCCTGGATCTCAGCACCATCCCCCACCCCCGCCCCCATCTAAATTGGGTGCAATGTCATCAAACCCTCTATGAGCCCAGGAACTGCAGGATACTATGTACCTGCTGTGTGTCCGCTCCCACATGAGACTGCCCAGCCAAGGACAGAGTCCACGTTTGATATGTGAGTGTATCCCCAATGCCGAGCATGAGGCCCTCAATTTTAATGACTAAATGGACTGTGTAACTGTCTGACCAAATCAATGAATGAAAAAGCACAGTGACATATGCCTATGGTCACGTGGAAAATTAGGGAGATGACCCAGAGCTAGGTCCTGGTGTTCAGGCTTCCAGTTCTCTGCTCTGTCTAACATTTCCCAGTGGAGATTTAAAAAAAAAAAAAAAAACTAGAGATGTTACTAGTTTTAGACTTTTTTCCCAGGGCTCTGGAGTGCCTGAAGTACCCCAAGCAAACTGCTGTCCCAAAATAACCAAAGCAGAACGTGCTCACCTGCGATGCCAAACTCAGTTTCTCATCAGTGCTGTCTTCTCTGGAAGAAAGTTACCCAGGCCATCACTAGCTTAACCTCGGATCCTGAGTGATTAGTTCAGAAAACAGACAGTAATTTGCAGCAGCATGGATGAACCTGGAGGGTATTATGCTAGTGAAATAAGTCAGACAGAGAGGGATGGATACTGTATGTGATCACTTATCAGTGGAATATAAAACAATAGAACGAATGAATATAACAAAACAGACACAGACTCACAGGTATAGAGAATAAACTCGTGGTTACCAGTGGGGAGATGGAAGGGGGGAGTGGGAAAAAAGAGGTAGGGAATTAAGAAGTACAAAGTACTATGTGTAAAATAAATAAGCTATAAGGATATATTATACAGCACAGGGAATATAGCTAATCTTTTATAATGACTTTAACAGAGTATAAGCTATATAAATTTTGAATCACTATGTTGCACATCTGAAAGCTAGTTTTAAAAATAATAAAATAATATTAAAAATAATAAGATTTTTAAAAATAACACAATAATTTTAAAAGACAAGATATATATTTCTTAAAAGAAAAAATAAAACAGGCAGTGGTGACTTGGGAAGAATGCTGTCGGTAGCGTGGAAAATAAGAACACATTTTAGAGTTGGGAGCAGCTGGGAGTCATGCAAAGAGCCTGAGGTTAGATTGTATTCCCAACCCTGTTACTAATTTACTGTGTGACCTTGAATGAGTCACCTGGTCTCTCCAGGTCTTGGCTCACACTCTGTAAAATGAGGGAACCAGAATATGTTGTCTCTAAGGCCCTTTCCCAGTTCTCAAATTCTATGGGTTAGTGTCTGTAGAGTTCATTTAGAAAGACACGAGGGACGCAGAAGTTAATGAAGAAGACAGACTTTTTCCAATAAAGTGGTGAGTAGTAGGTTTATTTCCTAGGCACTTAGCAATCAGCAGCAAAATTAGTAAAAAAATAATATGAAAAAGAAACTTACTAGGTTCAAGATAGAATGAATCCACTTACAAGTAATATCCTAACCAGCATCCCCGCTGTGACCTACAGCTTCCCTAGAAGTCCTCTGCTTCAGGGATCCCTAGCCCCTCCTCTACTGGAAACGTTCTTACACCCATTTTGAGCGGTGGGATGGGAAAAGGGGACAGAGACTTGGGTCGCTCCATCTCTAGGGCCCAGCCCCAAATCCAGCCAACTGTAGACGTGCAATAAAAAGTATAGGTTGGAGAAATAAAAATGGAACTTCCATTCCATTCATTAATGACGAAATTCAATTACAGCCCTACCCGAATACCTGAATATAAAATAGACCTCTTAGCCAATGCACTGGTATTTCATGGTTCTGCACCTTTAAAATGAAAGGAGGAACTTGAAAATGTTCCCTTTTGAGGGTAGGATTTAGATTTTCCAAGTGCTTTTGGATTCATTATTAACTAACAATCAAATAATCCCCAGTACTTTTGTAGAGTTTTACAGTTTATATAAGACTGTCATATCCATTATCTAATGTTCTGTGAGACAGCAGCTATTATGCCCATTTCACAGATGAGGAAACTAAGGCTCAAAGAGGCCAAATGACTTGCCCAAAGTCTCGTGGACAGTCAAGGCTGAGCCAAGGCTGTGATCCAGGTGGTCAGCCCTCGACACCACAGTCAAGTGCACCTGTGCCCCCTTCACTGACTCCTCTCTAACCTACTCTATTGCTGCCAACGAAAGCAAACCAGGGAGGTCTGCAAATCTGTGGGTCTACTTCCATCTTGCTTTTCTTTCTCTCTTTTTTTCTCCTCTTATTCTTTCTTCCACCTTCAAGGAGAATGTATCTTGCTGAAGCCCTGAGAATGATTTTAAGGTAGAAAAAGAAGAATTGAAGGATGGGGGGAGGAGAGAGGGAAGAAGAAAGGAGGAAAAGAAAGGGAGGAGGAAGGAGGTAGGTCTTTGCCACTCTGCACAGTGCTTCCACACGGATTTATTCAATTCTCTTAAGAAGCTTCGGAGACAAGCCTGGGATCCCCATTTTACAGATGAATGAACTGAAACTTACATCAATCTCTTGCCCAAGGTCACACTGCTAGTAAAAGATACAGCCAACAAATCTCATGGTCTTCTTGAGATTCCATTCTACAGAGATGACAACTGGATGAGAAAGAGAAAGAATAAAAACTCAGGGTACATGCAGATCATTTCTCCCCTCCCAAACTGTGAGGTTGAACCCGTTCTATCAGATAACAGCAATACAGGCCAATAACTTCAATTTATAGAGGTACAATAGAAACAGCCAGCAGTGTGCCTCTCTGCTTTTGAAAGATGTGGTTCTATTAAAAGTATTTAATGCCACATGATATAGTGAAGTAAGGACCCATTTTGCAAATTCTGTTATCATGTTCCATCTTCATGTCTGCCATTTTAAAGAGCTTTCTCTGTGAGTTATACTAACTTCTAATTAGCATCCTTTTAGAGTTTTACAGCTTCTGATCGCTTACAGAAAGCCGAAAGAAAAAGGAAAGAAAGCTACAAGATGTAATTTGGTGAAGGAAGCAAATTCAGTCCTTCTACAATATACAGAACTGATTCGTTCGGGTGACTTGGCTTGCAAAGGCATTCATCACAAAGGAAGGAACATTTGCTGAGAGTCTGGTACTTGGCGTGGAGAAGGGGCTGACAGAGAGATGAATAGCATGCTTCTCGACTTCAAGGAGTTCGACATCTGCTGGGGGAGATGAACCTGACCGTCGCTAACTCAAGTGTGAGCCTCACCCAGTGAGTTCTGTGATGTTCCTCTCCCAGCTTCTTCTACTGAAGTCCAAAATTCTACCTAGTTGGCAGCTACCCTTTCTGTGTGTGTCAAATAGAAAAGGTCTCCCTCTACATCTCTTAATAGCAAATTCCACCACAATGATACTGTTGTTTCTAACAACAGCAACTAGCATTTGTATAGTGCCTCAAAGTCTACAAAGCACTTTTCTACTCGGGGTGCCCTAAAACCACAGATTCAGAGATGTTTAAGTCAGGTAATACTTTTCATTTGAAAGGATTTATGTTCCATTTTATACAACTAGCAAATCTGAGAGATTACCTTTGCCAAATATTGTAAAGAGAACCCCTCGTGGGCCATTTCTAGCTATGCCAAAATGCACGCTGACACCCTTCAAGTATTAAAAAGAGCAAGCAAAACATTTCAACTATTTTAACTATCTGAACCAAACCAGTGGGGAACGCACATGACTCTGCAGAAACAAAGAGCATTATTCAGCAAAAAAAAAAAAGACATGCACTCTGCATTAGGCTATAATTTTTTTCCTAGAGCATATTTTTAGAACATTGAACTGCAAGAATGCTGAATTCTTTCTGAAACAAATTGATTATCAAGAATTACTGAAACTGTGTTAAAAAATAGCAACTAATCTAAATTCCGTGTCTGACAAGCATTAAGGAAAATTATGTACTCATAGCCATAAGCGGGATGTGCTATATGATTCTCATACATATTGAAACTGTTAATCACATCAAAACTAATACTTTCGCCTGGCTGAGTTCTTACTTGGTACATCAGATATTTTTATTTCAATCCTTAATGCATGGATTCAGGAAACCATTGAGTAGTCAAGGCTTAAATGCTTAGAGGGGCCAGCACGTGTGAGCTACTATCCGTAGTCGTTGAACGTGGGCAGGACCCGTGACTTGCTTCTCAGTATCAGGATATGGCAAAGGTGATGAGATGTCACGTCTGAGATTATATTACAGAAGACGGTAACACCTTTCTTGTTAGTATATTTTCCCTTGCTGGCTTGGATGAAGCCAGTGGACATGTTGGGAAGGCTCACGTGGCAAGGAATTGAGAGCAACCTCAGCCAACAAACAGGCGGGAACAGAAGGTGGCCTCTGGCCAGCAACAGCCAACCAGCCAAGACCCTCAGTCCTATAGGCTTCAAGGACCTGAGTTCTGCGAATAATCGTACGAACTTGGAAAGGGTTCCTTCCCTATTTGAACCTTGAGATGAGACTCGGGCACTGGTGGACACTTGATTGTAGCTCTCAGATGAAATTCAGGAAATCCGTGCCAAGATTCATGAACCACAGGAACTCTGAGATAGTAAATGTGTGTTGTTTTACACCAATAGGTTTGTGGTATTTTTGGTTGTGCAACAGATAAATAACACACGGGGCTTGACCTCTAAAATCCCCAGACTCACATCTCAAAATTTGGAATCTGGATGGATCTGAAGCTCACTTCTTCTCCCTTCTTGTTCAAAAATCCTAATGAAAGGCTGTATTTGGCCCAGCTTGCATCAGGTTTCTACCCTACTAGTTACCAGGGGGATTGGAACCAGCAAAAAGATAACAGTCTCATTCTTACCAGTATAGCAGAATTAGATACAGTATTTTCCAGAATAAGAGCAAGTGTGGATGGGCAGAACAATGGCTGTCCCACTGCAAAGAGTGAATAATATAAGCATGTTGTTTTCTCATAATCTAGGGATAGATGTAGATGAGTTAATAGTTTATGAAAATGCAATAGTTTATGGGCTGCAGTTTAGGTCAAAAACAGACTGTTCACACAGACAGTCGGGAAAGAATGTCTCGGGAAAGTAACACCAAGATAGAACCTGAAAACTGAATAGAAGAAATCCAGGTAAACAAGCAGCAAGTAAGAATGTCTCAGGGCTAGCCAATTGGCGCTAGTGGTAAAGAATCGGCCTGCCAATACAGACGTGGGTTGGATCCCTGGGTCGGGAAGATCCCCTGGAGGAGGAAATGGCAACTCTCTCCAGCATTCTTGCCTGGAGAATCCCATGGACAGAGGAACCTGATGGGCTACAGTCCATAGGGTTGCAAAGAGTCAGACACGACTGAAGCACCTATGCATGCAAGAATGTCTCAGACACAGGGAATATCATGTGGAGAAGCCCAAGATTCAAAGAAAGAAGGGAGTATTTGGTGACTCCGAATATTTTTAACGCAGTCCAATCATAGCACAGAGGGTGTGGGGAAGTGCCAAGAGGGACGCTGGAAAAATTTGTCATATTGGTCAGGGTTCTTATTGAAAAATCAGAGATTCGAGTCCATTCATTATCTCATGGGGTTAAGACAACATGCTTTCAGAAACCACATAGCCACAACTAATACTGAGCGCCCCAGAATGCCATAATAGCCAATACCCACAACTTGGTACCAATCACCCCAGGCTGGATACCAGAAGCTGCCCCAGAGGAATAGATTTCTCCTCTGTTGTGCCTGTAGACACCATCTCCTGGGTTGTGATCGAGGCTGATGCCTCATGTAACACTTCCACATCCAGTTCTCATGGGGGGATGTGATTGAAAAAGCCCAGGTCACGTGCCTGCATCACAGCTGCTGTTCATGTTGGTTTTCATTCATTCATGGGAATGTGGGTCTCATGTGTGAGAACTGTCAAAGTGTAGACAAGTTCCCCAAAAGAAATTAGACATACAATGGAACACTACTCACTCACAAAAAAGAAGAAAGCTTCGCCATTTGCAGCGACATGGATGGACTTGGGGGGCATCATGCTTAGTAAAATACATCAGATGGAGAAAGACAAATACTCTTCGAGATCACTTACATGTGCAATCTAAAAAGTACAACAAATAGTGAATATAACCAAAAAGGAAACTCACAGATATAGAGAACAAACTGGTTGTTACCAGCAGGGTTGGGGAGAGGTAAAATAAGGATGTGGGTGTTGGAGGCAGAAATTATTGGGTAGGCTCAAGGATAAGTTGTACAACATCAAGAATATAGCCAATATGTTGTAATAACTGTAAAGTGGAAAGTAACCTTTAAAAAAATAAATAAATTCTGCCAACAACAGTGTGGAATAAAGCAAAACAAGTCTGGAGTGACTACATCCCCAGTTGAGCTTTCAGATGAGACACTGGCCCTGACGGGCACACAGTTGCAGTTTTGTGAGACACCTCGGAAGCAGAGGACCCATGCAAGCAATGCCCGTATTTCTGACCTACGATAACTATTAAATAATACTTGTGTGTTCTAAGCCACGGCATTGTGGTAATATATTACACAGCAATGGATAACTAAGGCAGCGACTTTAGATGTGTCGTAGTACCGCTGATCTGTGGGTTTTTTTCCCTACAATGGAGGGTAATACCTGAACCACCTCTCAATTCGGTAGAAGGATTTATTAAAACAACACGTGCAGGGCCAGCTTTCTGCAAGTCTGCTGGTAGGTGGTCCCCTGATGGTAGCCACCATTGCTTCCCCAGCCACCACATCAACCATGTGTAAAGGAAAATAGCCATCAATACATTTTTGCAAGCTGTGCATGTTGGCCACTTAGTGAAAGAATCAACGGGGCTTCCTAGGTGGCTCGGTAGTAAAGAATCCGTCTGCCAGTGCAGGAGACACAGGAGACGTGGGTTCAATCCCTGGGTTGGGAAGGTCCCCTGAAGAAGGAAATGGTAACCCACTCCAGTATTCTTGCCTGGAAAAACCCCATGGACAGAGGAGCCTGGTGGGCTGCAGTCCATGGGGTCCCAAAGAGCCAGACATGACTTAGTGACTGAACACACACACATGAGAGAATCAATATGGCTCCATGAGCTGCTCCCAGAAATTTATCACCAGAACAGAGTAAAAAAAATACAAAAAAACCCCCCAAACACCCCTCTAGATGCCTTAAACCCCTCACTTCCCCAGGTTGGCCCTGACTGTACATGCTTCTCAATAACACTGCTCCAAAGAAATTCCTGGGTCCAGTACTATGGTTGGATTTGTGATACATATTAATTAGTTTATCTCATATTGAGGGGAGAAGTGCAGTGTTACACTAGCTTTTCAAGGCAGTGTTTTCCCAAGCTACTGTGAAAAAAAAAAAAACTTTGCATTTTCTTTATCACTCTTCCATCATACTTAACCCCCAATGCAGATTATAACCTTTGGATATTAGTCACTGTCCGGTTGTAATACTTAAAATTAACAGGGTAAACATATATTCTATACTGCTTTGCCAGAAAAGCTTGGCTGACCCGACCGTTTTTAACGCTGTAGGACAGAATTTGCTCTACGTGTACTTTCTTTTTTTGTTGTTGTTGCGTCTTCCCTGGAGGAGTATTAACTCAAAGTCATCACGAGAGACCCACTGCTGCCTGCTGCTTTCTGTACTATCAGTTTGCATCTCTCCTCCTTTATAACTTCTCCAGCTATTTGATGAAGCATACACATTCTCTCTCTCCCTCTCTTTCTCACCACACACACACACAGGATGCCAGCCACCTCTAAAATGGCAACAAATAAACACATTTTCATTTTTACTGATTACACTGCTTCCACCTTTTCCATCCTACTCAAGCCAGTTGCAAGACTTGTTCTTGTAACATAAACACTGCTATGAAACTCGGTTAGTGAGTGATCTTTGAAAGGACTTCAGGAAACCGGAATGGGCTGGAAGCAAACAGAGAGGCACCTTCTGGACTTGTATATTCAATGGTTTCTAAAAATGTAATGGATTGCAATGATGTTTTAACAGGGAGTTGACAGTTAAACTTTAATAGTTTAGAATACGACAGATAAGAAATGAAAGAACATTTGTTCTTTGTTCAAAAGTAAGCGCAGTGATTATTTTGAGTGGGTAAACTCTGAAAATAACAATAATTTTTAAAATACTAGCCATTTAGAAGGGAGAGAGATAAGTCAGACACTGCTTCTTTTGTAACTCTGAAAAGGGAGAAATAATTATTACTTGAAAGTTCTGCACGTATGTTCATTGATGTAACAGAGCACATTGCATTTTATTAGCTAAAGCCTTTTCTGATCAGATATTTTACTGTTACCAGTAAATTAATGACTTCTAACAACTTGAAATATTCACCAGCTAAGTTTACATTTTCCAAGATTAAAAATCTTGGGACCATTGCTTCTTCACCTGTTTAATGGGGATAAAGAGATGTACTTGCAGCATTTCTGTGAATTTTAGGTTGAACTAATGTACGTGAAAGCGGCTGGCATAGAATAGAGGTTCGAGAAATGCTGGTAATGATGCTAAAGATGGTGGTGATGGTAAATGATGAAAAAACTTCAGCAGAAATTTGTGTATCCTGATTATTCCTTTTGAAAGGTTTCTTAACTCAGTGAAACATCTTGGGACATTTTTGTAAATGGGTTATTCATGTAATCACCCTGGCAATTAGGCATGCATGTGTTTTATAAGATACCTTTTCATAAACGACTGGAAGCCCCTCCCTTTTTATTTGTTTAGAGGACTTGATTGCAAGGCAACCAGCCTCCTTGAATAGGATTTGGTTTTAGGCAGTCTCCAACAGGCCAGGTCAGCTTCTGGCCAATTTGTTGGAACAAATAAAAAGTCTTAGCAAGGATCTTGATCAGAAAGACAAGGTATGAAAACTTCTGTCTTCTTTGCAGGCAAGTGATTTCTCTCGTACACATGCCTGAGGTGACAGCACAATGGTTTGTCCAACGGTAGCAGATGACGAGCTTAATCTGGTGTGTGTGGAGGAGGGGGCGGGTTCAAGGTCTCTGATCATAGCTCAGCTCTGTGGCACGTTACCTCTTAATGACCACGGCTTCCCTGTCATTGGAGAGTATTTGTCAGCATTTAGAGCAATTAACATTATGGATAGTTGAAACTAAGGAAGAATGAATGACTTCAACAACCTTCACATTTTCAGTAATTTTATGGAAATGTCTATTTTATGGGAAGATCTTCCCAGCAGAACTAAATTACTACATTAATATAGTAATCCTTGGAATAAGGTAACGTGTACTTGAATGTATATGGGGAGATGAATTCAATAATACTTTAAAATTTTACCTTGGGAGCTGCAACCAAGAATGTTGACACCAGGTAACTATCAATAAAATATCTAGGAGCCATTTTATTTATAATTATCTGGGGACCTGGCTAGTAGTACCTTGCTCTCCACACTGTCAGTTGTCGTAAACACACACCAATCAACCCTCATTTAAGAATTCAATGCCATTCAAGCTATGACTAGGCAGATGGTAAAAAAAAAAATAGAGCAAAGTTGAGGTTCATGGGCTCTGGAGCCTGGAACAGAGGTGAGGTTGGATACGTGGCCTCAGCACTGAGATTAGACGATCCATATCACAGAAAGACAGGACAAAGGAGTAGGGCAGCTTAGGGATGCCTGTGAAGGCAAGGAACGCTGAGAGGCTTTTCCGAGGCATCTCTTTTGTTTATCGCCAGGTGGAGTCTCCAGCATTCTCTCTGCTCTTTTAAAATTCTACGTACCAAGATTCCCCCTAGCTGGAGAGCTAGCAAAACTTTGGTTCAAATGGGTTTTGAGCGTGATTAAGTGTCTGAGAATGGATGCGTCAGAGCTTGAATAACATCTGAATGCTTCTCAGGAGAAAGCTCTTAGGGGTGTCTGTCTTTCGACTGGGGAATTGTGCCAAAGGCGACCTATCAGTACGTACCTTGATTATCTAACTGTCACCTGAAAGCAAAAGCAGCAGCAAGAAAAATATGAAATGGAAAAACACGAAATGAGTTTGTTGCTGCTGTTGTTTTATTTTGACTGGGGAAAGGGATGAAAACTCAAGGCAAGCGACAAAGGCTTTGGGAAAATCAGTACCTGGAATTCACCATGGTGTGAACTGGTCTGGGCCAGTAAGGATCAGAAAGCAGTCCTTCGTGTGGTCATTAAGAACAGTATTTAATCAAGTTAGTCTTTGCCAGTGCACTTCATAAGGGGTCCTTCTCCTCGTCTGGCTGGAAAATCTTTGCTTCTGCACACAGGCTGTGGATTACTGCATAAAAATGTTTTCTTGCATCCATCACAGTGTTTGCAAGACAGTCTGAGGTGGGGGAACTGACGCTGTTTATATATAATCTAGCTGAGGACAAGACAGTGAAAGGGCCACAGACTTTTTTTCCCCTCTAAAGAGAACATTTTGCTTTTCTTTGCAGTTCTACTTGGAAAGAAAACAAATTTCTGTTAACAGCACTGTGCAGCAACGTTGCTTTGCTGGATAAGTGCACCTGGCCGAGTGAGTCTCTCCCTGCCTTTGGGATCTACCAGATATTCATCACATTCTGGCCAAGCGAGCTGGGGCACAGGCCATCAGCTTTTCAAGGGCAGCTGCTCTGTCCAGTTCAAGGTCTGGCACTGAGTGTTCTGAATGACGTCCCTGAGGACCCCGATAGAAGCTTGTGTGCGTGCATGCTAAGTCACTTCAGTCGTGTCCGACTCTTTGCAACCCTGTGGACTGTAGCCTGACAGGCTCCTCTGTCCATGGAATTCTCCAGGCAAGAATAGTGGAGTGGGTTGCCACGTCCTCCTCCAGGGAATCTTCCTTACCCAGGGATAGAATCCATGTCTCTTTAAGTCTCCTGCATTGGCAGGCGGGTTCTTTACCACTAGCGCCACCTGGGAAGCCCAACAGAAGCCTACCAAAGCTAAATTAGTTTATTTCATAGGGAATTCCTTTTAAACACACAGTAACAGGTAAGCCTTGTGGGTACATTTGTGGCCCAGAAACGATCCACCCTCATTCATCAGGGAGAGTACATGTGAACGCATCTTCCTTGTAACTGAGGCTTGGGTGTAAAGACTTCCTGAAGAGGCTTACACTTGTTAGTCGGTCAGTCGTGTCTGACTCTTTGTGACTCCATGGTCTGTAGCCTGCCAGGCTCCTCTCTATCCATGGGATTCTCCAGGCAAAAATACTGGAGTGGGTTGCTATTTCCTTCTCCAGGGGATCTTCCCGACCCAGGGATTGAACCCAGGTCTCCCGCATTGCAGGCAGGTTCTTTACCATCTGAGCCACCAGGGAAGATAATTGCCTGAATCTGCCCATCATCTGTCTTACATTAAACAGGCAGAGGATGCTATCGCTCTGTTTGATGGACTTCAGGTCTGGTGATGAAACACTGTAGGCCTGATGTCCTACTGAGGCTGCCCTGAAGATGGATTTATTCTCTGATAGTTGTGACTATACGACTGGTGGGCACTGAAGAAATGTGAGTAGTTGTCATTAACTGCTGGATCCTTATGATCTCAAAGGGACCTCAATGTTCATTTGGACTCTTAGCCACATCACTGCTTAACAGGACTTCAGCTTATGTTGAATACCCCCAAGTGATGGGGAACTTCCTGCCTCCCAAGGCACCTCATTTGGTATCTTGTTGTTGAGTTGCTAAGTCATGCCAGACTCTGCCGCCGCATGCCAGGCTTCCCTGTCCTTCACTTTATCCCAGAGTTTGCTCAGACACTTGGTATCTCAGTCGGTTAGTCAGTTCAGTTGCTCAGTCGTGTCTGACTCTGCGACCCCATGGACTGCAGCATGCCAGGCTTCCCTGTCCATCACCAACTCCTGGAGCTTGTTCAAACTCATGTTCATCAAGTCGGTGATGCCATCCAACCATCTCATCCTCTGGTATCTTGTATCTGGTATCTTGGTATCTGGGTTGCTCTAATTCAGGCAAACTGTTTTTCAAAGGGCCAGATACAGAATTATTTAGGTTTAGTGGGCTATACAGTCCCTGCAGCCCTCAACTCTGTTCTTGTAGCATGAAAGCACCATAGACAGTACATGAATGAACGGGCAGGGTATGCTCCAATAACACTGTTTACAAAAGCAGTCAGAGGGCCAGATATGGCTGTCTGTGAGCCCTGGTTCATCGATCTAAGTGTTAGTCTTCCTTGTCCTGAAGAAAAACTGTCTCCCTGGTGGTTCAGTTCAACGTTTGGGGGCCACACACAAAATCTAACGCAACCTTTCCTATGATAAGAAAGACCTTCAGCTGTTTGAAGTTTTTCTGGTGGCTCAGACGGTAAGGATTCTACCTGCAACACAGATTCGATCCCAGGGTCAGGAAGATTCCCTGGAGAAGGGAATGGCAACCCACTCCAGTAGTCTTGCCTGGAGAATTCCATGGACAGAGGAGCCTGGCAAGCTATAGTCCATGGGGTTGAAAAGAGTCGGACACAGCTGAGCGACTTTCACTCACTTCAGCTGTTTGAAGGTGGTAATACCCTCTTTCCAAGTTATCTGTTTTCTTTTCTCCCACGGTCCTCTGTTCTGTTGTCCCAATTCCAAGTCTCTCACCTCTTCTTAGTGTGGCTGGTGGAATTCTTTTGATAATCAAATTAAAATGGGTGTTGGAAAGGAAAGAGTCAGACCTAAAGCTTCCTTTTCTAGGCAGGAGAGTGTTTCATTTCACCTGCCCTTCAAGAGCCTGCCCCTTCCCCCCTGACCCCCCATACAGGCCCTATCTTTAACCCTGGCTGTCTTGTTAGCAGCAACACTGCTCATTTCAGATGCTACAATTATCAGGACCAGACTAGCCAGCCTGGAAGAAGCCCCAGGTTCAAGTCGTGGGCTCTGCAAGGTACTGGCTTTGAGGCTGAGGGATCATCCCACCAAGGAAACCTTCCTCAATGCCCTGAATCCAGGGAAGAGCCCCTCTTTTGTGCAACCAGACGGCCTGTAGTCACTACAGCTCTGAGCCCTGGTCTTGCCATCGCTCCCCACCACTGACTGATCTCTTTCCCCACCAGAGCCAACAGAGTGCTGGGCACATAGTAAATGTTCAGTAAACATATTATAATATTAAACATAATATTACAGTATTGAATGAATGAATGTACCAATGAATGAATGAGCTGTAGAAAAATTCTGAGAATGGGTGAGGGGGCCATGTCTCCTCTGCATATCATGTGCCACTACACATTGCTAAGGTTGCTCTTGCATTAAGGGACTGGTGTGATGAATTCTGTCCTGGAAGGGGCCTGCAGAGCGCTGAGGTTGTCAAGGATCATGACCCGTGGCCCCTGTGATGGGAGGTGCCACTGTCGTGTGTGGCCTGGAGGTTGCCTAGAGGCTAGGTCCTCTCTCTGGCTCCCTGCCCCACTGTCCTCCCTCCCCACTCCCCACCCCAAGGCCCCGGCTCAGCAGAGGGTCCTGCCTGCGTCTTTAGAGAAGGGACCAGCATTCACAGGTGCCGTGGCTTCCCCAGCTCCTGTTCAGCCTCTGGCTTTCCCGTCTTGGGTCTCAACCCCTTCCCACATGAGCTGCTTGTTCACAGCTCTGTGACTTCTCCCACTCATTCCTCCTGATCAGCCCATTGCTGCTCCTGCCCTCTCTACCCTCCATTACCTACTCAAGCCTAGAGACTCAACTCAAATACCACCTCCTCTGTGCAACCAGCTACAGTCCTGCAGACAGAGGTCTGCACTTTTACCACTTTTGTCTTTTCTTCCAACAATAGTATTTGGAAATCCCCATAAGATGGGGTTTATTAATTCAAAATAAAATTGCGGGTCTAATGATGATAGTGATCAGTCAGTTCAGTTCAGTTGCTCAGTCGTGTCTGACTCTCTGCAACCCCGTGGACTGCAGCACGCCAGGCCTCCCCATCCATCACCAACTCCCGGAGTTCACTCAAACTCAAGTCCATTGAGTCAGTAATACCATCCAGCCATATCATCCTCTGTCGTCCCCTTCTCCTCCCGCCTTCCATCTTTCCCAGCATCAGGGTCTTTTCCAAGGAGTCAGTTCTTTGCATCAGGTGGTCAAAGTATTGGAATTTCAGCTTCAACATCAGTCCTTCCAATGAATATTCAGGACTGATTTCCTTTAGGATGGACTGGTTGGATCTCCTTGCAATCCAAGGGACCGCCAAGAGTATTCTCCAACACCACAGCTCAAAAGCATCAACTCTTCGGTGCTCAGCTTTCTTTATAGTCCAACTCTCACATCCATACATGACTACTGGAAAAATCATGGCTTTGACTAGATGGACCTTTGTTGGCAAAGTAATATCTCTGCCTTTTAGTATGCTGTCTAGGTTGCTCATAACTTTTCTTCCAAGGAGCAAGCATCTTTTAATTTCATGTCTGCAGTCACCATCTGCAGTGATTTTGGAGCCAACTTTTTCACTTTCCTCTTTCACTTTCATCAAGAGGCTCTTTAGTTCTTCGCTTTTTGCCATGAGGGTGGTGTCATCTGCATATCTGAGGTTATTGATATTTCTCCCGGCAATCTTGATTTCAGCTTGTGCTTCCTCCAGGCCAGCGTGTCTCATGACGTACCCTGCATATAAGTTAAATAAACAGGGTGGCAATATACAGCCTTGATGTACACCTTTCCTGATTTGGAACTAGTCTGTTGTTCCATGTCCTATTCTAACTGTTGCTTTCTGACCTGCATACAGATTTCTCAAGAGGCAGATCAGGTGATCTTGTATTCCCATCTCTTGAACAATTGTCCAGAGTTTGTTGTGGTCCACACAGTCAAAGGCCTTGGTATAGTCAATAAAGCAGAAGTAGATGTTTTTCTGGAACTCTCTTGCTTTTTTGATGATCCAGCAGATGTTGGAAATTTGGTCTCTTGTTTCTGCCTTTTCTAAATCCAGCTTGAACATCTGGAAGTTCACGGTTCACGTACTGTTGAAGCCTGCTTGGAGAATTTTGAGCATTACCTTACTAGCGTGTGAGATGAGTGCAGTTATGCGGTAGTTTGAGCATTCTTTTCATTGCCTTTCTTTGGGATTGGAATGAAAACCAACCTTTTCTAGTCCTGTGGCCACTGCTCTTTTCCAAATGTGCTGGGCTATTGAGTGCAGCACTTTCACAGCATCATCTTTAGGATTTGAAATAGCTCAACTGGAATTCCATCACCTTCACTAGCTTTGTTCGTGGTGATGCTTCCTAAGGCCGACTTGACTTCACATTCTAGGATGTCTGGCTCTAGATTGGTGATCACACCATCGTGATTATCTGGGTCATAAAAATCCTTTTTGTATAGTTGTTCTGTGTATTCTTGCCACCTCTTCTTAATATCTTCTGCTTCTTTTAGGTCCATACCATTTCTGTCCTTTATTGTGGCCATCTTTCATGAAACGTTCCCTTAGAAAGAATGAAGGGATGAAGCCAAAGCAAAAACAATACCCAGTTGTGGATGTGACTGGTGACAGAAGCAAGATTCGATGCTATAAAGAGCACTATTGCATAGAAACCTGTCAGGTCCATGAATCAAAGCAAATGGAAAGTGGTCAAACAGAAGATGGCAAGAGTGAACGTCCACATTCTAGGAATCAGCAAACTGAAATGGACTGGAATGGGTGAATTTAACTCAGATGACCATTATATCTACTACTGTGGGCAGGAATCCCTTAGAAGAAAATGGAGTAGCCATCATGGTCAACAAAGGAGTCTGAATTGGATGCAATCTCAAAAACGATAGAATGATCTCTGTTTCCAAGGTAAACCATTCAATATCACAGTAATCCAAGTTTATGCCCTGACCAGTAATGCTGAAGAAGTTGAAGTTGAACGGTTCTGTGAAGACCTACAAGACCTTTTAGAACTAATGCCCAAAAAA
>NW_011494874.1:7975099-7976283 GCF_000754665.1 Bison bison bison | reverse complement strand
CTGGTCATAGCAAACACCCTCTTCCAACAACACAAGAGAAGACTCTACACATGGACATCACCAGATGGTCAACACTGAAATCAGATTGATTATATTCTTTGCAGCCAAAGATGGAGAAGCTCTATACAGTCAGCAAAAACAAGACCAAGAGCTGACTGTGGCAGACCATGAACTCCTTATTGCCAAATTCAGACTTAAATTGAAGAAAGTAGGGAAAACCACTAGACCATTCAGATATGACCTAAATCAAATCCCTCATGATTATACAGTGGAAGTGACAAATAGATTCAAGGGATTAGAACTGATAGACAGAGTGCCTGAAGAACTATGGACGGAGGTTTGTGACATTGTATGGGAGGCAGGGATCAAGACCATCCCCAAGGAAAAGAAATGCAAAAAAGGCAAAATCGTTGTCTGAAGAGTCCTTCAAATAGTTGCGAATAGAAGAGAAGTGAAAGGCCAAGAAGAAAAGGAAAGATATACCCATTTGAATGCAGAGTTCTAAAGGATAGCAAGGAGAGATAAGAAAGCCTTCCTCAGCGATCAATGCAAAGAAATAGAGGAAAACAATAGAATGGGAAAGTCTGGAGATCTCTTCAAGAAAATTAGAGATACTAAGGGAATATTTCATGCAAAGATGGGCACAATAAAGTACAGAAATGATAGCAACAGTTAGCTTTTATTGAGAGTTGACTCTTCCAGGAACAATCCTGGTGACTTCACACACACACACATATACAAACACACACACACACACACACACATACACACACACACATCTTATTTATAATCTTAAATGTCGAATAGGCATTTTCTATATTATTATTGTCTCCATTTTTCTTTAGCCTGGCAGATAATACAAGGAAATGGTTAGGAACATGGATTTGGGGGTCAGGGAGACCAGGTTGCAACTCCCAAGTCCAATCATTTGCCAGCCGTGTGACCTTAGGGAATGTATATAACCTTTCAGAAAATCCTTCAGAGAAGGGTTGGGGCTTCCCCGGTGTCTCAGTGCTAAAGAATCTGTCTGCAATGCAGGAGCCACAGAAGATGTAAGTTCGATCCTTAGGTCCCCTTGAAGATCCCCTGGATAAGCGCATGGCAACCCACTCCAGTATTCTTGCCTGGAGAATCCCATGGACAGAGGAGCCTGGCGGGCTACAGTCCATAGAGTGGCAGAGTCA
>NW_011494874.1:7972801-7974999 GCF_000754665.1 Bison bison bison | reverse complement strand
TCTAATTCATCTTTGCATCCTTGGTGCCCAGCATTCTGCCTGACCTCCAGGGGACACTCCTGACAAATATGGGGGGGGGCAGTTCCTGTGGTGCAGATGGACATCCTGGAAAGATGTGGCCCTGACGACTCACGAGCTTCCTCAACCTCAGCGTGTTCGTATATTCCCCACCTTTACCGAGAAAAGCGTGAGGAATAGCAATATGATGCAGAGGAAGTCCTGCCTGTTGTCTTCTTGCTCCCCTCCGCCCCCACCATATTCACACTGTAAAGGATGAACATGTTGGCTTTGACTTTGACACAAGCCAATTATTTTTCAGATCTTTGTGAACAGTGAATGAGATGTTCATCCTGTCAAATCACATTTCCCCACAGGCTCCCTTGTTTCTTGGAACAGGGGGGCCCCGGTACAGGCTGTGCATGGAATGTAAGCTCTGAGCCTGTATTTATTGTCAGCACTGGGCTCCCTGACCAAATCAGATGTCCAATTAGAGCTGCATATTGGAAAGTCTAGGCTGAAGAAAGAGCCAGCTGCCAATATGGCGCCAGGAAGCAGTCCTTCTGGAGTTTCTGTGGACCAGCTGCCAGGCTGCCACCACCCATAAAAACTGATTGGAAATTCAGGAATGTTGCTTTCGATTGCACTGGAAGATGCTGGATCTCCACTGCGGAGCATGGGCTGCGATGCCAAGTGGTTTTCTCAGAAAAGCGCTGCCTTTGGACCTCTGTTCCATTTTTTATGTTTTTTGTTTGTTTGTTTGTTTGTTTTTGTTTTTACAGCTGCTCTGGGTCTTCCCTGTGCATGTGAGGGCTTTCTCTCGTTGCAGTGAGCAGGGGCTACTCTTTGCAGCGGTGCAGGGGCTTCTCTTGTTGCAGAGCATAGGCTCTAGGCACTTGGGCTCAGCAGTCATGGTGCATAGGTTCTGTTGCTCCACCGCATGTAGAATCTTCCTGGACCAGGGGTCGAACTCGTGTCCCCTGTATTGGCAGGCAGATTCTCAATCACTAGCCCACCAGGGAAGTCCTTGGACCTCTGTCTCTTAAGATACAGGGTGGGTTTGCAGGGGTTTTCAACAAGAGTTACTGGCATCTCAGTAATACTCACGATGATGATGGCAATACTAATAACTAGGAAAAGTCTTGTCACAGGGCCAACAAAACCCACTTGGGCCATGGTATTCTCTAAAGCCCCTCAGGGGTGGGATCTGCCCTGGTGAGAGCCCCTGCTAGGATGCTGGAGCTTTCTTGGCCGGGGAGATCCCTTCTCCTCTGTGGGTGAGCTGCCTCTTTCTCCTGGCAGGCACACCAGAGAGGACAGTAGGGTGAAAAGGGGGTGTGGGCTTGGTCCAGGCGGGGGAGGCAGCAGGAATAAGAGGTCCTCCGAGGAGGAAGGAGGTGAGGTTGCCTGCACCCAGCTGCTGAAGAGCGGCAGTGGGGATGTGGGTGCTCGGACATCAGGAGGCCCGGGCTCTGCTTGCTCCGAGGCACCCAGTGGACCTGGACAGGGTATCTGTTTCACCTGGGAAAGCGGTTCCTGCCTGCGATGAGGTCTTTCACAAACTCTTGTCCACTTTCCCTGGCTTTGGGATGAATTTTGGGGGTCTCCCAGATCAGGCTGTAGCTTTACAGTTCACATTTAAGGTGCACCTTAGGTGCTAACACTTAGCTACCAGGTCTGGGGAGGAACCCGGTTTTGTGGAAGGTGGGAAGTAATTTAGGACACATTGCGCATAATGCAGGCAATTGGAGGGGCCCCAAATCTCAAAATAGTAAGGTACCCCGAGTCAGATTAAAGGGCCCGCCCCCAATGTCGGCAACTGGGTACAGGGAGCGGGCAGGGTGGGGAGCTGCCAACACCGGGCTTGGTTTGAACAGCATGAAGCTGTTCCCGACATCTGACATCCCGGGTCATCTGTTGGGCGTTAAGGAAGGAGGAGCGGAAAGCAGCGAGCTGAGTGACCCGGGCTTCCAAGGGGAAGAGACAGTCAGCGCAGCGCAGGAGCAAAAATCCAGGAATGAGGGAGAGAGAGACCAGAGGAAGGAGGAGGCTCCTCCTCCGCCCGCGTCCCCAGGTCCCCAAGTATGCCACGTGGGTGGGAGCGTGTCGCACACACCCACGCGCCCACTGCCACAGTCCTCGCGTGCCCGGCCCGGCCCTTGCAGGAGCCGGATCTCCACGGCCACGTCGCCGCCACCTGC
>NW_011494874.1:7959298-7971497 GCF_000754665.1 Bison bison bison | reverse complement strand
TCGGTAAGCCAGGCCCTCCGCCACCGGAACAAAGCCCCTTTGCCACGGACCCCGGAGGCTGCCTCTGAGCCCCTGCCCGGCCCCCACTCACCCAGAGCCTGCCCGCGGCGCTTCCGATTGAACCACTGTATTCCCCTATCCCCCAAGCCCTGCCTGGAGGCCGAACGCTGCCGGGCTGCGTTGGAGACCTGGTGCCTCTCTGGGCTATCAGGGAGGTGGATACGGGCTTGACACGCAGGCAGGAGACCTGTTTGGTCGAGATAATGACATAGGCAACCTGGGTTCAGTCTCCATCATTTGTGGGAAAGAGACGACTCATATATAGTGACCTGGAAAAGGGTGTCCAGGCTGTGCAGGGCAGGGAGCCTCCAAACCACCCGAGGAAGTGGGTTCCCCTTCTTCTCCGGCTCAGATGAGGAAACTGAGGCCCAGGGAGGTTGATGACTTAATCAAGGTCACAGGGCCGGGAAGTGCAAACCAGGGAGACCACAGATTGGCAACCAGGGAGCTCTTTCCCCCGCTCCCTGGAGAGCTGATCCCTTTGTAACAAACACACCTGTCCCAGTTCTCCTACTACCTGCTTTTATCTGGAGTTGCTGTGCCCATGTGAAAATAGTTGTGCTGACGAGTATCTGCTCGGATGACATAAATCGCTGGTGGTGTGTATGTTTTCATCCCTCCCTTCATCATGCAACTGCTCAGCCTTAATGTGAACTGTTAAGTGCTCGGCCACTTCTGTTCAGGTGGGAGGAAGAGATGTTCCCCTGGGTGCTCTCTCTCTTTTATTCTTTTTCTCCCACACCACTTAAAGGAGAGAAAGGTGGGCATTGGCATCCTCCTGTGTGCTTCTTCTGTGCTGCGTGTGCCTAGCACATGCTTGGCTTCAGAACTGAGTCCTGAACCTTTCTAAAGGGTGAGGGCTCATCAAGGCTGGTTGGGTAAGTCTTGGAGATGGTTACTTAACTGGCTGATCCCAGATGGCCACCGTGTAGGAATCAGCCCTGTTGGAAATTTCATCTTGGCTCATGTTTGCCAACCCTCCTTGTCAGCAGAACGTCCCACAGCTCAATCCAGAAGAAAAGGAGAGGGGTTTTCATGTAGATTGGAAGCCTTTGCTTGCTCCCACCTCTCTGGTTTTGCCGCTAACTGTCTGCTTAAGTGCACTTAGAGCGACCCTCAAGGGGGAAGCCACACAGAGTCCTTTGGTCCTCATCTGAATGGCTTGTTTAGTCGTTTGAGTCAGCAAGTGTTGGACGTGGTTGTCTACAGGACTTGGATGGTACTGGTGTCAGGTCAGGGAAGGGCCATCGGTTTCCCTGATAGTAAAATGTCAAGAGTTACACTAGATGAACCCTCAGACCCCTTCCAATGAAATGATTCTTCTAGTGGGAGAAGGGTGGGTCACAGGCCGGAGCTGGGGTGTGTGAGCTAGTCAGACACATACGTTTGGACGGATAGCTCTACACTGAATAGGTTGTTGATCTCCAAGAGGAGGACGTGGTGCCCGAGGGAGCTGCAAAATTCAGGTTGCATCCACAGGAGGTGAAGCCCAGGCCGTGCTTTAGTGGATTATTTATTGGGCTAAAGTGTGATAGCTGTTAAACGTCCCAAGGTGCCAGATTGGGGTTATGGGGCAGGTTAGGCATTGCATTTGGAGAGATGACATTGATCTCTAAGAACTGATGAAATACAGCACATCGACTGGATGTCCAGCCGGCTTGAAAGCGGCCAGCTGGTGAGCCTGCCTGTTCTTTCCAGAAGGAATCCATCGTAGTTGCAAGGTAAAACCTTCTCCGACTAACCCAGTAATGCCAGGAAATAAAGTGATTTTTAGACGCTCTTCTCTGCACTGTTTGCTGATTGTATTAGCGAATGGTGACGCTTGCCTCAGCAGGTATTCAGGGGGTTTGTCACATGAAATGGGCCACAAGGCTGTTTAGACCTTGACTTAGTCTTTGCCTGTTGATTACAGCTAAATTCATCAACTTGACCTATGGGCTCTTAATGGAGTTGTCATAGGTCTTTTAAAGATCTGGATTAATGAACCTTTTAAAGCGTTACTGAATCTCCAATGAAGCAGGCATGTCCCACCTTTTTCCCCAGAAACTAAGCTCCCAGTGGGTTTTATGACTGTTTGTTGTTCACAGAACCAGAGCAAAGCTTTTATTTTTGACAAGCTCGCAGGGTCTGTGAATGGCAAGTAATGCGTCTTGTGTGGGCATATTAATCTCCCAACGTTGTGTGTTTTAGCGCCTCATGTCTAATGGGTGAGGTTTTGAATAAAAATGAATGCAGAGAAACAATTTTCATGAAGTTACTTTTGAAAATGATAATGTAATTATGAGAGAACAGTTTTTGTGTCGTATATCATGCTGTTGCTACCCAAAGCCGAGTTTCACAGGAAAATGTTACCCTTGTTCCTCATCTATAGTTTTTAATTCATCAGTTCTCTCTTTATTTTTTTGCTCTTTTTTTTTTTTTTTAACCTTCCTGGTGGGAAAGTGTGCGATTGAGAACAAAATCTCCATTTTCGATTCTGCTTTGTCTTAAACCCACTTCTTTTCTGGAAGATCTCTAAAGCGGACCTCTTCCACACCACACCTATAATGGCCTCATGTTCAAATATATTTCAGTGCCTCATGTTTCTGTTGAGACAGCAGGAGAGGTCTTATCACAAATGAATGACAAGATGTTTCCTCATGAGTGTCCCATTTCTAACTAGAACGTTTAGACCGGGAACTCTTGACTGGGGCTGACTAGCCCCTGCCTTGTGAGAACCCAGTTTGGACACTGCGGTACTTGTACAGGGTTAAGGATGTACACAGGTACTTACGGGGGTGGGGGGGAGGGCGGGGGGTGTAGAGAAAAGAAACATCTTCCAGAGGCCAGGAGACCTGGAGATTATTTTTGACTCTGTTTATTGGCTTTGTGACCTTGGATGAGTCACCCGCATTCTTGGGGTCTTCATTTACGTCTGTGCCATGAGTTTGTGTGTCTGTGTGTCTCTGTGTCCCTGGGTGTGTGTGTACATTAGTGCCAGGAGGTCCTCTTCAACTCTTAAGCCCGAAGAGTCCTCGGAATCTAGATGCAGCTGGTTATTAATAGCTCCAGAATGCTCTGTGCTTTAAGGTTACATAACGTTTCCTATTAAACATCCGTATAAACAGTAAAGAACGGGCCATTATAAACAATCGTCTTGATAATCCTAAGGGGGAGCACTACCCTGAGTATGTGATGAAACAACTTTTCATCTCAAAAACAGCGATGCCAGTTTCCCCATCAGGGCGCCTTGCGGGGTGGAGTCTTGGCACGCATCTCAGAGGGCTGAGCCGGGACCCTCTCTAGGGTCCCTGTGCCAGGAGCCGCAGGAGCCCTTACGTAATTTGGGTCCATGGAGTAGGAGAAATGTCACGTCTAACTGTATAGCTTGAGGTCCAGGGGCCGTGGAGGTTTCTCCGTAGTCTTTTCAGGCTGTTCCTGGAAGGTAGGAAGATAAGTGTGTAATTACCGTTTGCAGTTGTTTTGAAAATGGAAAGTACTTTAATTAGAGCCTTGAATTCAGCTGAAGCTGAGAAATGGTGAGAAGTTCGTCAATTTGGCAGTGGTGTTTTTGCTGGGTTCCCTGGGCAGGCTGGCTTGTCACACTTAAGCAGTCTGAGGTCAGAGGTCAGCATTCCTAGCGAAGCTGCGATTGTTGTCAGATACAGAGGGTGGAAGAAAGGAACCACCAGTCTTTACACATTTAATCCTCCTGACTCTGCTGCAAAGTAGATCTTATGAACCCCTGTTCTAGATTCAGAGCCTGAACTCAGAGAGCTGCGGTGTGTCACTCAGGGTCACATAGTTACGGAATGGCAGAAAAAAGCACGATTTCAAGTGCTGGGGTTGAAAACACACCCCCGCCCTTGCCCCTCAGACTTCATTCCCATGGGTGCTGCAGTGTGTCTGGAAACCAAATTGTGTCTTTCTTGTCAAATTTCTAAATAGCACCATGGCACAGAGAGAGCGTGTAGCTCTGACGTAGGTAACATGGGTGGTGGGGGGCAGCTATCTAGTTCTTAAAAGACTTCTGCATTCAGGAGGTTGAGTTTCTTTGAACTCTGTGTCGAATGTATTAGATTCGAAAGATAATTAGAAATAAGTCAAGTATTACCCTATAAAGGTTAGAGTTGGTGGTTCTTTGGAGGAAGCTAAAATAGCTCTGTAGGTCCCATGTCACCCTGGGAGCGATCATGGGCTGACACGTGGGATATTTTGAAAGGCATTGCCAGCCTGCACCTCACAAAAAGGGACACAGACTGAAAGTTATGTAACAGAAGCTTCCGAAATGAGTATGACTCTGGTTCCAGGATGCTACACGGGTTAATCCTCCCCCAGACAACAAAGGAGAGAAGGAAGTAGGAGGAACATATAAAGGTCCACCTCCAGCTCTTAAGAATTTCCAGGGCTTGGAGGAGGGAATGTCAGTTTCAAGAACTTTTCAAGCCCTGGAATAGAGATGCAGTCATAGCAGAAACTTGGTGGAGCCTGCAGAAGTCACCCACATTAGTGTAGCTGTTGCCATCTTTGCTGATAGCTCCACAGATCTGGAAGATGTCATCCATACCCAGGAAGGAGACTCCAGAATCCCGTCTGCAACACACAAATTTACACAGATGCTAAAGGGAGCTCATTGAAATCACCCATCCTTACATTCTAGCAATGATACTCAAGCTGACTGTCTTCACCAGCAGTTTAAATTCCTTTCAGCAGTGATTCTGGCCTTGCCCACATCAGAGCAAGTGATGTCTTAACAAAAAGGACCCTCTCTCCATCTCCTCTGGATTCCTAAATGGCTTATATGCCAAGAGCGTCGAGATTTGTGATAGGTGATTAATGAGAAAAAGCAGACAGAATGAGTTGAAAAACTCAATTGTGATTCATCTGTCATCGGTAAAGTACCAAAATGTCTTAGCAGCCAGCACAGCGTTTTTGATTTGGTGAACTAGAAATTACATGGTTTGTCCCCAGTGAGACCCATAGAATTTTTACCTTTTGCACCCAAACCTTGAGTGGACAGATTCCTGGTAGCTTCAGTTCTGGGCCAGATGTTCAGTATATGGTTATTCAGTGACAGAGAATGCGAAACTGGCAGTACAGAGGCTTTGGGGGTGACTCAGGAAGGCAGTACAGTCCCTGGCCTCTGATTGGTGATTCCTATCAACAGTTATTGGGGCCCAGTAAGTAGAAATGATTTAACGTCCATTTCCAGCATCGAGAATCACAGAATAAATTTACTAAAGAATTCTAGATGTCTCATGCCTTCTTCGTATGTGGCTTGTGACAAGTGTAAATGAAATCTTACATGGGGTTAAAAAACCTGCACCTTTGTAAAGCCTTCTGGTAGACTTTGAGGACCTGTCTTAGTATTTGCTAGGCTGGATGCTTCTGCACTCAGCATCGTTGAAACCAGAATCACAGGTCAGACAGGGTGTTGGGGAGGGTCTGTGTATTCTCACTTGCTTCAGTTTCTTAATAAACTGTGATGAGCCACTCTGTATGCCTCATTTAGCACCTCTGAGCAGAAGCACACATAAGGAATGCCCAGGGCTTCCTGTTTTTTCATCATCCCAGCTTTGGAGCCTGTATCTGCTAATATAGTCTGGGAGCCTGACCAAGACTGTTTCATTCTGCCACAGATAAACCACGCAAGTCACATTGGCCTCAACATGAGCCCCCTTCCCCATTGAAAGATTCTTGATTTTTTTAAAATTCAGAAATCTTTTAATGATTGATATCGACAAGTCTTCTCTTTTTAAATACAGTGAATGGGCCTTGAGAGCATCATACCTAAACTGGAAACAGTTTATGAGCACATGTTCCTGGTGAGAGGGCTGTAATGAAAACTTCTAAGAGAGTTAGCCTGGCTTTGCAGTGTTACACTCTAAAGATAGACATGGAAGCCTGCATTCTCCACCTGGAGGCAGGAGTGGAAGGATACACTTGTTCACTATGAGGGAAGGCTGAGGCTTTTCACAGTTTTACCGAGATAACGTGGGTCCGAAATCTCTGTAGATGCTGAGGTTGCTTTTCCACGAGGTCTGGCTGTCCTTGGCCTGCTCCAGGACAGCCCTGTGGAGTTGGAGAGCTGCCCCGTCCATCTGTCCAGGAGTGTTGCCATCTCCACCCTGTGTGCCTCTCTGGTCCTGCTTGATCACTGAGATCCGCCCCCATCATTCTCCCATCGGACAGGTGGTGATCATCAATGGCTGAACAAAAATCTGTTGTACACCAGCTCCATCTAGGCACTGCTGGGCATTGGGGCCAAACTGGTAGACGATGGACAGCTGCAGTATATCTGTGCGTGGCTCCTGTAGGCCTGGGAGGGCACCCCTGCCCATCTGCAGCGGAACAAAGGAAGCCAGTGAGGAGGGCCCAGCCTGGGAGTCAGGAGGCCTGCTTGTCAGCCTGGCGCCCACCTCTTGTCTCACCTGGGCCCCTGGGACAAGCCTCCATCCCACTCTGACTCTCTGCTGCCTGTTAGGTTCAAGGATTGAGTCATAACATAGGGTTTTTCCCAAGTGGGATACAGTGGGGCCACTTCCATGAAAGCATCTGGGGAGCTTACTAAAATACAGATTCCTGGGTCTTGTTGTGGACCTACTGAGTCAGAACCTCAGAGGGTGGGGGCCCAGAATCTGTATTTTAGCACCCTCCCGGTAATTCTTAGCTCAGGAGCAATAAGCAGGTGAGAACCCCTGGCTCTTGCAGGTGGTTGATCACTCATGCCCCTTCCTGCCCCCAAACACCTAGAATACAGCCCCCAACTCATGCTGACCCATCTCTCTACCTCCACCCCGCCTGCTCTTATGGCTCTCGGAACCTTCTGTTCTGCTCCCCCGCCACTCTCGACAGTTTGCTTTCCAGCCGCTGCCGGAGGGAGCCTTCCAAAGGATCGGGGTCGTCTCTGCTCGGAGCTCGCCAGAGAGCATTGACAGGGGCTGTCTCCAGGGCCCTGCACCGCCTGGCCCTGTGTCCGACCTTGCCTGCCCCGCCCCTCGCTTCTCCCCTTCTAGCCACACACCGGCTTCCATGCTGTTCCTGAAACCGTCGCAGCTGCCCGAAGCCCTGTCACTCTCCAGGAGCCCACGGGGCCTGGAGGCTGGAGGGGAAGGGGGCTCAGCAGGTGGAGAGCAGCCCTGATGAGCTGCCATGCTCCGTGCCCCCACGGCTTTGAAACCTTGTCCAGGTGACGCTGTCATGCTCACGGGGCCAGTCTCAGCTTCCAGGCCCTCCGCCACATATGCACTGTTTTAGGAGCAACCCTTTAACTCAGAGCACCAGATTATAGGGTGATTCATCCCTGATGGGGTCATCGAAGTGGGTCTGGAGTTCTCTTCCAGAGGAATTTTTCTAGAAAGACCCTGATTCCATTCCTTCCACTGGGTGAGATGTTTCTTCAGCCACAGTTAATCCTGGGGTGGGGGCCTGCTGTCCCTCCTTCTCTTTCTTCCAGAAACATGCCCAGAGCACCAGCTATGTCCAGGCACCATTGCAGGCCCCCCTTACACGGGAGACGCAGTGGCTCTGGCGTCTGCTTGCTTTCGTCTCTGACGCTGGCTCTTGCTTTCATGCAGATGCAACAGTGAGGCCTGGGCTGGAGTCCTCTGGCCTCCGTCTTCCACCGAGGAAGAGGTGGAAGGTTTATCAGAGTGACTTTCTTGGACCTGCGTGAAGCAAACCACACTCAGAAATATTGTGTGCTGAGTAGGAGGGAGAGATGGACCACTTCGTAAGATTTGTCTCCAAGCAGAGCTGAGTGCGTGACCTGGTATAGAGATGGAAGATATAAAGATGATCTTAGATGGGTCAACACAACGTTAATTCATGGTCCCTTGAAGCCAGTCTGCCTGTCAGTGTATCACTTGAAAAAGGCCATGCAAACCTCAGGACCTTCTGGGTCCTGCCCACAGTAGGTGCTTTTCCTTGAATCTTGTGGAAGGAAGCCTGGTCACTCTTAGCATCCATCTTGCACATCCCTGCAGTGGACACATAGACCAGGCCATCACTAAGAGCCCATCAGGGAGGATGGTGTGGGGATGGAGACAGGCAGGATGCTCTTTGTCCTCAGGGGACTCAGAGACAGTTGGGGAAACGTGTGACTACCTGTAGCTAATTAGATTGGTTGATGTGCCCTGCGAAGGCGGAGGTGGGTTTAGATGGGGGAGGGTGGGGGGCGTTTGCCATGAGTCTTGAGAGCAAGTAGGGATTTGTCAAGCAAAGATGAAGCCCAGAGGCATACCAGGCAGGAGGGAAGAGGAGAGCAAAGGTGCAGAGGCTGGGCCATTGCAGGTAGATGAGCAGGTGGTGCAAGGCTGTAGCATCGAGCTGCAGGAGCACAGGTGAGTCAGTTCTGGCCCTGCGGGAGTGTGTCTGGAAGACCGGGTCTCTCAGGTGATGGGAGCCGTGGGAAGTGCTTGAGCGAGGGTGTGGCTTTTAACCAGATAGCTGGTGATCCTGTTTCACACTCCCTTTATAAAGTCTATATTACCATGAAGGTGTGTAGAACACACAGGCGTGTAAAAAGAAGACATTGTCTCTGCGGGATGAGCGTGACTGTCTGTGACCTGCACCCTGCTACTGCTCTGTGTCTGCTGAGGGATAGATACAGTCTGGCCCCACTGCCCAGACCCCAGCTCCACCAACCCTGCCTGCCGGACTCCGAGGGAGAGCGAGGTAGCCGCTGGCTGCGGCGCTCGCTGCCCAGCCATCGTGGCCTCCAGCCAACAGGAAATGGAGCGGGCAGTGTCCCAGCCTGATTCACTGAGCCGTGGGTCTCCCTGCACCTCTGCAAGCGCATTCAGGCTGCTCCTGGCCTAAAAACGATGCTCCCAGACCTACATCCACAGCTGAGAGAATCCAGGGTGTGTGTTTGCCGGCTGGCCTCCCTGAGCTCCCCCCAGTGATGGACTCAATGCGTGGGAAGAGGGTCAGTGTCAGGAACCTAAGCCGGTGCCGGTCGAAACGTTAGCCTTGAAATCGGCATCCTTGGCAGGATGGGTGACTTCTGCAGAGCCGGTGGAATGGGCACAAGGCAGAGGGTCCGAGGGGTCACTAGTGGATGTGGTTATGCCACTTCCGTCCTCCACCTTCTTGTTGCCAAGAGAAGGAGAGGGAGATACAGAGTATGTCCTGTAGGCCAGCGGGCAAATTCTTAGCTGTTTCTGGGGAGTTTGGCCCTGGAAAAAGGGCAGGCTGACTGCCAGATCATGCCAAGGGCAGAGCATCATGGGCAGTTTGAAGAACTGCTGTCCACTGACAGGCTCACTGTCCGGGAATGTGGGCTGGGAGAAGGGACGCAGTTCCACCTCTCAAAGGCCCCGTTTGTAGGTCAAGAAATAGAGGCCCAGAGAGGTGAAGCAACTGGCCCAAGGTCACACAGTGGGACTGGAGCCCAGCAGGGCATCAAATCAGTCTGGAGCCGGTCATGATCTTTGAAGTTGGCCAGTGCCCAGGGTTGGCGCAGGTCCACTTGGAGATGGACAGTTTGTACTCACACTGCTTTGCCCCCAACCAGTCAGGAAGGATGTGGCCTTCTCCTTGCTCCTTTGCCTTTCCTCTTGGAAGCCAGGCCCAGAGTCAGGGTTCTGGGCAACCCCAGTGGGAGGGGGCTGGGAGTGACCCCCTAGGTCTCTGGCCCTTTTGTGGTTCATTGCAGTTCTGCAGCGTGTGGGGATATGTGACTCGAGAGAATGGTATCAGAGCAGATTAGAATGCTTCTCAGGATCTGGGCATGCGTAGCACTGAGGCTGTGGTCTGTTGGAGCTCGGGGTATCCGGAAGAGCCCCATCAGTCATCCAGGAAAGCCTGCCACCCAGGTTCTCCAAGTTCCTTGGATGTACCCGAATTTAGTCCAAAGCAGCCATGGTATCCCCATCGCTGTCTCTGTTCCTGCATGTCCAGCACCATGGACAGAGTTTCCTTAGCGTCGGAGTGACTCCAGGCCTCTTAGGGGCTGAGTGAGGGGTGCTGTGTGGAAAGGGGCTTGTTTGATGAACTTCTGTAGCAACCCGGCTCTCCCGGCTGTGTTTCACCTTATCAAGTAGGTGCTCCCAAACGCGTGAGAGCTGATTGATGGCAGTACTGTCGGCTGATTTCACAACAGTAAAACCTTCAAGGCTTTATTAGGCAGATATATAAGTACAGTTCCTGTTCATAAAATGCATCCATCACAGCCCTCAGGAACGTGAAGGAATTGTTTGCAAACTTTCCCAGGTTATTACCCCCCAAACTTGTTTGAATATATGTATTAGATAAATAATCTTGGGAGGCCCGTGTGTTATGGCAGTTTGGGACAGAAGTAATCTACCTGCTGGCAAGTTTCACAGGTTTCACTGCCTTATTTATACTTATTTTTAACGAAAGGAGAGAGCAGAGCTAAAAAATATTATCCTCTTGTGGAGGGAGGCTAAATGTTCTGGAAAATGCCTGAGTGCCATGCAGATAGGCAGGGTGATTATTTTGAAGATGTTTTGAGTGTCTGCCTTTAGTCCCTCTGCTTTTCTGGTCAAGAACATAGCTCCTCCCAGATGGAAATGGCAGTTCTTCAATGAGAATTTTTTTTTTAAGTGCCTTTTACAAAACTTTATTTACTTAGTTATTTATGCCTATGCTGGTCTTCATTGATGCATGTGGGCTTTCTCTAGTTGTGGCAAGTGGGGCTATTCTCTAGTTGTGGTGCTCAGGCTTCTCACTGTGGTGGCCTCTCGCTGCAGAGCACAGGTTCTGAGGTGCATGGACTTCAGTAGTTGTGGCTCTTGGGCTTAGTTACTCTGAGGCATGTGGGATCTTCCTGGATCAGGAATGGAACCGTGTCCCCTGCATTGGCAGGCAGATTCCTCACCATTGGACCACCAGGGAAGTCCCGTCAATGAGATTTTGACTACTGTCACAGCTTCTTCCAGGGGGCATGTGTTTTAGTTGAACCTATTTTCAGAGTCAAACCATGCAGAATCTAAGTCACTTCGTGTGCAGTTTGCTTTAGGCCCTTCAAGCCCTGTTTCTCTTCCGTACAGTGGTTGTAATAACAATGATAATCATAGCATTTACATACTAGGTGCTTAATCTCGGTGGAGACTGTGCTAAATGTCTTTCCATGGGCTATTTAATCTGAGCAACAGCTCAAGAAAGCAGTTACTTTTATCATTCCCATTTTACAGATGGGGAAACTAAGGCTTAGAGATTGCTGCCTATAAAACATCTCCAAATAGTGGCTTTTTAAACACTAGGCATCCTTTATTTTTCCTCAGGAGTCTAGGGGCCACCTGGGCTCAGCTAGATGGTTCTTGCTGAAGGCCTCATGTAAGATTGTAGTCAGGCTGTGGCTATGGCTGAAATCATCCAGAAGCTTCCTCACTTCCATGCATGGCACTGGGCCAGGAGGATGCACACAGCCTGGGGGTGTGGGGGAGGGGGCTGGCACAGCTGAGGCTCCTTGGATCTCTGGGCAGTCTGTCTACATGGTCTGTCCAGCAAGGCAGGCCAGGCCAGCCGGACTTCCTACACTGGCTCAGGGCTCTAGTGCGCATGTCCCAAGAGGGCGCCGAGGGGTGGGAGGGCTCTCTGTATCTCCCTTTTATGGTCTTGGAACTCACAGTGTCACTTCTGGCGTAAGCTGTCCCTTAGAAGCAAATCACTAAGGCTGTCTACATCAGGGCCCCTGTTGAACGGAATTACGTTGACGAATTTGGGACACATTTTAAGCCACCATGGAGAGCTTGGGTGGCTTGTACAGGTGGTGGTCTATGGTGGGCGGCCGAGTGGGATGTGACTCAGGCGATCGGACCCTGAGCACTTCCGGTCATTCTGCTGACATTTACAAACACTGACCACCTTGCTCTGCGGGAAACTGGAGCTCCCTAAAGCCCTGCACCCTCCTGTCTGCCTTCCAGGCATCTTCCCTGAAGAAGCACACAAAGCTGCTGAGAGTCTGATGTCTGCTCGGTGGTTCAGAGAGGCGCTGGTGCAGACCACGTGTCATCACCCCTCCTCGCCGCCTCTTTCATTCCCTCGCCTCCCTCCCCTGCACCCAGGCCTCCTGCTCATTTTCACCGGCCCTTTTGCCTCCATGGGCCTTTCCGCCTCAAAAAGTATTAAAAGTTGTATCTCATGATTGAATTAATGTCACGAGGAATACTTTTGTATTATATATTGTAAATAT
>NW_011494874.1:7938697-7959198 GCF_000754665.1 Bison bison bison | reverse complement strand
AACATTTTCTTCTAAGTACAAAGTTGTGTTTTTTTTTTTTTTTCCTTCTGACTTTAAAAGAGATGGAAACGTGCTCATGGGTCCTCAGCCCTGTGCTCGCTGCATCTCATGGAAAAGTCAGACGTCCCTGCACCTCCTTCCCTGCCTCCTTTCTCTCCCGACCCCGCCCTCCCATCGCTCTGTGTCCTCTCCTCTCTTCTCCCCCAACCTGCACTGCTTCTCAGTTGATTCTGGTCCCTGCTCTGCAGGCCATTCTCCTGCCTTGGACCATGATGCCCTAGGATCTTGTCTTACATCCTCTGGGCTGGAACCAGGACTGAGAACAGAACGTTTCCGATGACTCTGGGCCGCCTCTTTCACCTGGTCCTTCATTGGGGATGGGCCTTGCTTGTGAGAAGGGACTTAGGCAGGGACTTCTTCCCCATAAGCCCACAAGCAGTCACCCCTGTCTGGTTCTGGTTTCTGGCTCTCTCACTTCTTGTTTTCCCGGAAGATTTAGAGAGGTAACAGTGCAGAGAAATGACTTCTCTCGGGGCTATTCCCAGGGAAGTCCTGTGTCTTGATTGGCACATGGGGTGGCAGGAATCAGACTCCCCACCCCACCCCAAGTAGGCTTATAATTATCTTTCCATCCACCCAGAGACTTTTCATTGAGCAGCTGCTCTGTCCCAATAGGACCCACCCAGTGTCTGCCCTCATGGAACCCAGAGGGGTGGAAAGACGGAAAAATCAACATGTGGATTATTATAAGCCCTAGGAGATGGTGGGTAAGGAATCAGCACGTCACGGAGACCGAAAAAAAGTGCAGTCTCGCTTCACAAAGGAGAAGCAGTCACAGAAAAATCGTCAGCTGTCAGGACGCCTCCCTTCGCCCTGTCGGGAGCCTGGGCTCTCCCTTCACCCTGTCGGGAGCCTGGGGTCTCACCACCTGGCACCTCCCTCCTGCTCCCGTCTCTCAACTCTGGCTCTCTCTTCTGTTCCTCTGAGCTTGTGGCTCAATCGTGGTCATCCCCAAGTGGCAGCCTCAGCCCTGTATCTGCATGACCTCACAACTCACCCCCTCTTCTTGGGGGCCTAGATTCCCAGGAGACAAGCTGAGTGGCCTGGCTTGGGGGTGGGAGGCTTCTGGTCTAAGCATCTGTAGCTGGGCTGCTGGAGTCACGTAGTGGGGAGAGCTGACTGTCCTTACATGTAACTGGGATGGTTCCCCAGGAAGCGCATGCAGAGGGGAGGTTTCACTTCCCCATTTCATGGTGTAGGGTTGCAGTTGCCAGCCTTTTGATGTCCGCAGGTGGGGAAATTTGTTTAATCAAGGAATCAGCATGAGATTGCCAAATTCTGATCTGCTCTCAGTTAGCGTCCTCAGTTGATGAATACTGAGGAAAAAAATAGGAAGACTCTACTATTGGAATTTCCAAAGAGTATTTATTTTTCATTAATTCACTTAATTAAATCTAATTAATTAACCAATCAACATGTAGTGTTCTTTTTTTTTTATTTCATTTTGCCAAAGACAGCTAAGATCTTGGTCTCCTTAATGCCTGTGGGTCCCCCTTATCTGGTCTGTGAACTCACACTGGGGACTCATGGACATTAAGGAGCCTGTAGAGGTCACTTGAAAGTGAAAAAAAGTGCAAGTGTTAGTCACTCAGTTGTGTGACTCTTTACGACCCGACCCCATGGACTGTAACCTGCCAATCTCTGTTGTCCATGGAACTCTCCAGGCAAGAATACTAGAGTGGGCTGCCATTCCTTTCTCCAGGAGATCTTTCTGACCCAGGGATTGAACTTGCCTCTCTGGCATTGCAGGCAGATTCTTTACCATTGAGCCACCAGGGAAGCCTCAGAGGTCACTTAATGATAGTGACATGTGCTGGCCCTGGGCTCAGAGCCTGACATGCACTATTTAATTCCGAGCCTCCTGTAGTCACTGTTATTGCCTCCACCTTGTGCGATGGAGAAAACAAAGCTCAAAGCCTTGTCCAGAGTGGCACAGATGGCACGAAAAGGAGTGAGATTTGATTCTAGGTATTGACTCCTTAAAAAGGGTCTTTTTGGGTGAAGGTGATGGTCCCATCTATAACAGAGGGAAGCATGTGATATGGGTGAGCTAGCACAGTGAACATGCTGCTCAGAGACTAACAGAGCTGCCCTGGAAATCTCCCCAAAGAGGTGTTTCCTTAGTCAGCCCCTGAAGGATGAGAAGGAAGCATTGGCCCGAGGAAGGAAGAATGCTCCCCAGGTTGGGGATGGACGCAGGAATGTGGACGCAGGTCTGGGAGAGCATGGAGAACCATGACAGTCAGAGCCAGCCCAGCGTGGGGTACACTCTGTGACACCAACCAGTCTGTGATTTAGAAGGACAGCCCGCTTGGTAATGTGCAGGTGGAAGCAGCATTTGCAAACGAGAAATCCTTGCTGGAAAACACTTTTAAATAGAGCAAATGTTTTCAGTATGCAGAGACACTCAAATGAGTCAACTGATTTTTGAAAATGCATTCTGGTGAGAGCTATACTGAGTTTCACTTCCCTAGAGGGCAGCCTTGAGAGTAACGTCGACTTTGAACATTAATTCCCTTCTTGGAGAAAACCACTGGCTTTTAGAACAACTTCCACTTTGTTTCATGTTGTTACTGTTGTGTTGCTGAGTTGTGTCTGACTCTTTTTCAATCCCATGGACTGCAGCACTCCGGGCTTCCCTGTCCTTCGCTGTCTCCTGGAGTTTGCTCAAGTTCATGTCCATTGAGTTGGTGATGCCATCCAACCATCTCATGCTCTGACTCCCCCTTCTGCCCTCAGTCTTTCACAGCATCAGGGTGTTTTCCAGTGAGTCAGCTCTTTGCATCAAGTGGCCAAAGTATTGGAGCTTCAGCTTCAGCATCAGTCTTTTCAGTGCATATTCAGGGTTGATTTCCTGTAGGATTGACTGATTTGATCTCCTTGCTGTCCAAGGGACTCTCAAGAGTCTTCTCCAGCAGCACAGTTTGAAAGCATCAATTCTTCAGCACTCAGCCTTCTTTATGGTCCATCTGTACATGATTCCTGGAAAAATCACAGCTTTGACTATACGGACCTTTGTCAACGAAGTGATGTCTCCACTTTTGAATATACTGTCTAGGTTTGTCATAGCTCTCCCATGAAAGTCTTGTAATTCATACAACCATTTTGTTCATAAAGCCCATCTTGGGCCCAGTTGAATTTTGCAGCTCCGTGGGTGGATGGGTGGAGCTTAATGGCCTGAAATGACAGGTGACAAGGCTCAGACTGCCTTGGGAGCGTGCCCAGAGGGTCACACGGGTGGAGCAGGAATGTGGACCAGGGTCTCTGTACTACCAGGTCTCACCCCATGGACGACTTCCTACCACATTCACAGCCCTGTGATTCTGCGCAGCACCTGCTCATGGGCAGGGCTTTTTGATCTGGCTGTTCCTTTGTCTGGTGTCCTTGCTGAGTGCTTAGTTTCCTGGGCTGTAGTAACAATAACACAAGCTAGATGGCTTAAAACAACAGAAATGCATTCTGGAGGCCAGAAGTCCGAAATCGAGGTGTCAGCTGGGCCACGCTCCCTTTGAAGATTTTAGGGGAAACCTTGCCTTTGCCTCTTGCAGGTTTCCCGTGGTTGCTGGCAATCTGGGTGGTGTTTGGCCTATAGCTGTATCATTCCAGTGTCTGCCTCCATCCCGTGACATTCTCCCTGTGAACCGAGTGTCTCTGTACCAAATGTTCTCTTTTCTCTTATAAAGACACCAGGCATTGGATTTAAACCCATCCTAACCAATATAGGGGCTTCCCTGGTGGCTCAAGCTGTAAAGAATCCGCCTGCCAATGCAGGAGATGCAGGTTCGATTCCTGGGTCAGGAAGATCCCCTGGAGAAGGAAATGGCAACCTGCTCCAGTATTTTTGATTGGAGAATCCCATGGCCAGAGGAGCCTGGTGGGCTACAGCCCATGGGGTCGCAAAGAGTGGGACACGACTCAGTGACTAAGCAACAACAGTCCAGTATGGCCTCATCTTAACCTGAGTACATCTCCA
Source organism: Bison bison bison (assembly GCF_000754665.1). Classification (NCBI taxonomy): domain Eukaryota; kingdom Metazoa; phylum Chordata; class Mammalia; order Artiodactyla; family Bovidae; genus Bison; species Bison bison. The sequence goes on along the minus strand of NW_011494874.1, from coordinate 7,955,165 downwards.
GAGACCCAAATAAGGTCACAGGTACTGGTGGTCAGGACTTGAACTTGTTCTGTTGAATTGTATCTTTGGGGGGAACAAAATACAATCCATCTTCTGAGAGACTGCCTGTGTGGTGGGGTCTCGAGTGGACCATGCCTTCAACCAGAAGGTTCCGTGAGTAGTCACTTATCTCTGGCCCAAGGGGGTCTCACCTGTCCCCTTCTCAGGTTGACTTGGCACATACTCCTGGAGAGTCCTCTGGCTTCTGTGTTAGCATGGGGCAAGAAGTCAGCTGCTGTCAGCTTAGAGCTCACCGGGACGGGTTGTGCCTTTTGGGCATCTGTTTGGGATGCTGCCAAAGCCTGGATGCGGTGAGTGGGTGGCAGCGTGGGCACACGGCATATTGGAGGATGCAGGGCGGCCCGGCTGGCTGGAGCATTCTTCTTCAGGGCTCCAGACGGCACCTGGCGCTTTGCTCAGTCTGGGTGTCGTTCTGACTTCAGGGAGACCAAGGGGCAGCTGTGTTTGGGGAGGTGGCTCAGTGCTTAGACGTTCAAGCTAGTCTGGCTCTTTCCCCACCAGTTCGCAGACATCTCCAGGGCAGGGATGTCTGGCCAGTTCTATTTTCCCTCCAGCACAGTTTTGGGTGCATGGGATCCGCCACGTTTTTACAAACTCAGTCACCCCATGGCAGGCACTGGGGGCCCCTGAGATACTCGTGGGCGAGTCTCTTTGCTTTGTGCGCACTTCAGGGCTGCTTCAGGATGCGGTGAGCTGGTGTGTATGTTCATTAAAACCCCATACTTGAGAAATGTCAACTCTAGTCATAATGTAGGAGATGTTTGAGGAGAAAGTGGCAGGACTTGATTGAAGAACAGAGCATTGTCAAGGACGGCTCCACACCATCTGGCTGCAGGGATGGGTGGGAACAGATCTGAGGAAAGGATTGGGGGTGGGTGGAGTTGGCCCTCTGGTAAACTTGTTGTATTTGCAAGTGGAAGCGTGGACATGCCTGATGCTCTAGATCTGTCAAGTCTGCAGCAACTGTGGCCCACAGGGTGGGAACATCTTGTCACTAGAGGAGACCAGAGAGAGGAGGATAGGCAGGGACCCTTTGTGTGTGTGTGTGTGTGTGTGTGTCTGTGTGTGTGGTCAGTTGCTCAGTCATGTCCAGCTCTTTGCAACTGTATGGACTGCAGTCCACCAGGATCCTCTGTCCATGGGATTTTTCCCAGGAAGAATACTGGAGTGGGTTGCCATTTCCTCCTCCAGGGGATCTTCCCAATCCAGGTATTGAACCCAAATCTATTGCATCGCTCCCATTGCAGGTGGATTCTTTACTGCTGAGCCACCAGGGAAGCAGGGAGCCTTTAGAGAGTTCTAGAAGGGGTCTTCTGCCAAGACCTTAGAGGAGAACCAAGAAAAGAGAGGGCACCAGGGGCGGGGGCAGTAGCGGAGTTTGGGCAGGAGCAGTCTGTCCTGTTGGTAGCAGAGAGGCAGGCTGGGACACTTAGGTTTGAAGGATGGGAATTTCGGGTCTTGGGAGATGGAAGTCTGGGGCAACCTGGGTGGGCATGGGTGTGGCAGACCTGAAGATACTGCCTGCCTGGCCCTTTAAGGAAGAGGGGCCGCCAGGAAGAATCCAAGTGGCCCAGGACCCCAGCACAAGGGCCATGCCCCACTAGTTCCTTGTAGCTCTGACAGTTTGGAGCTGGCTTCCCCCTTGGTGTGTGGCCCTGGTTCCAGAAGCTGCCTGAATGCTCCCTGAGGGCAGGGCTGTTTCTGAAAGACCACAGGCTCCCCCAGCAGCCAGCAGAGCGCCCGGTGCACCATACATGGGCACACTGAGAAGACCCGTTACCCAAGGCTGCGTGCCCAGTCCCGAGTCCGCAACCTCAACCGCCTGCTAGGACCTCCTGGAGAATCCTGATGCCTGGGCCTCCTCATTTTGCATTTGTTGTTGTTCAGTCACTCAGTCGTGTCTGACTCTTTGCGATCCCACTGACTGCAGCACGCCAGGCTTCCCGGAGCTTGCTCAAACTCACGTCCATTGAGTCGGTGATGCCACCCAACCATCTCATCCTCTGTTGTCCCCTTCTCCTCCTGCCTTCCGTATTTCCCAGCATCAGGGTCTTTTCTGTTTTGCATTAGGATTCAGCTAGTCTGCAGTGGGGCTGGGACAGCAGTACTTGAGAAAGCTCCCACGGACACTGCCTCCAAGGCTGAGATGCGAGACGGGGACTGACCATGGCTCCACTGCTGGGCCTGCTTCATCCTCCAGCCTGAGGCCCCGCCTTGTAGACGTGATGCGTGTGGTGGATTTAGCACAGTGCCTGGTGCCCAGACACCCTTGTGCCCGTTGACTCAAACCAGAGAGCCAGTTGACTTTCCTGGAGGCCTAGTGCTTCAGTGTCCACGCTTCCATTGCACGGGGGCATGGGTTCAATCCTTGGTCGGGGAACTTAAATCCTCCATGCCGTGCAGGGCACAACCAAAAATTAAGGAATAAATTAAGATATGTTTTTCAAAAGCAGAGAGCCGATTTGCCACGCCCAGACTGGGCAGACTCTGTTCAGGGAAACGGCAAGTTTCTGGAAGAGGGAAGAGGGGCAGCTTGTGCCAGGTGGTCCCTTGCTGGGTCAGTGGGATGGGGGAGTGTTTCAGGGAAGAAAAGCTCATGTCCTTGGACTTGGTGTCCTTTAGGGGTGAAACAAACACCGTTTTGTCAGAACTTGTGTGCTTGGGATTAGGCGAGGCAGTTCCCGCTAATGAGCTGTCATTGAGCACACGCTCTTTGCCATGTCTGTGCAAGGAAGGGTTGCTGCTGTGGCTGCTAAGTCGCTTCAGTCGTGTCTGACTCTGTGCAACCCCATAGACAGCAGCCCACTAGGCTCCGCCGTCCCTGGGATTCTCCAGGCAAGAACACTGGAGTGGGTTGCCATTTCCTTCTCCAATGTGCGAAAGCGAAAGTGAAGTCACTCAGTCATGTCCAACTCTTAGCGACCCCATGGACTGCAGCCTACCGGGCTCCTCCGTCCATGGGATTTTCCAGGCAAGAGTACTGGAGTGGGGTGCCATTGCCTTCTAAGGAGGGATTGGGGACCCCTAAATGAATTAGTTTAGATAGTCATGCCCTGATGGAGCCCAGAGGGCTTTGGGTTCCCTCCCCGGGCTGCCTGAGATTAGGGGAGGGAGAGAGGCGGTCTAGCTTCGTGAGGTGGTTCAGGGGTTTGCAGGGCCTCTGTGGCTTTCACGCTCATCAAAACATTTTTTTTTTCCCTGAGTATAAACTGTTCCTGGTCAACAGAGGAAGAAGGCTTGGCATCAGGCCCATGACCTTCTGCAGGTGCTCAGCTGTAGGTCTATAGATTGTTAGGTTTTTACATTTACAAAAAATCCCTAAGGCTGTGCCTGAAAGAGCAGGCTTTTCCACCAGTTGACCTGCTTCTTTTTGCACCACTGCAAAGCTTCAAGAGCTCTAAATAGAGGAGCCTGCCTGCCAGTCCCCGCGGCAAGCTGCTGATGGGCGTGGAGGGGCGTACAGCCAAGGTCTGGAGGTATTTAGTGACTGGCAGGATGGGAGGATGCACCTCCACTGGGTGGAGCGTTCATCCGTGTGTGCCCTTGCCAGACAGCATCTCTTTGGTGGCACTGGGCTGGAGCCAAGGGCAGAATTGGACGATGCAGGCTCACCCTTCTGGGAGTCAGGTCAGAGAGCGGCATCTCTGGATGATGCTCAGAGCTCAGACCAGCACTGAAACCAGAATAAGCTCCTCAGAGAGGTTTCCTGGGGAGGGGCCCTCTGAGCTGTATCTTAAAGGAAAAGCAAGAATCAGCCACGTGAAAGAGGGCAGTCCAGGCAGGAAGAACTGGGGAGGGGAGCGTGCTAAGTCAATTCAGTTGTATCTGACTCTTTGGGACCCCATGGACCCTAGCCTGCCAGGCTCCTCTGTCCATGAGATTTTCCAGGCAAGAATACTGGAGTGGGTTGCCCTGTCCTTCCCCAGGGGAATCTTTCCAACCCAGAGATTGAATCTGCGTCCCTTATGTCTACTGCGTTGGCAGGTGGGTTCTTTACCTGGGAGCTCAGCTCTAGGCAAAAGCGTGTTGGGACCTGGCAAGGACCAGTGGGAGGGGCAGGACATGAGGCGTGGGGCAGGAAAGGCAGATTTGCACACAGGTTTGATCTGATGGGAGAAGTACTGGACCCCAGCCTAGCTCTGTGCCCACGGAACTGGATTCCAGCAGAGCACGCGTGGGCCTGCTTTTGGTGCATGTGTGTTCACGGGTGTAGGGTCAGGGCCGTGGAGAGTTGCTGTAGGATGAGTCAAGCCCAAATCCGGGCACTGGCATGATGGAGTCAGCCAGGCTCCTGTGCTTTGCCGGGTAGTTACCATTACAGCCTCACAGTAGGTCCCAGGAGTCAGCCCCCACATCAGAGTCAGAGATCACTGAACCTCACATTTCCGCAAAGTGAGACTTACTGCATTCTAGCAATGATGTAGAATCCCTACAAGGTCCCATCAGGGATTTAGCCCACCACTAGGCCTAACGTGGGAGGGGGGCATCTTTGGTGAGGAAGGCTTCCCAGAGAGAAGGCTGGAGGGAGACTCTACTCTTTATACCCCTAAACTGTCTGCAAACTATACAGCTCTCTACTGCCACATTCCATCAACAGAAAGTTGTTGTTTTTCCAAATAATACAGACACAAAATAAGTCTGCAGACGTTTTGGGGGGCCTGGGAACTTTAAAAAACGTATTTTCTGAGTAATATTCCGTTGCATATATGTACCACTGTTCCTTTATCCGTTCACCTGATGATGGACGTCTAGGTTGCTTCCATGTTCTAGTGACTGTAAATAGTGTTGCAGTGAACGCTGGGGTAGCATTTGCCTTTTTCAATTTTGGTTTCCTCAGGGTATATGCCAAGTAAGTCAGAAAGAGAAAAATGAATATCATATATTAACAAAAATATATGGAATCTAGAAAGATGGTACTGATGAATCTGTTTACAGCTCAACAGTGGAGATGCAGACACAGAGAACAGACTTATGGACATGGGTGAAGAAGGGGGAAGGAGAGGGTGGGACGAGCGGAGAGGAACATGGAACCATATACACTGCCGTGGGTAAGATACAGACAGTCAATGGGAATTTGCTGTATGACTCAGGGTGGGCAAAGAAGGGGGAAGGAGAGGGTGGGACGAGCGGAGAGGAACATGGAACCATATACACTGCTGTGGGTAAGATATAGACAGTCAATGGGAATTTGCTGTATGACTCAGGGAACTCAGATCGGGGCTCTGTAACAACCGAGAGGGGTGGCAAGGGGCGGGAGGTGGGATGGAGGTTAAAGAGGGAGGGGACACTTGTGTACCTACAGCTGACTCACGTTGATACATGGCAGGGGCCAACACACTATTGGGAAGCAATTTTCCTTCAATTAAAAATAAGTAAGTTTGGGGGAGAAAAAAACTATTTGCAGGTGAGGTTCAAACAGCTCCTCTAGTGCTTTTATTTACTTATTTATATAACTGTTTTCCCCGTTACCCTTTCATGACGCGTCTGTCTCCACATTTTGGAAGCTGAGGTTATCAGTGTCTTGGCATTCTTCTGGCCTTTCCTCTCAGATTCAGAATCACACACCTTTTATGGTTGATGTTACATCGGGGTTGTTCCCATTTACTTCCAGTCCTGTATTTTCTGCCACATGCTTTGTTGTAAATTGACTCTAAAAATCAAAACCAACAGGTGACTTGATGTAATAATTGCTCTATCAGAAGTGTCTGATGCTGGGTTAAACCATGTCCTGGGATTCCACTGCTTCCTCCAAAGATCAGCTTCACAACCCCTGGGTCCCTCATGGCAGAATGCTCCATAACAGATTCAGATGGATTCTCTTTGCTGAAACTCCGTCCACTGTTTAAAATCATGCCGTATTTTTGTTTGGATCATGACCTTATTGTGCCGAGTTTTGTGTTTTGTTTTTTCCTCCTTGCTGGAATTTCTCACTGTCTTTCTTTTTCCTTCTTGCTTTATCTGTGTTTATCGTATCTTCATTTTTTCATACTCTCCCTATTTTTCATACCACCTGCTCTATTAAGCCTCTCCCAGTTTTTTGTTTTTGCTTTTTGTCCTCTCAAGACCCTCTCTGTTCCTGAAGCAGGCTGCTTCCTCTGCATGTCTGCTCCCTTGAGATCATCTGGGTTTCCCTTTACTGCTTTCCAGGGTTGGGGTCTCCTAAGAAAAGATACTTGGAAAGTAAACTGTCTGAAAATGTCTGTATTTTATACTCACACTGAGGGCAGACTTCCGGTTCAGAATCCTTTTCCTAAAGAATCTGGATGACTTTAGAGCTGTCTACCTTGCTGATGAGAAGTTTGATTCCAGATCCCTTGTAGATTTTCTGTTGTCATTGTTGTTCACTTGCCAAGTTGTCTGACTCTGCGACTCCATGGACTGCAGCACACCAGGCTTCCCTGTCCTTTACTATCTCCTGGAGTTTGCTCAAACTCTTATCCTTGTTTTGATGAGGCCATCCAACCATCTCATCCTCTGTTGTTCCCTTCTTCTCCTGCCCTCAGTCTTTCCCCGAATCAGGGTCTTTTCCAGTGAATTGGCTCTTCACATCAAGTGGCCAGAGCGTTGGAGCTTCAGCTTCAGCATCAGTCCCTCCAATGAATATTCAGGGTTGATTTCCTTTAGGATTGACCAATTTGATCTTCTTACAGTCCAAGGGACTCTCAAGAGTCTTCTCCATAACCACAATTCAAAAGCATCATTTCTTGAGCACTCGGCCTTTTTTATGGTCCAAGTCTCACATCTGTTCATGACTACTGGAAAACACATAGCTTTGACCTTTGTCGACAGAGTGATGTCTCTGTTTTTTAGTATGCTATCTGGGTTTGTCATAGCTTTCCTTCCAAGGAGCAAGGGTCTTTTAATTTCATGGCTGCAATCACTGTCCACAGTGATTTTTGAGCCCAAGAAAATAAAATGTCACTGTTTCCACTTCTTCCCCATCTATTTGCCGTGAAGTAAAGGACCGGTTGCCATGATATTAGGTTTATGAAGTTGACTTTTCAGCCAGCTTTTCCCCTCTCCTCTTTCAGCCTGATCAAGAGGCTCTTTAGTTTCTCTTCACTTTCTGACATTATAGGCATATCTGAGGTTGTTGATATTTCTCCTGGCAATCTTGATTCCAGCTTGGGCTTCATCGAGCCCAGAATTTCTGCATATAAGTTAAATAAGCAGGGTGACAGTATACAGCCCTGACGAACTCCTTTCCCAATTTTGAACCGGTCTGTTGTTCCTTATCTGGTTCTAACTGTTGCTTCTTGACCTGCATAGTTTCTCAGGAGACTGGTGAAGTGTGAAAGTGCAAGTGTTAGTCACTCAGTCATGTTTGACTCTTTGTGACCTATAGACTGTGGCCCACCAGCCTCCTTCGTCCATGGAATTCTCCAGGTAAGAATACTAGAGTGGGTTGCCATGCCCTCCTCCAGGGGATCTTCCCAACCCAGAAATTGAACTTGGGTCTCCCACATAGCAGGCAGATTCTTTACCCTCTGAGCCACCACTGATGCCCCATCTCTTTAAGAATTTTCCACAGTTGGTTATGATCCATATGGTCAAAGGCTTTCACGTAGTCTATTTCCCGCTTTTCTTTCCTGGCAGACGTTAGGAATTTTTCCTCACCCTTCACATTTATGCATTACATGAGGATACATTTCATTCATTCATTGCTCTGGACACTTAACGGACTCTGTAAACTGAAGACGTAGTCCCTTAGCTCTGGGAGATCCTAATATATTTGATTTTTTAACATATCTCTAATTTGTGTCCATGCTACATTTCTGAACCCCTTACTTGTTGGCTCTTAAACCTTCCAGAATGGATCAAGATATTTCCACATTTTTTTTCCTCATATTTTCTTATTTTTTTGACTTTCTGCTATTTAGTCTAGATTTTGTTGATTTCATTTTCCAGTCCATCTTTTACAATCACTTTTAAAAACATCTTTGCTGAAATATTTTTAAATCCTAAGAGCTTTCCCTTATTCTCTGCTTCTTTTCCTGGTAGGAAATCTATTTCTGTTTCTGAAGTCTATTTCAGAATCTATTTCTGTTTCGTAACTATTATTATGCTGAGTGGTGGGATATGAATTAAAAATTGTGATTTCTTTATGTGCTTTAACCCATGAGTTATTTCTCTCCTCTAAGGTCAGTTGTTGTGTTTGCTTACCTGGGTCTTTCTCTCGTGTTGCCCATTGGCTCCTGTGCTGTTTATCTGGAGTTGAGAAAAGCCTAGTGGCTGCTGTAAGTTTCTTCTCGGGCAGATGAATGATCGGACTGAGAAAGACTGAGGAGCTGGCCAAGGTCCCACAGGGAGGAAGAGCAGAGCTGGTGCACCCAGCCCTGTGCTTTCTGATCTGCTCTTCTCTGCAACTTTGTTTCTTGGTAGCTGAGTGCTTCTTTCTTTTCATATATGACTAACCTGCTAAGTCGCTTCAGTCGTGTCTGACTCTGCAACCCCATAGACGGCAGCCTACGAGGCTCCCCCGTCCCTGGGATTCTCCAGGCAAGAACACTGCAGTGGGTTGCCATTTCCTTCTCCAGTGCATGAAAGTGAAAAGTGAAAGTGAAGTCGCTCAGTCGTGTCTGACTTTTCGCGACCCCATGGACTGCAGCCTACCGGGCTCCTCCGTCCATGGGATTTTCCAGGCAAGAGTGCTGGAGTGGGGTGCCATTGCCTTCTCCAATATGACTGACCACCTCACCCCATAAAAAGGTCTGTATCTTTCATGTCTGGATGCCCTGCCCTCCGACTCCCATCCGTCTGAGAAGTTCTGGGACTCCGTCAATGTCAGTTATTCTCTTCGGCCACCTCTGACTGTGCTGATTGTACTTGTGCCTGTCAGGCCACGCAGACTGATTTAGGGTTTGGAAACACAGACAGCAAATTTAGGGCATCCATCCCCGTGCTTTATAACGAGTAGGTCTTCAGTACCTGTTTTTCAAGAGACTTGATTGATTTTAGGCCCAGACTCATTCACTTTGCTGACTGTTGGAGTGCTGGCATTTTCTGCTAATAGTAGGTTGTGGGAGAAGGGTGGCATCAGTGTGTCAGTAAGCAGAGGAGAGATTTGATCCTCAGAGCCCTGGAAACACCAGTTCTAAACGAAATGTTGCAAATGCATCAGCTTTTCTGTAACTTTCCCCTTTTGCAATTCAACAGTTTTCTTTTCCATTTTTAAAAGGGCAGAGAGAATGTTAGGGCAAACAGAAGGACTATAACAAATGACCCCAAAATGTACTGTCTCAGATACACTGGAAGTGTATTTCTCATGCATAAACCGTCCAGTGGGTGTGCCTGCTGGGTGGACAACTCTCCTCCAGGCGGCGGCGCGGGGACCCAACTTCCCCATCTCGGACTTCTCCATACTCTTAAGACCTTCTCGCCATTTGTCACAGGCTGGAGGAATAACAAAGAGGGCAGCTCGACTGCTCCACCTCCCAAAGCCCTGGCATGCATCACTTCGCTCGCATCCAGTGGTAAGATCTCAGTCACATGGCCACACTTCACAGCAAGACAGATGGGAAATGAAGCCTGGCTGTGTATCAGGGAAAAGGAGACCTTGGACTTGGTGAGGCAGTCAGCAGTCCCCACCAGAGTGGGTGTTGTGAGCCATCCCGGGGATTTGCTGGAGCCCCACCCATCGAGTATTACTGTGTGCCCGCAGCGTGCCAAGCCCTGTGCTAGGTGCTGGCCATCCAGAAAAAAGTAAGATGCATTTCTCATCCTACCAAGTGTAGGAAGAGGCTGAGGGTGGTCAGAGCATCGGTGAGATGCAGCATGCCTTGTGCAGTACCGGGGAGAGTAGTTGGCCCAGCTTCTCAGCAAAGGAGGAAGAGTTATTTCTGCTGGCAGATGCTGGTGGCTTCAACAGGTGCCTGGCTTTCTGATCCCAATCTACTCTCTCATATATTTCCCGACTGAGGCTATTGAATAATGGGATGCAGGAGCTGGAAGCAGCCCCACAGATTGTCTGGTGTCATGTCCGCCTCACTTAATTTAAAGATGGAAACAGCGAGACCTGCAAAGAGGGAGTGGCCAGCCTCAGTCACACAGCTGGACAGGGACACTTCCCAGGCTCTGCACAGGTGCAGATGCTTGCTTTTTTTATTCTCCTTTTCTCTCATTTCCTTTCTGACTGGGGTCACATTTCCCATGCACTTGTCTCTGCTGCCCCAGGAGGAGGTCTGCTTGAGTTCCTTCTGAGTCCCGTGGTTTTTGTCAGGGGACGTGCAGATCAGCCCCGGGCTGGTTGCTTCTCCCAGACCCCATGACCTTTCCCCAGGTGGGAGGCCTGCACAACCCACTCCCAGGCTCCCTGCAACCCCAGAAAAGACCTGAGTCCTCCCTCTCAGGACAGGAGACCCTCTCATTGAAGAGACTACCTGGGTACCCCAGTGTACCAGTGTACCAGCGCCCCCTAGAAGGACTCCTTGGTGCCCAGGGCTTTCTGCCTGCATAGGAAGAATTCAAAGGGGTTCATGACTCCAGATAAGGTGCAAAATTGGGAAAACGTGGAGTAAATATTAACAGCGGGTACTTTAGTTCACTTATCCTCCTCTTCTTCTAGTGAGAGCTTTCTCCTTAGAATGTTCTGACTTGTGGAGAGGAAACAATACACTTACTTAAAGGAAATTCACAGGAGCCCTTCAGCTTCGGAAGGTCCTCAAATCACAGAGGAGATCTGAGATGCAGGCACGTATTGGGAGCTTTTGGCTGTTCCTTGATGGTTTTTGTTTATTCCGCAAACTTGCATGAAGTCTTTCTGTAAGCATAGAACAGTGCTAATTACAAGGGGTGGGCGGGGGCAGTCTCTGCCCTCAGCAGGAGTCTGAGCCTCTGTGCACAGCGAGAGCTGAATGTTACTAGGTGAGGATGGCAGGACGTGGCTAAGGATGAAGCCGGGGCCAGAGCTGCAGAAGGCAGAGTCCTGTTCCAGGGTCGCTGGGCCCCAGCGGGTGGAGCCCAGGGCAGCGGAGGAGTCTGCCATTTGCAGCCTTGGGTTCCTTTTTATTTTCCCTGTTTTTTTTTTTTTAAATTGGAGTATTTGGGAGCTTCCCAGGTGGCGCTAGCAGTAAAGAACCCACTTTCTAATGCAGGAAACGTAAGAGATGGAGGTTGTATCTCTGGGTTGGGAAGATACCCTGCAGAGGGCATGACAGTCCACTCCAGTGTTCTTGCCTGGAGAATCCCATGGACAGAGGAGCCTGGCGGGCTACCGCTGATGGGGTCGCAGAGTTGGACACGACTGAAGCAATTTAACACGCAGGCATAGTTGATTTATGATGTTGTGTTAGTTTCTGGTGTATAGCAAAGTGATTCAGTTATACATACATATATTCTTTTTCATGTTCTGTTCCCTGGCGGTTTATTACAGAATATTGAATGTAGTTCCCTGTGCCATACAGTAGGACCTTGTTGTTTATCTGTTTTATCAGTGGTAGTTTGGATCTGCTAAACCCAGACTCCGAGTTTATCCCTCCCCACCCTCTTTCCCCTTGGGGAGCCGTAGGTCTGTTGGATGCAGGCTGCAGACAGAGGCTGCCTCGTGCCCAGGGCTGTGCTAGGCAGTGAGTGGGTGGCCTGGACACAGTGCTCATCCATGTCAGCTATTCCTGTGTAGGACATGGTGCTCAGGGTCCCAGGCAGAGAATGGTCCCAGAAAGACAAGTGTTGCTGGATTTCTGACCACCTGTCAGCATCTAACAAAAGGCAGTAAAAGAGGGGCAGCACTGCCTTTAGAAGCAATGAACCCATCTGGCCCACATCCCCATTTTATGGACAGACAGTCTCGTAGCGGGAAGTTCTGGGCTGTTTTATGTGCAGATAGACAGGACTGAGGGAGCATGGTTTACAAGTGCTTCTGTTAAATTCCTTTTTCTCTCTTTTTCAGCCGCCTTTAGCATTTTAAGAGCGTGTTTTCCCCCAGCCTTTTATCTTCAGTGATCATTTATTGATTCTCTCTTTTATTTTCTAACATAACGTTTGAGATGAGTAGGAAGCGATTCAAGGAAGAGTTCCAGAAGGCGTGTGCTTAGCAGAGAAAGGAGCACAAGCTATCGTCTGGCTGGCGGAAAAGCTTTCTGACAAGAGCAACTGCTCGTGGGAGGCAGTGATTCCTGCAGCCCTGAGATGCTCCAGCAGAAATCTGGGCACCCCTGCATGGAAGATCTTAGAAACGGGGTTGAGTGACCAGGGAGTGGTCGGATGGGAAGACCCCTGATGTTCCCGTCTCCTCTCCCCCATGTGAATCATAGACAAGGAATCCTGCTCATGCATTCAGACTTCTTTCTGCAGACGTTGCCTGAGCATCTTCTGGGCACCAGCCCCCATGTAGGTGGTGTCGGTGTCGGAGATGTCAAGGGAGCCAATGTGCTTGGGTTGAGTCATGAAATAGAAATTATGCAAATATAGATACTTCCTTGGTGGTCCAGTGATTAAGAATCTGTCTTGCAATTCAGGGGATGCAGGTTCGATCCCTGGTCAGAGAATTAAGATCCCACATGCCCCAGAGCCACTAAACCTTCATGCTGCAACTAGAGACTCTGTGGACTGCAACGAAAGATCCCGCATAATGCAACGAAGATCCCACATGCCATGACTAAGACTTGATGTGGCCAAATAAATAATTTAAAAAAGAAAGAAGGTATGCCAATATAGACTGTAGGAGTTAATCTGATAGATTTGGGCTCACGACAGTGTAAGGGTTGATGCCCCTGGATCCTGCTGTCATGGACAAATCGTTTACCCGCAGTGGGCCACACTGTCTCATCTGGAAAATGGGCACTTATTTAAAGCAACTTTTGGAGTCTATTTGATTCACTTGACATTGTTCTTGGCACTGGGGCTTCGCTGGAGGACAAGATTGCCTTCATGTGGCTAATCTTCCAAGCGAGGAAGAAGAGGAAGAATGAAAAATAATATGCTTTCAGGTCATGATCAGCACCTTGAGGAAAATAAAGTAGGAATGTGGATGAAGGATGAAGAGGTAGGACCTTTACAGATGGGGTAGCCAGGAAGAGTTCTTTGACAGCAGACTATCTGAGCAAAACTTGAATACGGTGGGAGCAAGTCAGCACAAAAGTTCGGTCAAAGTGTCTGATAGAGGAAATGTCAAGTGCAAAGCGTTGGGGGTGGTATTTGCCAAAAGGGTTGCAGTTGGTACAGGAAGGACTGAGAAGGAGAGTAGGAGGAATTTGGACAGGTAGGCAGGAGCTATATTATATATGTTTGGGGGAGGATGAGGCCTGATAGCAAAATCCATTAAAAAAAATTTTTCCCCATTAGTTTTAGACACACATTGGATCAAAATTGTAACCCTTACATGTAACGTCTGCATGTCAGTAGCAGCTTCTTCAGAAAAGCTGTCATTCAGATGGATGTTATTTCCAGCCAGGACACAAACACCCTTGGAGAATCCATATGCAGAGATGGGATTTTGGTATCTCAGTCGATGGTAAAACCCACCCAGCTGTCTAGTCGTGTCGAGAAAAAATTCACATTAAAATGCAAATGCTCCTGAGAAAGTGAAGTGTTGATGGGTACAACCATCCAAAGAAAAATATTCATGAAATACGGGCTGTTGATCCACAGCTAGCTGGCTGAGCTGTTTGCTCAGCAAGACCTGAGTGCTAAGAAATCTCAATTACAGGCACTGTGCTGTGTCCTCCGGAAACCCCGGGACCTCCCCCAGGGGAACTGAGAAATGGGGACACACGAGTGCTGGGTAATCAGGAGATGGGGTGAGGAACTCACTTCTTTAAAGCCACGGTCCCCAACCTTTTTGGCACCAGGAACCAGTTTCGTGGAAGAGAATCTTTCTGTGGACTGTGGGGTGGGGGCATGGTGGTTTCTGGATGATTCATTATATTTATGGTGCACTTTATTTCTATCATCATTACATCAGGCATTAGATCCTGAAGATTTGGAGACCTGCTTTAAAGGACTTTCTGGCCACATCCTTTTCATATGCCAGTTAAACTTCTCAGCCTGGACTGGGTGGGGGGCAAAGAATAGAGACTTTTGCTTCCATATCCCCTGCAGGAGGAGGGGTCCACATTCCTTCACAGTCACGTCAGCTTCTTCTCTTTCTCATCTGATCAAGACCTTCACGTTGAGTTTCCTCAAAAGGATTGTCCTTTCCCTGTGTGATTTTTTGGGGAGACTAAGGAACATACATTTTCTCAGTTGTTTGGTTGCTAAGTCATGTCTGACTCTTTGCGACCCCATGGACTGCAGCACGCCAGGCTTCCTTGTCCTTCACTCTCTCCCAGAGTTTGCTCAAACTCATGTCCACCAAGTTGGTGATGCTATCCAACTATCTCATCCTCTATTGTCCCCTTCTCCTCTTGCCCTCAATCTTTCCCAGCATCAAGGTGTTTTCCAGTGAGTTGGCTCTTCGCATTAGGTGGCCAAAGTATTGGAGCTTCAGCATCAGTCCTTTCAATGAATATTCAGGGTTGATTTCCTTTAGGATTCACTGGTTTGACCTCCTTTGCTGTCTAAAGTGATTCTCAAGAGTCTTCTCTGGCACCACAATTTGAAAGCATCAGTTCTTCAGTCTCAGCCTTCTTTATGGTCCAGCTCACATCCATACATGACTACTGGAAAAACTGTACCTTTGACTATATGGACCTTTGTTGGCACAGAGTTGCCCTGCCTTTTAGTATGCTGTCTAGATTTGTCATAGCTTTTCTTCCAAGGAGGAGGGATATCCTTTATTTGCAATCTTCACCCACAAAATGTGGTGATGGGGAGAGACAGAGAGAGGTGTGCTGGGCACCAAGGTGAGTTCTCATTAATCTGCACAACACTTAGCAGGAAGGTGTTGCCATCGTATTTTGTACACCAGGAAAACTGAGGCTCAGTGATGAACAGAGGGAGGGAGGTTTGTGGCCCTTTGCCAGGAAGCAATAGAATGGGGTACTTGGGAGCATAGGCTTAAAGCCAGATGTGTGTCCAGATCTCTTGACACCTCCCAGCTGTGGGACCTGCTTTGGGATGTCCCTTCCTCTCACTGGCTTGACTTTGCTGCTTGGTAAAATATGATGGCAGCACTTCCTCCTCTGTGATTGTTATGAGGGTTAAAATTGTCCATGGATGTGAAGTGCCCAGAACACTGTCCAGCCCCTAGGAAGGGCTCCATCAGCCCGTGCTCCCCTGACTACCCTCAGGGTGTCCAAGGTCCCTTGGCCAGAAGGAAGTGAGAGATGATGGCTTAGCCAAGTGGGACTGTCCAGGTGAGGGGCAGCCAGACTCGATACCCTGAGTCCCTGCTAGGTGTCTGGATCTATTTGAACTCAGATCCATGGATTTCAGAATGAAGCACCCCCCGCCCCCGGCCCTGCCCACCCACACACACCCAATGACGCATGTTGGACACAGATCTCAGATACGGCCAGCTTGGTCACCCAGTTCTCATCCGACTCCCTGGGGAATTGTGACACCCACTTTACAGATGAGAAAACTGATGTTCATGATCTTTGCTATTCTCCCAGAAGACACTGTCTGCCTGTTTAACTATCAGATTCTGCTGTAATAACTTGCTGTTACTTGAAGAAGACAAGCTTCTTTCTCCTGGAGGGTTGCAAACAAAAGCCTCCTTCAGCCAATGTTATCTCTTGCTGCGTTGCTGTCATTGTTGTTCAGTCGCTAAGTCGTGTCTGACTCTTCGCGACCTCATGCAGCATGCCAGGCCTCCCTGACCCTCACCATCTCCCAGAGTTCACCCAAGTTCATATCCATTGAATGGGTGATGCCATCCAACCATCTCATCTTCTGCACAACAGCCAGAACTTAGTGGCTTGAAACAGAAGTTGTTATTATCTCTTAAGTCTCTGTGGATGGACTGGGCGTGATGGGGCGGTTTCTGCGTGAGGACTCCTGCATTCAGGTCGTGTGGTTTGAAGGTTCATCCACTCAGATGTTTGGTACCTGGGTGGGGCGGTTGGCACAGCTGGGGTTTTCAGCCTCTCTTTCCTCGTTCCTCTCCACGGGCAAGGATCAGGCCTCTCTGCAGCAGGCAGTCCTAGGGATGTTGACCTTCTGTGGGGGCACCTGGCTTCCCCTGGAGTGCAATGTTCCAGAGGGTAGGAAGTGGAAGCCACCAGTGTCTTGAGGCTGGACCCAGAAACTGGCACAGGGTCACTCCCAACTCTGTGCTGTCACCCCAAGGGAGGGGACACAGATCCAGCCTCTGCAGGGTAGAGTGTGTCAGAGGTTCTGTGGTCATCTGTGACCCACCACAGCTGGGGAAGAGGGTTTTGGCAGATGCTGTGGGCTGTGGATGTGTTTGACAGCTCACGTCCATATAATGTGAGTTCTGCTAGTTGCCTGAGAATAGATCTGGGGTCTTGCCTGATACACCTGGAGATATGCTGCTCGGCCTGAGTGGCTGGCTGGGGCCCGTGTCTTT
>NW_011494874.1:7929646-7938254 GCF_000754665.1 Bison bison bison | reverse complement strand
TGAGTCCGGAAATGCAGAATGTAAACTGACTGGAACCCGGGGCCCTGAGACTCAGCCCCTGAGAAGTGGAGGCCTGGAGTCCTGGGTGCTCTTGAGAAGCAGGGCACTGTAGGAGGGGGGCGGTTGGGTAGTGGTGGTGGTGTCTGCAGAAGAGTCGGGGAGCCGAGGGGCAACCTAGTCTGGGATCTCTGCAGAGACTGATTGTAGACCCCTTAGAACTCCAGCCTTGGCTGAGGACGTTAAAAGGTGCCACAAGTTCCCTTCAGTTCTGGAGCTCCTTTCACCAAGGATTGGTCCCCTTCCCAGCCCCCACAGAGTGACTGACACTTTAGCAGGGCTTCCTAGGTGGCTCAGTGGTAAAGAATCTGCGGTGCAGGAGATGCAGGAGATGCAGGTTGTCCCCTGGGTCGGAAAGATCCCCTCGAGATGGAAAAGGCAACCCACTCCAGTATTCTTGCCTGGGAAATCCCATGGACAGAGGAGCCTAACAGGCTACAGTCCGTGGGGTCGCAAAAGAGTCGGACACAACTGAGCATGCCCACACACACACCACAGACAGTTCTGTAGGGCCCGGCAAAGGCCTGGTGATCTGGCAAAAGCAGTTGTGAAGTAACTGAATGATGATGCTAAGCATTACCTCTCAAAAAACTAATTTAGACTTACAGTTGTGGAAATAGCACAGAGTTCTCCTCCCCCAGCTTCCCCTCAAGTTCACGTCTTGCATGGTCAGAGTGCAGTGAGCAAACCCAGGCAGAGAGCATCGTACACGGCTACTAACTAAACCTCAGACCTTACTCTGAAGTCAGCAGAGTTCCCACGAAGGTTCTTTCCCTGTTCCAGCGTCCCACCCAGGATCCCACATCCCTTAATTGTCCTGGCTCCTTCGTCCCCTCCAGTCTGTAACAGTTGCTCTGTCTTCCCTTGCACTTCATGATCTTGGCACTTTTGAAGAGCACTGATCAGTGATTTTGTAGAATGACCCTCAGTTTGGGTTTGTGCGATGTTCCATCAGGTGTGAACCGAGGTGGTCCGTTTCGGGCAGGGATCCCACGGAGGTGACGCTGTGTCCTGCTCTCTGCCTCCTATCGGGTTTATAGTGTCTACATCTCAGGACTGGTCATGTTGACCTTGGTCACTTGTCTAAGGTGCTGTCTGCTAGGCTTCTCCACCGTCAAGTTCCTGTCTTTCCTTTCAAATTAATAGGTGTCTGGAGGGAGGTACTTTACCCAGGAGACTAAGCAAATGCTCTTTCTCCCTAAATTTTCACCCATTAATTTTAGCATCCATCAAGGGGTCTTTTCTACAACAGTTATGACTGTAATCTTTGCCTAATGATAATTTTCTATTTCCTTCTTTATTTCTGCTTTTACTACTTGGAATTCTACTGTAAGAAAGAATTTGTGTATGTGGTTATTTATAGCTATATAGACCCCTGGATAGTTACATTATTCCGTAAGCTATGATTTGTTACTGTGGCTATTTATTTTCTTGCTTATGTTGTTCCAGCTTTGGCTTCATATTAGGAACACCTTCAGTTTTGTACTTGTGTTTTTGACCATCCCCACTCATTTTTTTGTGAGCATTTCTTTATTTTTTCAAGTCGTAAGATGTTCAAAGTTATCTTGTATTTTCCTTTCCCAAATCCTGTGGCAAGCCACTTCTCCAAGGGTCCTGGTTCCTTTCATTGGAGAATGGCATATAGAAACCAAGATCTGGGTGTTGGGTGTGCTCATTGCTACTGAGGTGTCACTGCGTTCAGACCCTCCCAGGGACACAGCTGGGAGTTACATGGCGATGCACTAACACACGAATATATCCTCATCTGTATTTCTGTATCCACCTACCTGTATGTATATTAAAAACAGTAAGTCTATCCTGATAGCTCTAATTCCGGTTCAACGGCACAAGGTTCATTTAACCTTCCCTCCTTTCCTTATGTGTAATTCCTTTCTCCAGCAGTGAGAAGCCCAGTTCTCATTATCTCAGATATATGTATTTAACTCCAGTATAGAGCAGTTTCAGAATTGCTGACCCACATCCCTGTGAGAAATGCGTTTACTAAGTGATGCCAGCGACTTCTATCCTCAGTGCCACACTACACATTCAAAGCATGGTTTTCCAAAGCCTCTGAAGTTAATACTTTTCTTTCCCACCCTCTTCACTGTGGTTATATTACTTATTTATAGCAATTTGGTCCTTATGTTAGCACTGACATCCTATTTTGAGTTTCTCTCACATCTTGGTTGTTTTTAGTTGCTTTTTTGTGTGCATATGAAGGTCATACGAAACATCACAGTGCTTCTCCATCAGATCTGAACCAAAAGATATACTCGGAGGCGTGTCACTCCCTCTTCATCCCTGCCAATCTGATCTCATCCTTGACTTCTCTCTACCCCTTTCTTACCTCCTCTAGGTAGCCCATCTTCTCTTTCATTTCTAATTTAGCCTTTCTGTATTTCCTCTGTACTGATGAGCAGGTTGTATATCTTACAGCCTCAATCTTGAATGAATTGTAGCATTCCACTCTCACTGTTTGCTTTTCTAATTTAACCGTAAGTCCTGGAATGATCCCCAAATTAGTTCGTATCACTCTTTTGCCCTCCTTCTTTACAGCTGCATAGTACTCCACCGTGTGGCTATACCAGAGTTCATTCAGCTCCCCTCCTGTGTCTGAGTGTTTAGGTTGCTTATCACATTTTTGCATTTTCCAATGATGTTGCACTGAATAAACTGCGTGAATATTTTTGCAGTGCTGGGCGTTATCTTCAGAGCTCTGTCCAAGGAGTGAGCTTGCCAGCTTGGCAGATAAATGCACATGCAGTTCTATTGGGTGTTGCCAACTTTCCCTCCAGTAAGCTTTACCCTCAACTGTTGGAAAATATTTGTTTCTTGAAAGTCAAGGTTTGTGTCCATCTTGAATTGATTACAGATGAGGACTGGAGACAGAGGATAATGTATTTAAGGTGACACAGCTCACTGGGGGCCAAACTGGAACTCAGATACGGCTCCTCAGAGTCCCCGCCTCTTTCCCTACTTCCTGCTTCTCCTGAGAATTGGGCGTGGGTTCTCCTGGCAAGTGGGGTCCATGGCGCAGAGGAAGTAGCAGGCAGGCTGGTGGGGTTGTGTCTTATTTCCACTGCTGAGTTTAAGCAGTCTTTCCCTGGAGCTCCCTGATGATCTCAGGGAAGTCTAGGCTAATATAATTCACTCTTCCCAAAACTAAAAAGTGTACTCTCATCTAAGCGAGAGAAAGACTGATTAATTTACTCTTAAAGGTTAGTACAAGGAGCTGTTTTTTCTGTTTATATGAGTATTTAAACTTTTCTTACCCTCCACATAGTAAACTAAGCCTCCCTTTCATCAGACTTCAAGGTGGGAAAGAAAACAAGCCCATCTACCGACAAGGGCCCCCATATCTTATTATCTGGACCCACACTCTCCTTGACCACACGGGTGAGCTGAGTGCAGAGAGATTTGCCCAGGCTCTTCCCCAGGTTAGGAGCAGGTAGGAGGCTGGTCCCAGTCTGTCCGTTGCTCACTCTGAGTGCAAATGGTGTCACCATTTGTAGATGGCAGACAAGAGAAGAAAGAAAGATGCCCTGGATTTCCCCAGGCTCCCTTGATTCCATCTTTTCATTCATTCATTCACTTGCTATTTCAGTACACTGAGCACCATTAGAAGTCCAGGCCAGGTGGGGGAGGGCTGGGATATGGAGATGAACCAGACTCAGTAGCTCACAGTTGAGTAGGGAAGGACCCAGATAAAGGGATGGTTACAGAATAGGACTGGTGGTGCTCAAGACGCAGTCTGCAGTGGGCCTCCCGATGTCAAGAAGGGATCCTTGGAGAGAGGCTGCCAAGTAAGCTGAACCTGAATGGATGAATGGCAGTTGTCCAAGCTGGGAGGAGAGTGGGCAGATGCGCTGAGGTTAGAGAACACGGTGGGAGTTAAGGGGAGGGGGCTGCAGGAGCAGAGTGAGAGGCATGAGAGGGAGGCAGAGGGTGAGCAGTACTTTGGCTCGATCCTGACTCAGTTTTTGAGTTCTTTGTTTTATTCACGGCCATACCCCTAGTGCCTAGGGCAGTGCCAGGCATGTTGTAGGTGTTCAGTAACTATTTTGAGTCTCAGTTCCGTGTCTCTTAAAGGGGACAAGCACTTCTTTTTGCTGCTGCTGTATCCCAGGACTCTCAAATAGGGCCTGGCGCATAGTAGGTGCTCAGTGAATACTTTTCAAGTGGCTGACAGGCTGGATGACAATATAGAGTTTGGCCCATACCTTGTACTTACTGATTAGCAGCTACAATTGTTATCTTCTTGGGTAGCTAGAGAAGTAGTTACTGGTCATGTCATGATGGGTCTCATGTGCAAAGCTGGATCCAGCAATATCTGTCAGTAAAAGACAATGATAATGATGATGTAATAGAGGAGAACCTTTGTATTTTATTACAAGTTAATCACTAAAAGGATGATGCCTATAAGCTTATATTATACATAATGGCCCATCTCTGGGAACCCTGAGCATTAAGCTAAAACAACTTTGTTTAGCTCACAGGAAACCTCCTGGCCAGGCCTACCTGTGAATAACTGCAGGAAGGAGGAAACTAGCACATCCCTTCTGGAGGCTGACCAGAACCAAGAAATGCTTGACTTTACTTCCTCCCCTCTTGGTATAAAAGAAGCCCAAATTCTAACTCAGGCAAGATGGTTCTTTGGGACATGAGTCCACCATCTTCTCAGTCTGCCAGCTTTCCAAATAATGTAGCTATTCCTTGTCCCAACAACTTGTCTCTGATGAGCAGTACAAACTTGGACCCAGTAATGATAATAATAACAATTGCAAACCTTTGTGGAGCAGGTTAAATGCTTTACAAATGCTCTTTCTTCGATGGCTCTTTGGAGCCCCCGGGGGTAAATTCACAGGTGTGTCCGAGCTGCCACCTGCCTTGAGTAGCGTCTAATGAAGCACAGGCTGCTCTGTGGCTGCTTAGACTGGGTGTGGGCACACGGGCAGGAGTTTGTCCTCTGGAGAACTCTTGCCCAGCTTCTGCAGAGGACCTGACCTGGATGCTGGGTGTCTGTCCCTCAGACAGTGCTTCCTGGCTGATTTCCCGAGGCAGAGCTGGAGGCCACCTGGTCTGAACATTTCATCTTGGAGAGCGAGTTACCATTTTTTATGACTGGGGTCTGATTTTAGGAGCTAAATGGGTTTTGGCAATTTTTTCATGAAGTTTCTCATGTGTGCTTGTGCTCATGCTCAGTCACATCCTGACTCTTTGTGACCCTGAGGACCATAGCCTGCCTAGCTCCCCTGTCCATGGGATTCTCCAGGCAAGAGTACTTGAGTGGGTTGCAATGCCCTCCTTCAAGGGATCTTCTGACCCAGGGATCAAACCTGCATCTCCGTGTTTCCTGCATTGCAGGGGGACTCTTTACCACTGAGCCACTGGGGAAGCCCATCTCACATATAAATAGTGTATATGTATGGTTGAGACAATAAATACGAAACTAGCATCCATGTACTTATTGCATAGTCTGTGAAATAAATTCCAAAGCTCTTTGTGTGGTTTACAAGAGCCCCTGTACTGGCCTCTTCTTCCCCCTGAGGCTTCAGCTCTCCCCAGACTCACTGGGATGCTTCATCGCCCAGACTCACTGCACGCAGCCTTTCGCACATTCACCTTTTCTTTGCGCCTGCCAATCTCCTAACGCCTAGTTTTCTCTTGCGATGGGCTGAACTAGTCCTGCTAGCTATTCGGGTCTCAGCTTAGCTCCCTCCCATCTTCCTGGGAGAATTCCCTGCATGCCTCTCACGTGAGTGGGGCTCCCCCATTGTGTGTTCCCCCGTGCCCAGGGCTCACATCTCCATAGTGATGTTTATGTCTCCCCCTCCCTGGGTCACGAGATGCCCGAGGGACCTGGTTTTCTGTTGGTGGATGCTCTGTGGATGCTCGGAGGATACTGATGGGGATCCTGGTCTATGGGTTCCCCAGGGGATGCTGTGTTTTAAGTGACCACTGAGGTCTGTTCTCTAAGGAGATGTCAATGGTTCTTTAATGCTCTGGCATCATCCACTGGATTTGTCATCCAGCGTTTCTGAATGTCCAGGCAAAAGCTCATCCTTGTTAAATAGGATGGAATGAAACTTCCTCCCCCCAACAATATAAAAATGTCCTTGAGATGGAAAAACACTGGGAATTACAATTGAGCCAGAGCCACTCTTGGGAAGGTGGTCAGCAAATCCTGGAAAGAACTTGAATGAAATAGTCTCTCCCCTCCTTGTCTTGAATGAGTGGTACCTCTTAGCATGTTGGGGAGCACAGATTTAGTCCCAAGACTGGTGAATTTCTGCTAGAATTAAAGGGTACTGAAGCCAGGTCCATGTGCCTTGAGTATCTCTGGTGGAACAAAACACTGTCAGAACTTTTAACATTTGGCATTCCCACACTCAGCCACACCCCTTTCCCAGCTCAAATTCCAGCCCCCTCCCCACTTCCTTCCCCCAGCAGAGAGATATGTCACAGAGAAGGCTGCCTGCTTTGTCCTTTTCACTCGTATAGTGAATTTTCTAAGGCTCTTAGAAAGACAGAAGCACTTGGAGTCTTCATGGTTTTATTTACGCATATATGTGTTTTGAATATGAGGGAACATAAACAACGTGTGTTCAGTCGCTCAGTCGGGTCTGACTGTGACCCCATGGACTGCAGCACTCCAAGCTTTCCCTTTGCTGTCTCCTGGAGTTTGCTCAGATTCATGTCCATTGAGTTGGTGATGCTATCCAACCATCTCATCCTCTGCCGCCCTCTTCTCCTTTTGCCCCCAGTCTTTCCCAGCATCCGGGTCTTTTCCAGTGAGTCAGCTCTTCACATCTAAAGTAACATAGTCAAATACATGACAGAAAATTTCAAAATATTCTCCCCCCAGGCATTTTTCTCTTGTTCTAGTGAGGCTTTAAAACTATTATTTGGAATCCTAAGTAGGACTGAATTGCAATATCTTGTGGGTTTTTTTCTCCCATCTCATAGCGGGGGCATCTGCCTTTAGGCCACTTGGTCTTTTGATCCTCATTTTAAACTGCTGCGCAATGTTTCATAATCCTGTAAGTTTTTTTTTTTTTTTTCATTCCCTGTTTGCTGTTGATTGCCAAGTGGCAGCTGAAGGAAGATGTGTGACTTACTAAGCAGCTCTGAGAAATTGGGTGTAGAGAAGGGGACCCTGCAACCCCTAGGGGTTGCCTAGGGCACCAGGACCCAGCGTGGGTCCCTAGGACTGTGTCTCTCAGCCATGTCCTCCTCTGGCAAGGTCACTGGCGTGGTAGACCTAGAAATCTTAGCTGGACTTCACGGCATCTTACAAAAAAGATAGAGAAATATGCATAGAAGGGGAAAGCAAACAATAGAAGTCAAATGACTTATGATGCTATGAACACGTTAGCATCACCCTGGAAATCTGGTCAAAAATTGGGATGTGAATCATCTAGACAACAGCGTGGAGGGTGTGCATGTCCAGTTTGTGGATGGTCTGAAGATGGAGGAGGACTGGATGGGTAGAAGGGGTCCTCTGGAAGCTGAGATGGCCTCACGGGTGGCTCCATGGGCAAAAGTCAGCCTGCTGAAATGTAACAGAGTCAGAATACTTAGTCCTGGCTTTGGCTTCCACACACTCACTTCCCTCGGACAGGAAGAGGTCCTCATGGCTCTGTAGCATGACGATTCCATAGCATGGTGTGGTGACCCCAAAGCCAGTGTGGTTCTGGGCAGCGTTAGTGGGTGTGCTGCCCCAGAAGGATGGAAGGGATAGCCCTGCCCCACCGGGCTGGGAAGACCTTGCCTGGAGTACTGTTTGCCTCGTAAATGCTGTGATTTTGGAATGGGTCTTTCCAGGAGCAGGATCGTGATTAGGCGAGACTGCACAAACCAGTTAGAGGTGGGTGGTGTTTAGCTGGAGGAAAGGAGGCTCCTGGGGCCACGAGAACAAGTGCCAATCACCATCCACATCTTCATCATTTAATCTCAGTAGCTGCCAGTCCTTGAACCAGACAGTTCACGGCCATTCTGTTTAGTCCTACAAGCTGAGTATTAACCCACACCTTACAGATTAGCAAACGGAGTCTGAGAGAGGTGAAGCCGCTTGCCCAACTCACACAGCTGGTAAACCACAGAGCCGAGCTAGGACGTCAGATGCATTTGAGGGCAGCATTGTGATTTCTTCCCACTGAATATCACTTTCTCAAAACCTGAGGCATTGTTGCCTTGCACAATCACCTTGATCTTTTTTTTTTTTTAATTTGTTTTGGGATATAGCCAATTAACAATGCTGTGATGGTTTTAGGTGAACAGCAAGGGAACTCAGCCATACATACATGTGTATCCATTCTCCCCAGACTCGCCTCCCATCCAGGCTGCCACATAACATTGAGCAGAGTTCTATAACATCACCTTGGTCTTTGCAGAGAGGGTGGCCTCTCCCTGGTTACAGAGCACAGGGCTCCCCCTGAAATTTACACATACATATTTACATAGCTCCAGTACTCTTGCCTGGAAAATCCCATGGATGGAGGAGCCTGGTGGGCTGCAGTCCATGGGGTCGCGAAGAGTTGGACACAACTGA
>NW_011494874.1:7925440-7929546 GCF_000754665.1 Bison bison bison | reverse complement strand
GACTGAGCAACTTCACTTTCACTTTTCACTTTCATGCATTGGAGAAGGAAATGGCAACCCACTCCAGTGTTCTTGCCTGGAGAATCCCAGGGACGGGGGAGCCTGGTGGGCTGCCATCTATGGGGTCGCACAGAGTCGGACATGACTGAAGCGACATAGCAGCAGCCACAGCAGCAGCAATACTTGTAGTCTTTAGAACCCTGTGGATCTTTTTTTTTTAAGTTGTTTTAATGAATTATACATTTGTTTTTATTATAAGCTTTGTTTCATTAGTAAGTATTCAGTTGAAATAATTACTCATTAAATAATTGTATTAATTATTGGATGGATATCAAAAGTCTATTTAGAAAATGTAAAGTGTAAAGCATCCATGTACCCACCTCCCCACTTAAGAAATGTTACCAGTACTTCAGGGGTCCCCGATCCCTTCCACTCCCCCTCTCTACTTGGTAGTAATCACTCCCCTGGCCTTGTGGTTTATTATTCTCTTGCTTTTCTTTGTAGTTTTATCCCTGATAGATCAGTTGGTAAAGAATCCGCCTGCAATGCAGGAGACCTTGGTTCAATTCCTGGGTTGGGAAGATCCTCTGGAGAAGGGATATGCTACCCAGTCCAGTATTCTTGGGCTTCCCTTGTGGCTCAGCTGGTAAAGAATCTGCCTGCAATGCGGGAGACCTGGGTTCGATCCCTGGGTTGGGAAGATCCCCTGGAGAAAGGAAAGGCTACCCACTCCAGTATCCTGGCCTGGAAAATTCCATGGACTGTATAGTCCAGGGGATCGCAAAGAGTCAGACATGACTCAGTGACTTTCACTCACTTACTGTATCTCTAAACAACTTGTTCAGTTTCCCCTGTTTCTGAACTTCATATAGATGGGGATATCCTTTATGCAGTCTTTGGCGGCTTACTTTTAAATCTACATTGTAGCAGCGATTCATTCTTGCAGGCTGCAGCATTTCACTCCTTTTCTCGCCATATAGAATATATGACAAGCCACGGTGGATGGACATTTGTGTTGTTCCCAACATGTCGTGAACACTGACATTGCTGTCTGTCAGCATTCTTGGCAGCTCTGGGACATTGTGCAGGTGTACCCAGGTATGTGCCCACAGGTGGGATGGTGGGTCACCTGGGTCTGAGTATATGCATCTTTATGAGATGATAGCATCCTACCTTACAAAGTGACGGTGACCAAGCTGTACTTCTGCATGTGCTCAGTCGCTCAGTCATGTCTGTCTCTTTGCAAGCCCGTGGACGTAGCCCACCAGGCTCCTCTGTCCATGGAATTCTCCAGGCAGAAATACTGGAGTGGGTTGCCGTTTCCTTCTCCAGGGGATCTTCCTGGCTCAGCGATTGAACCCATGTCTCTTGCGTCTCCTGCACTGGCAGGATGATCTTTACCACTGAGCCACCTGGAAAGCCCCAGTACTCCCGAAGCTGTGAACAAGCCTCCCTGTTGCCTTACAGCCTTTGTCAGTATCGAATGGCTTTCTCTGATTTTTTTACCTCTTGTCCATCATGCCTGTTGGGTAGTAACTCACTGTATTTTGTTTTATTTTTTTTTCTCATCGTATTTTAATTTGCGTTTCTCTGATTACTGAGGTTTAGCTTCTCGATGCTTACTTACTCTTTTGAGAAGTGCCTGAACATGATTTTTGCCCAGTTTTCTACTGGGAGTTTTATCATTTTCTTACTGGCATGACACTAACATGATATGTATGATATACAGTGTATATAGTATGTATATGTAGACACATAGTACATACACATGTGTGTGTATATAGGTATCCAAGATTATGGCTTGACTTTATGACACTTTTTTTATAAACAGAGGTATTAAATTTAATGCTTTTGAATTTATTACTATTTTTCTTTATAGTTTGAACTTTTATGTCTCAATAAGGTATCCTCAGCCTCAGGTCATAAAGATATTCACTTATATTGTCTTATAAAAGTTCTTAAGTTTTCCTTTTCGCAGCTGTCTGTAATCCACCTGGAACTGGTGGAATTTGGTTTGATTTTTTTCTATATAGTTACCCAATTATTCCAGCACTGGGAAGCTGGAATAAATGGGAAGCCCAAGTCCCCCAGTGATGAGCAGTGTCCATATATGTGTGGCTCTTTTTCTGTTCTTTGGACTTATTTTTCTAAGGGTTAACTCCTAAAGCTGTATAAGGCAAGTTCCCTTTCCTTATTTTTCCTTAATAAATAATTTGCCTATTATTATCTCTCTGCACTTTGATATACATTTTAGAATCAGCCTGCTGCTCCTGCTGCTGCTGCTAAGTCGCTTCAGTCGTGTCGGACTCTGTGCGACCCCATGGACTGCAGCCTACCAGGCTCCTCCATCCATGGGATTTTCCAGGCAAGAGTGCTGGAGTGGGGTGCCATTGCCTTCTCCGAGAATCAGCCTGCTGGGTAGCACCAAAGACCCTGTAGAAATTTTGACTGTAGTAGCTCTGTATATAGATCACCTTAGGTAGAAATCATGTTTTCTAGATACTGACTCTCACAATCCTTGAAGATGGTGTGTCTTCCTTCTTATGTAGGTGCAACTTTATGTCTGTAAACTTTTCTTTTTAAAGAATTTTACATATTTTTGTTAGATTGATTTCTAGGTAATTTATATTTCCACTACTGTTGCAAATGCTCTCTTTTTGAGATAAACCTCTTTATTGAGATAAAATCCACAAACCACTGCATTCACCTCTTCAAAGTGTACAATTCAGAATTGTGCAACCATCACCAAAATCTAAGTCTAGAACATTTTAACATGCCCCAAAAAATGCCTTTCTCGTTAGCAGCTAACTCTCACTCCCCTTGCCCCACTCCAGTTCCTGGCAGGTAGGAATGAGTGAGGGAATGAATGAATGAACTTATGCCTATGCATCTGGCTTCATGTCAGACGTTGCCTAGTCCCCAGCTTTCCTTTCTGTTTTATTTTGGTTCTGTTTTCCCCTCCCACCTCTGTTATTGGTCTAGTTTTCAGCTAATCTCCCAACCTCTTTCATTCTCCTCCACTCCCTGACCAGACAGCTTTTCCCAAGGAAAACCGTGTTCCAATCACTTCTCTCGAAGGAAACCCTCGGTGGCTCCCTTGGGAACCCGGCTGCATTCCCAACGCCATTTCTCTGGGGAGATTCAGGCTGATGACTCAAGCCCCTTGGAGGCAGACTTTTGGAATGTAGCTCTTGGGAGTCGGAGAAGGCCTCTTCTGGGCTCTCAGTTTGCTGCAGAGACCTCAGAAAGTAAACACAGTCGACCTGATTATTCTCCTCCACTTCCTCCTGAGTCAGAGCTGCTTGGGTTAACTCGGGGAAGAGGCTAAATTAAGCCTTGAAACCAAGCAGCCTCTGTGACTGGTACTTTGTTTTGCTTGAGTGACTGCGATGATGGGTGTTGGGTTTTAAGGGCAGAACTAATTGTGTCTCTTTAGACCAACCTTGGTGATCTTGTCCCTGCCCTGCAGAGACGGGGATGGCCAGATTCACACCCCCACCCCCACCGCTCCCCCAGCCTGCAGCACCCACTCACGCACTGCTTCAGTGCACTTTCCCCAAATGCCTGGTCCATGCCAAGCCCTGTGCTTGGTGTTGGAGATTCAAAAGCTTACTCTCTCAGGGCTTGAAGTCTGGCTAAGGGAACTACAAGAAACAAGAGACCCATGAAAGAGAACTGGTGCTTGGGTAGATGTCTGTCCAGGGCAGAGAAGGGAGTGGATGTCCCTTTGCCTTCTTGTGACCCCATGCAAAGGCCATGGAATCACCAAGATGAAACAAGGGGCCAACCTTGCACTCAGAAACAAGTGAGTGCGTGCAACCACTTATACCTTATACCCTAGCAGTTCTTCTCTTAGGGGGATGGAGCCAATAGGAAATGGCACAGATTTACATCAAAAGAAAACATTCCAAACAAACCTTGACTCTAGTTAATACATGTAAACTGCAGTATTTAAAGGAAAGTATTTAAATGGATGATAGTTCCCTGGAGAAGGAAATGGCAACCCACTCCTATATTCTTGCCTGTAAAATCCCATGGACAGAGGTGCCTGGCAGGCTCTAGTCCATGGGGTTGCAAAGAGTCAGACATGACTGAGCACCCGAACC
>NW_011494874.1:7904887-7925334 GCF_000754665.1 Bison bison bison | reverse complement strand
GTTTGACTCTTTGCATCCCCATGGACTGCAGCACGCCAGGCTCCCCTGTCCTTCACTATCTCCTGTTTGTCATGCTCATGTCCATCCAGTCGATGATGCCATCCAACCATCTCATCTCTGTCGTCCCCTTCTCCTCCTGCCCTCAATCTTTCCCAGCATCAGTCTTTTCCAGTGAGTCAGCTCTTCACATCAGGTGGCCCGAGTATTGGGGCTTCAGCTTCAGCATCAGTCCTTCCAATGAATACTCAGGTTTGGTTTCCTTTAGGATTGACTGGTTTGATCTCCTTGCCGTCCAAGGGATTCTCAAAAGCGTCTCCACCACCACAATATGAAAGCATGAGTTCTTCAGTGCTCAGCCTTCCATATGGTTCAACTGAAACATTCATACATGACTACTGGAAAGATGATGTGTGTGCTCAGTCATCTCCGACTCTTTGCAACCCCATGGACTATAGCCAGCCAGGCTCCTCTGTCTATGGAATTTTCCAGGCAAGAATACTGGAGTGGGTGGCTATTTCCTACTCCAGGGTATCTTTCCAACCCAGGGATCAAACCCACATCTCCAGCGTCTCCTGCATTGACAGGCAGATTCTTTACCACTGCAAAAAACCATAACTTTTTGACTATATGAGCCTTTGTCAGCAAAGTGATATCTCTGTATTTTAATACACTGTCTAGGTTTGTCCTCACTTTGCTTCTTCCAAGGAGCAAGTGTCCTTTAATTTCATGGCTGCAGTCGCTGTTCACAGTGATTTTGGAGCCCAAGAAAGTAAAATCTGTCACTGCTTCCACTTTTTCCTCTTCTGTTTGCCGTGAAGTGAGGGGACCAGATGCCATGATCTTCATTTTTTGAATGTTGAGTTTTAAACAAATTTTTTCACTCTCCTCTTTGTTTTTCATTAGGAGACTCTTTAGTTCCTCTTTGCTTTCTGCCATTAGGGTGGTATCATCTGCAAATCTGAGGTTGTTGATATTTCTTTTGGTGATCTTGACTCCAGCTTGTGATTTATCCAGACTGGCATTTCACATGATGTAATCTGCATGTAAGTTAAATAAGCAGGATGACAATATACAGCCTTGTCTTACTCTTTTCCCAATTTTGAACCAGTCCGTTGTTCCGTGTCCAGTTCTAACTGTTGCTTCTTGACCTGCATACAGGTTTCTCAGGAGGCAGGTAAGGTGGTCTGGTACTTCCATCTTTTAAAGATTTTCCACAGTGTGTTGTGATCCATACATTCAAAGGCTTTTAGCATAGTCAATGAAACAGAAGTAGAAGGCTTTCTGGAACTCCCTTGCTTTCTCCATGGTCCAGCAAATGTTGGCATATTTATCTCTGTTTCCTCTGCCTCTTTGAAACCCAGCTTGTACATCTGGAAGTTCTCAGTTCATGTACTGCTGAAGCCTGGCTTGAAAGATTTTGAGCGTACCCTTGCTATCGTTTGAAATGACTGCAATTGTACAGTAGTTTGAGCATTCTTTGGCATTGCCCTTCTTTGGGATTAGAATGAAAACTGACCTTTTCCAGTCCTGTGGCCACTGCTGAGTTTTCCAACTTTGCTGATATATTGAGTGTAGCACTCAAACAGCATCATCATTTGTGTTTTAAATAGCTCAGCTGAAATTCCATCATCTCCACTAGTTTTGCTCTTAGCGATGCTTCCTAAGGGCCCCTTGACTTTATACTCCAGGATGTCTGGCTCTAGGTGAGTGACTAAAACCAAGTATAGTAACATGCTAATAGTGACATTTAGTTGCTGAGTGGATGGGTGCTCAGTATAATTTTTTTTTTTTTTGCTGTATGTGAAAATTTTCATTTAAAACATCGGGGAAATGCATATGTGCGTTTGCCAGCAGAAATGTAAAAGAATGTTCAGAACAGCATAATGACCTCAAACTGAAAGCAACCCAAATACCCATCAGCAGTAAAATAAATGCATACTTTTTATATGTTTTTATATGTCTGTTTATATGATGGAGTACTGTTCACAACGAGAATGAACGAGCTACAGCTACACACAGCATAACAGTCAGGGGAAAGACTCAAAAGAGGACATCCTGTATGGTTCTGTTTCCATAAAATCCGTAAACAGGCAAAACTAGCCTAGGATGTTAGAAATTAAGGTAACGGTTTTCAAGAAGGAAGAAAAGGATTGAATGGAAGAGGGAGCCTCCTAGGGTACTTGAAGGTTCTGTTTCTTGATGTTGGTGACAGCTAACAGGTATGAACACTCATCAAGTATGGTTAAAGTCTGTGCACCTTTCTGTTTGTGTATTACCCATCATCAAAAAAACTGTACTGGAAAGAAAAAGAAAGAAAACCAAACATGTCCAGCCTAGAAGCTTTGCCTAGCCAAAGCTGCTTTTTTCATTTAAAAAGCAATTTTAATTAGAAATTACATCCTGTATATAGATGTTATTCCAAGAAGTTTCATTCCATTGGCTAGGACAGAGTGGATAGCTCTGAAAAGACGAAGTCTTGCCCTGACCACTTTAGGGTGGTAGGAACCCACTCTGAGTCTGTCAAGTAAGCCAAAGTTGTGAAGGGAATGAGCCTTCCCTTTAAGGCACACATTTGTTCGTTTGTGCACACGTGCCTGTTACATCAGTTCCCTCGGTCTTCACCGTGTGCCTCTCCTTCACACAGAAATCTATCCACCTGCACTGTGTCCTGAATCCAGACCAGATTCCCGAGGTGTGACCTGGCCCTTGCAGGGGTTCATGTGCCCAGAGGAGGGAAGAGGCATGCAGGCGTTTCACCTGGCAGCCCCCTCTCTGCCTACCTGGAGTCCTTTTCGTGATTCCTCTAATATGTTTGTCCTGAGATATCCTTTGACCCCTGAACTGACTTGTCAGGAGTTCTTCAGAGAAGCAGAACCAGTGAGAGAGAGACAGAGATAGATAGAAAGATAGAGGCTTGTTATAAGAAATTGGCTCATATCATTATGTGTGCTAAGTCACTTCAGTCATGTCCAACTCTGTGCAACACTCTGGACCACCAGGCTCCTCTGTCTGTGGGATTCTCCAGACAAGAATACTGGAGAGGGTTGCTATGCCCTCCTCCAGGGCATCTTCCTGACCCAGGGATCGAACCTGCGTCTGTTCCGTCTAACCTGCGTTGACAGGCAGGTTCTTTACCCCTAGTGCCACCTGGGAAGCGCCATGTCATTATGGAGACCCCCAAGTCTTAGGATCTGCAGAGTGAGTCAGCAACCAGGAGATTCAGGAGAGCTGATGGTTTCATTTCAGTCTGAAGGCTGGCAGGTTCAATACCCAGGAAGAGCCTAGGTTTCCCTCTGGATGCAAAAGCAGAAAACAGCTGATGTCCTAGCTCAAAGGCAGTCGGGTAGGCAGAGTTCCTTCTCACTCAGCCCTTTTTTGCTATTCAGGCCTTGGACAGCTTAGATGAGGCCCACCCACACTGGGGAAGGCAGTCTGCTTTGCTCAGTCTACCGATTCCAATGTCAATCTCATCCAGCAACCACCCTCACAGACATACCCAGAATCATGTTTGAAAAATGTCTGGGCACTCCAGGATCCAGGAATCAGTCAGGTTGACAGAAAATTGACTGTCACCACTCTGGAGCCTGAAAAGCCTTCTAGCTCGAAAAGACACAGCTCTCTAATAGAAGAGGTGCAGCCAGGGGCCCTGGCCTGGTCCCTGTCCCATCTCATCAAGTAGGACAGGCTGTTGCTGCTGCCATCTCATACACATTAGTCATCCCCACCACCCCACCCCCCACGTTGTTTGGATTAGTCATCAGTGGAAAAGAAGGTTTCAGCTGCCCACCAGGCCCCCTGAATGGTCATATTATTTTAAAGAATAAATAGAAATATCTTTGTTATTGCAAAATACTTCATACACGTCAGGCAATCTCTGAAACAGTTGAAAGGATAAAGATAAAAAACGAACCTCGACATGCTTCCCGCACAGCCTCACAAATGGAAAATAACCAGTATATTGAAGGTCTCTGCTGCTGCTCTGAGGGGATTCCCGCTCTGTCCTTTCCTGTAAGTAGCCACTCTCCTGAATTCTGTTGGTCATTCTCTTGCATTTTACAAACACCTAAGTGCGTGTCGCTAAATATACTTGTTTGACGTGCCCTGTTTGAGTCTTTATGAATTGACACATGCTGTGGGTGTTCTCTGCACCATCCTTCTTCATACGAGACAGGGCCTCACCCACACCATCACGTGTAGCCGCTGTGCGTTCATTTCACTGCCGTGTCATATTCTTTGGTGTGGATGCGTCCATCGTAGGAGCCACGTGTCCTTCTCTTCAACTCTTGATGCCTGTTTGGGTAATTTCTGGTCCTCTGCCTTCCCAGCTGAAGCTCACAGGAGCATTCCTGTCACTGTCGCCAGGTTCACAGGTACAGGGATTTCTCTTCAATGAACACCTAGGAGGTCAGGAGCTCAGCCCAGCTGGGGACTATCTCTTTGCTTCTCTGGGTAATGCCAGGGAACTTTCCAGAATGATTTGACCAGTGTGTGCTCCCGCTGGCGGTGATGTGGGTTTCTTATGATGCTCTCTCCCTCCCCCCTTTCCATCCTCTCTGGTCTCAGTAACTTGCCTTCCCTAGGTTTGGTCACCCTTGTTCACAGGGTGGCCAGTGTTTAAAGCACAGTGTGACCACGACGCCCTCCTACCCACTTCATGCACGAGCAGGACTGTACTTGTCTAGGGTGGGATCTAGTACGTGAACACGTGTCAAGTTCCCGCTGCTGTGGGAGAGCCCACGTGCTTGTGTTGGATGACTGTGCAGCTGTCTGTCTCTGCTTCAAGGAAAAGGAGTAAAACAAAATCCCAGTAGAATGGGTGGTGGCCAAGCTGAACGCCGGGCTGAGCTCTTTATGCCAGTATCACAATCTTCATCCTTGAAAGTGATCAGCCATGCTCTGCCATTTCTCCATGGCCAAAGAGCAGTGCATCCCAAGGTTTTCTCCATGAGAGATTTTTCGGGCCCACCCAAGGCCTAGTCCCCAGACATGAAATCACTCCCCGACCCGGTCTGCCAGGCTTTGGAGAGGATGCTTATAAACTGTCATTTTTTTGTGCTGCCTCTTTCCAATCGCAGGTTAGTCTGGTGAGGAAGATAAAGACATTTGCCACCAAGATGGTAATCACGAGTGGAAATGACGAAGACAGAGGAGGCCAGGAAAAAGAGAGTAAAGAAGAGAGTGTCTTGGCGATGCTGGGGATTATTGGGACCATTCTGAACCTGATCGTCATCATATTTGTATACATCTACACCACTCTGTGAATGGCCCAGTGGGCCCTCAGGCCTCAGGATGGCCAAAAGACAGGAGGAGTCCTGTGTGTTGGCAGATCAGTGACCGGACACTGTGCCAGCAAGCAGCCTTGACCGACACATACCGCCCAATCAGATGCACCTTCGAACTCGATAAAGGGTCACCAAAATCAACCAATCCTGCTGCAAGGAGCAGACACTAAAGCACAATGAATCCACCAAAACTCATTCACACAGCAAGGAACTCAACATCGTTGGCAGGGGACCCGAAAGGACGCTTGGAAAACTGCCCTTTGACACCATCAGGGAGTGGATGGGTGCAGAGATGGGTTATCCCAGGTCACTGACGGATGCCAAGTGTTCAAAAAGAGGAACAGGGGTGGACGCAGCTCACAGCAGACACAGCTCTCGGCCTGTCTCCCAGGACACGTGTTTCCTCCTAACTCGATGAACTGTTTGGTACCAAAAAACCACAGGGACAATCCTTGACAAGCATCTCATTCATCAAAAGTGTCTAACTATTTGATACCGGGGAGATAACTTATTTTTTCTTTTTTTTCATTGGCTTGATGTGTGTATCTGTTCATATCAAGGTTTATAAATATATATTTTTAATAAATGTGCTCTATTTTTTAGCATGAACCAAATATTTGGAGACGCGCTCCTGGATCCATACAGCTTTCCTTGGTTTTACCTGCTGTATCTACCTTAGACTGCAGTGGTTCTGTTGTGTAATCGCTCTAGTCCTTGTTCTCTCATCTGGAATCGTTTCCCTCTCGTGCTTTTCAGTCTGGAGGACATTTTCCCATCAGACCAGCTGTGATCTTGGTTGGTGCATGTTTTAAGATTGTCCACTGAGCGACTTTTCATTGTTATACTGGAGATGTAAAATGGTCGTGGGCATGTGGACTTTGGATGTACCGTATCCTTACTGAGACTTATGCATGAACAGGGCTGAGTGATATAGATCAGCTTAAAAATGTTTCTTTTTACAAGGAATACCATGGAGGAAGGGCGCGGCTACATCTGTGGATCAACTATAGGATGGAGTATTCAGCTTCTCATTGGCAGCGTCATTTCATTCTTGTGACCATTTGTCGATGAGATTTGGTTTTGATGGCCACATGCCATGAAAGATGGGTGGGAAGGACAAGGGGGGTTAAAGCTCAGCGTTAGGTGCGTAATTCCCGTAGTGAGCCTCCTGGGAGCCTTTGCAAAGTAGGTGGGGATGTAGATGACACTTGGACCCCACCCCCCAAGAGCTCACCTGGCTGTTTCAGGCTGGGAGGACACCCCTGCAACAGATGACTTTTCAAGAGCTCTAGAAGGGGATGCAACGGTCACCCTAAAAGATTGCTACATTTCTTCAAGCTCCTGGTTTACACCCACAAGAAGCTACTTCCTCCCTGGCAGGGACAGTTGAATCAGGATGAATGTGCCCTGTTCTCCTGCCTCCCTGAGATGGGCCTTTTACTGGCTGCAGCGGCATGGCCTTATAAACAGGGTTAGTGTTCATTCTGCCAGCGCCAGCCTTGCCTGTGGGCAAAAGAAGCAGCAGGCTGCCTATGTGGAGTCGAATGATGTCCAGGAGATCACCACCAGGTCTCTCCCTCCCAATGTCGTGGTGTCTGAAATTTCACCCTTAGAGAGTCACTTCTTGGACGTGTTAAGGACCAGGCTCTTTATAAAGCAGATGCCCCGAGCACCTGGCCCTCATCAAGAGTCTTCTCTTCCCCACCAGAAGGAACAGGTTGATGTGCGTTCAGGACATACTGTGTGCTAGGCGCTGTGCCCGACCCTGAATCCCTTCAGTCGTTGAATGCTCACAGGAAATGAGCTAGAGAGTCTCTGTCCCACATCGTAGAGGAAGAAAGGGGAACTCAGATGGTGAAACTTCCCCGAGGTCAGGTAGCTGGTAGTGGTGAGTCAGAAGGCAAATTCCCAGAGCTGTCTGATTCCCTAGCCCACTGAGGGGCGTCACATGCTGGGCAAAGAGGGAATGGAGAGGCAGGGACTGGCCGGGAGAGGGCCCGCGGGGCCGGATGCACACCCGTGGTTTGCCGAGGGCCAGCTCTGCTCCCCGCCCTCCTTCCCTCCTAAGAATGAATAACCCCTGGCAACTCCTTGCATCCTGGCACAACGCTGGCCATGTGAGGACTCGAGGAGGGAGGCCAGGAGGAGGCTGCTTAGAAATATAATGGACTGTCGGGGGAGGGAGCCATCTCATGGGTTCCATGTGGTTCTAGAAAGACTGTGTGAGAATTCTGAACAGTGTACACAATAAAGGTGCAATGGAAAAAAAAAAACCTACCGATGTCCTTTTTCCACCCCCCAGCGTCCTGGTATTTTTAAACCTTCACGTCATTCCTTTACCTATATATATATATTTGTTTTATTTTATTTCAGATTTCTTTTTTTTTGATGTGGACCATTTTTGAAGTTTTTTGAATTTGCTAGTGTTGTTTCTGTTTTACCTTTGCTTGTTTTCCTATTTTATGTTTTGCTTTTTTTTTTTTTTTGGTTGGGAATCCTAACTCCCCAACCAGGGATTGAACCTGTGTGCCCTGCATTGGAAGCGTGAGTTTTAACCATTGGACCACCAGAGAAGTCCCTTATTATGCTTTCATACATACTATAATTGCTATGCTGTACTATGTTTTGCTTTTTTTTTTTCTTTTGGCCACAAAACATGTGGGATCTTAGCTCCCCACCCCGTACATTGGAAGGTGAAGTTTTAACCATTGGACCACCAGAGAAGTCCCTTATTATGCTTTCATACATACTATAATTGCTATGCTGTACTATGTTTTGCTTTTTTTTTTTTTTTTTTTTCAAGCAGACAAAACTGAATGTGACTCTGTTCCAATGAAACTGCTTTGTTTGAACTGTGGAAGCCCTGGTGATTTTTCAAGTGTACTAATTTGAAATTTATTGAGGGGAAAAACTGCCTTTCCGATCCTCTCAACAGCTCCCCGATGGTCCTTCTACATTGTCCTAATCCACAGCCTAGAAATAAAGGTGCCCGTTCAATGACTGCTAACCCAAGTGGCAGCACTCTCTCCTGCAGAGAGAGTCTTTCATTTCTGCCCTCATTTAGCAAAGCCCAAGAACACAGACTGGGCAAACTCATAGTTTCCTCCATGATCTCAAGGTATCTCGTGGGGATGTGATGGGGAGGCAGCCGGTGGCCCTGGGGCTTAGTATGCCGAGCCCAGCCTTGGCATGAATAGCAACAACCCAAACGACCAGCCCGAGGGCTGAGACTTCCCTCCCATCCTAAGGGACCTTCACAACAGCCCATGAGATCCTACCCCATCTCACAAGGTGAAGTGTGTGTGTGTTCACTCACTCAGTTGTGTCTGACACTTTGTGACCCTATGGACTGTAGCCCACCAGGCTCCTCTCTCCATCCCAGGCAAGAATACTGGAGTGGGCTGCCATGCCCTCCTCCAGGGGATCTTCCCTACCCAAGGATCAAACCCACATCTCCTGCATTGGCAGGCTGACTCTTTACCACTGAGCCACCCGGGAAGCCCTAGAAGATGAGGAGAAAGGTTCAAAAAGGCTGATCGACTTTTCCAAGGTCACACAACTCGAAACCAGCAGAACCAGACCTGTCCCACCTCTGTGCCATCCACAGACCTTGAGTGGCCCAGGCTGTGGGTTTGAGCTCTGCTGGAGTGTTTGGGCCAATCCAGTCACGTCACACAGCTTCCCACTACACCTGCCTCTCCCGGGTCACAACAAAGCTGGTCTGGCCAACATGGCTGAATCGATGCCTTTGACTTCTACACCAGAAAGCGAATCGGAAAGCCCGGGTTCTGGCAGGGGAGGGCCAGGCACCCATGGCAGTGTGCCCTTGGTGGTTAGGGGCCACAGGGTGCTTGTCGATGGCCAGAAACAGCCTGGGCCTGACTTTCATCTGTCTTATATGATCGATATGACCAGCTTTGTGAGCCTCAGTTTTCCTCATCTGTCAACAGGGGCTGCTAATAGCCCCAAGTCTCATCAGGAGTTTTAACCTCGTTTTTATTGATACAGAAACTGTGGCCTGGAAAGGTGAGTTGACCTAGCAAAGGTTCTCTGGTGGCTCAGACGGTAAAGAATCTGCCTGCAATGTGAGAGACCAGAGTTCAATCCCTGAATCGGGAAGATCCCCAGAAGAGAATGGCAACCCACTCCAGTATTCTTGCCTGGAGAATTCCATAGAGAGGAAACTGGCGGGTTCCATGGGGTCTTCAAGAGTCGGACACGACTGAGCAAATAACAATTTCACTTTGACTAGGGCAATGGCACCCCACTCCAGTACTCTTGCCTGGAAAATCCCATGGACGGAGGAGCCTGGTAGGCTGCAGTCCGTGGGGTCACTAAGAGTCGGACACAACTGAGCGACTTCCACTTTCCTGCATTGGAGAAGGAAATGGCAACCCACTCCAGTGTTCTTGCCTGGAGAATCCCAGGGACGGGGGAGCCTGATGGGGTGCCGTCTCTGGGGTCGCACAGAGTCAGACACGACTGAAGCGACTTAGCAGCAGCAACAGCAGCAGCAGCAGGAGACCATGGCGTCATGTGGCCAGGGGCCCAGAAGCTGCTACCTTCACCTTTGCAGCCAAAGAATGTCACTTAAACCCGCATGTCATTGTTCCTGTGTGTGTGTGTGCTAAGTTGCTTCAGTTGTGTCTGACTCTTTGTGACCCCATGGATTGTAGCCCTTCAGCTTCCTCTGTCCATGGGATTCTCCGGGCAAGAATACTGGAGTGGGTTGCCATGCCCGCCTCCAGGGGATCTCCTCAACCCAGGGATCAAATCCATGTCTCTTATGTCTCCTGCATTAGCAGACAGGTTCTTTACCATTAGTGCCACCTGGGAAGCCCCTGGATGTGAGTACCATTTACTAAAGAAACACTGGATCAAAACCTACATTCACATTGCTTCTAACAAACACCTGTGTGTATCTAATATGGGAGCAGTTCTTATCTGTCTCTTTATGTCCCACATTCCCCTCTCGCTCTCCTCCTCTCTCTCCTTCTTTCCTGTCCTCTGTTCATTTCCTCTCCCTCTCCCCCTCAAAGCCCCAGGGCCCCAGCTCACCATCTCTCACTGTTGCCATCACCCATACTTAGTCTAAGGGTTCCCTTTTTCTGTCAACTGCCTGCAGAACACCAGAAAGCCCACCCACCTCGTTTCACTGTTTTTCATAGAGACAATCTCATTGGCTGCTTAAACAATTTCCTAACAGCTACTTTGGGAACCCAGACTGGCTATGATCATGTCACACTTTAGGAAGAGAAAGTTCCAGAGGCCAAATTCCTGCCTTCTCTTCTGAGAGACTCTCCTTGAGTGCCCTGGAGCCCCACCCGCTAAAGGAAGGACCTCTATATGAGACGGCCCCAGAAAGATGCCCCTGTGGACTGGGGTACCTTCTGACCTCACTACATAATGATTCTTTCCTCTTGTGGGAAGCAGACGGAATGGACAGACTTAATATTTTCTGTTGTTTGTGAACAAGTTGTACAAAACTGGTATGTGCTTTTCATAGAAGGGCTACATGTTGCCATGAGAAATAAGGTCACATAATATATAATTTTTCACTACAAGACTCATTGTAAGAGGTGTGCTTATTTACTCTATTTCTATTAGACAATAATGGGGAATGCAAAATTAGGTAAGAGTCATGATTGGATGTCTCTGCAGCATGCCTCTCCCTACCTGGGACAGCAGCCTGCCAGGTATGCAGAGACTTGGCTCCAAATCCTGGACATCAGCTCTGTCACCTGCCCCTAATCACTGGAGGACAGCACAACCCAACGTCCTGTTCAGACATTCAAAGCATCCCATCTACTCCCCACACTCGGCAGACAGCAGGAAGCCAAAGGGTGACAGCTGAATGGTTCTAAGGTACTTGGAAGTAGCTAGTCAGCAATAAAAGGACAACATTTTAAACTATTATCTGTCTCATTGGGACTGGGCTTTCCAGGTGGCGCTAATGGTTAGGAACCCATCAGCCAATGCAGGAGAGGTAGGAGATGTGGGTTCACTCCCTGGGTCGGGAAGATCCCTTGGAGGAGGGCATGGCAACCCACTTCAGTATTCTTGCCTGGAGAATGCCATGAACAGAGGAGCCTGGTGGGCTTCAGTCCACAGGGTTGCAAAGGATCAGACACAACTGAAATGACTTCGCAGCATGCATTGGGACTAAAGGAATCAAAGTTAGATCGAGCAGAGGTGGTCCAAAGTTTGCTCCTCACATCTCCCTGACCTGTAAGCTGACATCTTTTTCTAAACCAGGAAGATGCTTCTATCACGGAAGGTCAAAAGCACAAACTGATGATCCACTGGCATGGACCAGCCACAAATCAGGGCTCCTGGAATGCCTGCAGGTCTCTGAATCTCTGGGACCTCCAACCCAGGAAATGTGGACTTCAAACACTTCCTCACAAACCTGCACATTCCAGGATAAACTAGTAGGTTCCTTTGGAGTTCATACATCATTAGCTTAGCTAACCCCTTAGTCATTTCCCAGAGACTGGTATTTATAATTCTGAATAGGAATCAGGCAACACAGCCCAACATGCTTGTCCTTCTCCTGGTTGTATTACCTTCTCACCGTGTGAGCCTCTATTGTCCTGGCCTCTGAGACATTACCTGATCAGACTGGCCCTGCTTTCTCCTTGGTCTCTTTGCTTTCAGTTCTAAAGAGTCCAACTTTAGTATTTTTAGTTCTGACGACTCTGCTGTAGAACTTGGGGTTCTGAAGTTCTAAAGATTCTGCCTCTGTATTAAAGAGATGTGTGAACTCAGCTTCAGTGGGACACTCTGGTTTGATGTGAGCTTGGCCACCAGAGCTGGGCAATAAGTCTTTTCTCCCACACTTTGCTTCAGAAAAACTGGTGGATAATTCCATCGCCTGTGGGTATTTGAGCAGTAAGCGTGAGCACCAAATCTATCACTCACTCCTCATCAGGGACCACTCTCTCGTTTATTTTAAGGACCGGGATGACCTTCAGAAATGGGGCTGGGGCTTAAACCAGAAAATCTGTGTTTGAGTCCTAACTCTGCCACTGATTGACTATTGATCTTGAGATGGATCCTTAATATTTCTGAAAGAATATTTCATTTTCCTGTCATGAATTTAATAAATCTAATCTCTCAGTGCTGGTGTGTAGATTACATTTTTGTGCTGTGTGCTCAGTCACTCAGTCATGTCCAGCTCTGCAACCCCATGAACTGCAGCCCACCAGGCTCCTCTGTCCATGGAATTTTCCAGGCAAAAATACTGGAGTGGGTTTCCATTTCCTACTCCAGGGGATTACATTTTTATGTAATAGCATTTTGGAAATGAAGGAATGCAAGCTTCTATTAGCTATTAATAGTTAGTGTTAGTGGCTCAGTCATGTCCGACTCTTTGCGACCCCATGGACTGTAGCCCACCATGCTTCTTTGTCCATGGAATT
The DNA here is from genome assembly GCF_000754665.1 of Bison bison bison. Lineage (NCBI taxonomy): Eukaryota > Metazoa > Chordata > Mammalia > Artiodactyla > Bovidae > Bison > Bison bison. Next base: position 7,912,631 of record NW_011494874.1, on the reverse strand, counting down.
CTCCAGGCAAGAATACTGGAGTGGGTTGCCATTTCCTTCTCCAGGGAATCTTTCCAACCTAGGGATTGAACCCAGGTCTCCCACATTGCAGGTAGATTCTTTACTGTCTGAGACACCAGGGAAGCCCATTAACTATTAATACCAGCAATTAAAAAGCATGTCTTTAAAAATCTTTTCCCATTAAGGAATAACAATAATGACACAAAAATCAGATTCAGTGGTGTTTCAGAATCCTTTTCCTGACAATATTAAGTGATTCATCTCACCTGGGATGATGCAAAGGTCTATTTAATTGAAAAACTAAGTATCAGAGACTTGGAAGTGGCCCTATATTAAAATGAGAGCATAATCAGCTATTCATCAGTAATTTGAAATTTTAGCTCTCTCTTCTACTCAAAAAGAAAATTTTAAAAAAAAGTATTCATTAGGAAGACAAAGGTATGTATGTGAATGTGTTGTGAACAGTATGGCAGGATGGGAAATTTTAAAACTGATGCAGACAGATTGTGCCCTGTACTTTAAGCTTCTGTATTCCAGGTGCTCAGAAGAATCTCTGTGGAATGGATGAAGCAGATGGAGACCAGCCTCCAGCCTCAGTCAGATACGAGCACATCCTTCCTCTGCTGGCTCTTTACTTTTCCAGGAGAAGACAGAGTCACAGTCATGGCTGCTGGAAGAGGTCGCCCTAGCGCTTGGTCTCTGCTGCTCTTACCCAGTGAGCCTCAGCTCGCTTCTGGGAGCCTCCGCTCTCTTATCTATAAAATAGGATGGTGTCTTGCAAAAACTTGATCAGGTTTATAGCTCTTGTGCTTAGCACATGTTCAGTGCCTAGCATGGGACCTGGTACCCAGAAGGTGCTTACTGAGCCTTATTTCCCAAGACATCGGAGTACAGGATCCTCAGCTCCTTTGAAGCCAGCCTTAGTAACCACCTTAGTAACCACCCAACTAAGACCCAGTGCCATCAAATAAATAAACAAATAACGGAAAAATATTCATTTATTTGCTGTTCTGGGTCTTAGTTGTGGCATGCAGGATCTTTAGTTGTGGCCTTTGGGATCTATCTAGTTCCCTGACCAGGAATCGAACGTGGGTCCCTCTGTATTGGGAGCTTGGAGTCTTAGGCACTGCTTGGTTGGAAATGGTCCCAACCAACCATTTCTTCTAACATGACATTCTAGACCCCTCTTGCAAAGTGATCTTGCATTGAAAAGTGTAAGGAGTTGAAGAGTTCTGTTCCTTACTAGTTGTATGGCCTTGAGACAAATTATATGTATGAGCACTTTTTTTTAGAGGCAATGATATCTGAATAAAGTCTCTAGGGATAGATAGTAACACCCCAAGACTTACTATTCCTCCTTAAATTTAAAATATTTTCCATTTATGAAATATAATTGAAAAATATTTTAAATTTAAATACTTTTATGTATGAAATATATTAATATAATTCTAATTATGTCTTCAATAATTTGGGTACAAGATAATTTGGGTGTCTCATTCTAGACCCTCCATCCTGTTTCCTCTCCTCCTTTCAGAGCTGGTCTTTTTGCTAGACACCAGCATGGATATACTCACTGTTAGGACTGGTATCTGTTCTTTTTTAGTTTTCAATTCCAAAACTAAATACATAGTTTATTTATCAGCATAAAGTTATAGAATAGAATTTGTAAACACTATTTGTAAACACTATTATAACTATATTTACAATTCACATTCTAGGCATTTATACCAAGTGCCTTGTCATAGATATAATTTAAATATTCTATGCCAAACTCCTCTATCAATATTTATAAAGAAATCACTGCTGTACTGTTTGCCTAATCTTGGCAGGATAACAAAAAGATGTTACTCCATAGACTGGAATATATAATATGACTATTTTTAGTGGTTTTGAGGAGATTTCCTGGCAATGACCACATAAAAGGGCCACCTTCTTTTTCAGCTGTCTGTGTTCCCAACTGAACACACCAACCTCATCTTTTGGACGAGTATTTAATATGCTTCCCACTTTAGAAAACAAGATCAAGGAACAAAGAAACAGCAGACAATCCAAAACAAATCTCTACATAAAACTAATCTAGATGTTTGTGCCACAAATCACAATGGATACACTGAAAGCTCATATCATAGCACTCTGAAACCTCTACGTACAGAATGGGGTGAATCTAATCCTGGTAATTGTGAATGCCTCCGATGGATCCAGTACTTCTGGTGCAAAATGAGAGAGTCAGCAGAGCAAAGAGTTGGTGAACAGCCACCCTAAGAGAGGGGTACCAAAGGTCCCCATGAAATGAAAGAATTGGGCATGTTTGCTAACATGTGTGTTGCATGCTTAATTGCTCAGTTGTGTCCAACTCTGCTACCCCATGGCCTGTAGCTCCCCAGGGTCCTCTGTCCATGGGATTCTCCAGGCAAGAATACTAGACTGGGTTTCCATGCCCTCCTCCAGGGGATCTTCCCTACCCAGGGATCAAACCTGGGTCTCCCACATTGCAGGCAGATTCTTTACTGTCTGAGCCACCAGGGAAGCCCGGAGTGTGAAAGTGAAAGTAAGTTTTCGTCACCTGTTGGAGAAGGAAATGGCAATCCACTCCAGTATTCTTACCTGGAAGATCCCATGGACAGAGGAGCTTGGCAGGTCCATAGGGTCAAGGAGTCAGACATGACTGAGCATGCACACATCCCACATACCAGAGGTCCTAGCCAGTACAATGGAAGGAAAAATAAGTAAGAGTTATAAAGATTGGATCAAGAAGAGTAAAATCATCTTTATTCACAAATAATACTATTGTTTACATAGAAAATCTTATGAAATTCACAACATAACTTAGAAATAATGAGTGAATTTAATAAGATTGCAAGATTTAAGGTTGATATGCAAACAATTTATATATGCTGTTGCTGCTGCTAAGTCGCTTCAGTTGTGTCCGTCTCTGTGTGACCCCATAGACGGCAGCCCAGCAGGCTTCCCTGTCCCTGGGATTCTCCAGGCAAGAATACTAGAGTGGGTTGCCATTTCCATTTCCAATACATGAAAGTGAAAAGTGAAAGTGAAGTCGCTCAGTCATGTCCGACTCTTAGCGACCCCATGGACTGCAGCCCACCAGGCTCCTCTGTCCATGGGATTTTCCAGGCAAGAGTACTGGAGTGGGGTGCCATTGCCTTCTCCATTATATATGCTAGAAATGAACAAATGAAAAGTGATATTAAACATAACATTACTGTTTGCATCAGAAAACATAAAATAAGCTTCAAGAAGAAAATCTAAGCACTCACATAATCTAAGCATCCACATGAAGAAGCTACACCACAGGAGGGCTTCCCTGGTGGCTCAGTGGTAAGGAATCTGCCTGTCAACTCGGGAGACACGAGTTTGACTCCTGGTCTGGGAAGATCCCACAACTAAGCCCATGTGCCACAACTACTGAGCCCACACTCCAGAGCCTGGGAGCCACAAATACTGAAGCCCCACACACACTAGATTCTGTGCTGCCCAACAAGAAAAGCCACTGCAGTGAGAAGCCCCCGTACCGCAACTAGAGAGCAGCCCCGGCTCGCCACAGCTAGAGGAAAGCCCGTGCAACAGTGAAGACCCAGAACAGGTAATAAAGACATAAATAAAGAAGCTATGCAAAAAATGAGCAAATTAAGAATCCTGGTAAGTAGAAAGAAAGGGATAAAGGTAAGAGCAAAGTCAGTGAAGTAGGAGAACAGAAAAATAGGAAACAAAGTCAGTGAAACTAAACGCTGGTTCTTTGGAAAGATTGATAAAATTATAAATCTGTAAGACTGATCAAGAAAAAAAGAGAGAAGCCTCAATTTACTGGTATCAGGAATGAAAGGATATCACTATGTAGCCTGCTACTGCTGCTGCTAAGTCGCTTCAGTCGTGTCCGACTCTGTGTGACCCCAGAGACGGCAGCCCACCTGTCCCTGGGGTTCTCCAGGCAAGAACACTGGAGTGGGTTGCCATTTCCTTCTCCAATGCATGAAAGTGAAAAGTGAAAGTGAAGTCGCTCAGTCGTGTCCGACTCTGTGCGACCCCATGGACTGCCACCTACCAGGCTCCTCCGTCCATGGGATTTTCCAGGCAGGAGTACTGGAGTGGGGTGCCATTGCCTTCTCCAACTATGTAGCCTAGAGACATTAAAATGATAATAATTGCATATTATAAGCAATTATGGGCTTCCTAGGTGGTGCTAGTGGTAAAAATCTAGAGAAGATGTAGAGACTCAGGTTCTATCCCTGGGTTGGGAAGTTCCCCTGGAGGAGGGCGTGGCAACCCATTCCAGTATTCTTGCCTGGAGAATCCCATGGACAGGAGGAGCCTGGCAGGCTGCACTCCATGGGGTGGCAAAGCATCAGACATGACTGAATCGACTTAGCACGCACGCATGCATGAACAATTACATGTCAAGAAATTTAACAATTTAGATGAAATGGATAAGTTCTCTTAAGAGACACAAGTTGTCAAACGTGACTCAAAAAGAAATAAAAAAAACCTTAAAAGCCCTATATATATTAAAGAAATTTAATTTGAAATTAAATACCTCCCCACTAAGAAAATTTTTAGCCTTTTAGTAGCTTCTCTGGTAAATTCTGTCAAAGACACAAGGGAGGAAAGAAAAAAGATAACGTGATGCAAAAGCTTTAAGAATATAAAGTAGGTGGGAACATTTACTAACTCATTATATGAGGCTAACACTCCCTGATACCAAAATCACAGACATTTAAAAAACAATAACAATAACAAACCCCACTCTACACACCATTATCTCTCATGGACATAGATGCAAAAATCCTTTCAGCATTAGTAAATCACATTCAGCAATATATAAAAAGAATAATATGGTGTGACAAAGCAAGGTTTATCCAGAAAATCAATCCATGTAGCTTACCATACTACCAGAATAAAGGAGGAGAAACATAAGATCATATCTCAATAGACACAGAAAAACAATATGACAAAATTCAACACCCATTTGTGATAAAAATTATTGGCAAACCAGGAATACAACATAACTTTTTCAAAGTACTAAGGGATATCCATAAATAAAGACTATAGCTAAAATTATCTTAATGGCAAAAAACTGAATGCTTCCCTTCCACAAATAATTGGGAACAAAATACTAATGCAAAAAAAGTATGATGTCACTAAAAATAAATTCAAAAGTATATGTCAGATCTGTGATCAAAGCAACAAATACTTGCTAAGAGACATCACTGACTTGATGGACAAGAGTCTGAGTGAACTCTGGGAGTTGGTGATGGACAGGAAAGCCTGGCATGCTGCGATTCATGGGGTCGCAAAGAGTCGGAGACAACTGAGTGACTGAACTGAACTGAACTGAAGAGACATTTTAAAGATCTAAATAAATAGACATTGTATATTCATGGACCCAGAAGCTAATATTGTTAAGATTTCAGTTTTCCCAAGTTTGACCTATGTATTTAAAACAATCTCTATCAAATTTCAGTAGGTTTTCTGGGTAGTGATAAACAAACTGATTCTAAAGTTTATATGGAAATTCAAAGGACATATAAAAACTAATTTTTTTAAAAAAGAGACAAAGTTTGAGGGTATACTCCCTTAACTTCAAGACTCACTCAGAAGCTAGAGTTAACAGATGTGTTGGTATTTGATGTCAAGAGCAACAAAGGGATCAATGGAACAACATAGAAAAGCCAGAAATGAGCCCATACCTAATACAGCAATTGATTTTTTAACAAAATTCTAGTGCAGTTTAATGGGAAAATTAAAATATTTTCAACAAATAGTGCTCAATCATTTGAATATCCTTATGGAGGGGAAAAATGAACCTTTACTCCCTGTCTTATACAAATCATACAAAATTAACTTGATATGAGTCTAAGACCAATGAAAAAGTTAAACCTATCAGATCAGATCAGTCACTCAGTCGTGTCCGACTCTTTTCGACCCCATGAATCGCAGCACGCCAGGCCTCCCTGTCCATCACCAACTCCCGGAGTTCACTCAGACTCACATCCATTGAGTCAGTGATGCCATCCAGCCATCTCATCCTCTGTCGTCCCCTTCTCCTCCTGCCCCCAGTCCCTCCCAGCATCACAGTCTTTTCCAATGAGTCAACTCTTCACATAAGGTGGCCAAAGTACTGGAGTTTCAGCTTTAGCATCATTCCTTCCAAAGAAACCCCAGGGCTGATCTCCTTCAGAATGGACTGGTTGGATCTCCTTGCAGTCCAAGGGACTCTCAAGAGTCTTTTCCAACACCACAGTTCAAAAGCATCAATTCTTCAGCGCTCAGCCTTCTTCACAGTCCAACTCTCACATCCGTACATGACCACAGGAAAAACCATAGCCTTGACTAGCCAGACCTTTGTTGGCAAAGTAATGTCTCTGCTTTTGAATATGCTATCTAGGTTGGTCATAACTTTCCTTCCAAGGAGTAAGCGTCTTTTAATTTCATGGCTGCAGTCACCATCTGTAGTGATTTTGGAGCCCAGAAAAATAAAGTCTGACACTGTTTCCACTGTTTCCCCATCTATTTCCCATGAAGTGGTGGGACCGGATGCCATGATCTTCGTTTTCTGAATGTTGAGCTTTAAGCCAACTTTTTCACTCCTTTCACTTTCATCAAGAGGCTTTTGAGTTCTTCTTCACTTTCTGCCATAAGGGTGGTGTCATCTGCATATCTGAGGTTATTGATATTTCTCCTGGCAATCTTGACGGTAGGTGTTGCAAGAGGGCATCAGAGGGCAAACACACTGAAACCATACTCACAGAAAACTAGTCAATCTAATCACACTAGGACCACAGCCTTGTCTAACTCAGTGAAACTAAGCCATGCCTGTGGGGCAACCCAAGATGGGCAGGTCATGGTGGAGAGATTTGACAGAATGTGGTCCACTGGAGAAGGGAATGGCAAACCACTTCAGTATTCTTGCCTTGAGAACCCCATGAACAGTATGAAAAGGCAAAATGATAGGATACTGAAAGAGAAACTTCCCAGGTCAGTAGGTGCCCAATATGCTACTGGAGATCAGTGGAGAAATAACTCCAGAAAGAATGAAGGGATGGAGCCAAAGCAAAAACAATACCCAGCTGTGGATGTGACTGGTGATAGAAGCAAGGTCCGATGCTGTAAAGAGCAATATTGCATAGGAACCTGGAATGTCAGGTCCATGAATCAAGGCAAATTGGAAGTGGTCAAACAAGAGATGGCAAGAGTGAATGTCGACATTCTAGGAATCAGTGAACTGAAATGGACTGGAATGGGTGAATTTAACTCAGATGACCATTATATCTACTACTGCAGGCAGGAATCCCTCAGAAAAAATGGAGTAGCCATCATGGTCAACAAAAGAGTCCAAAATGCAGTACTTGGATGCAATCTCAAAAATGACAGAATGATCTCTGTTCATTTCCAAGGCAAACCATTCAATATCACAGTAATCCAAGTCTATGCCCCAACCAGTAACGCTGAAGAAGCTGAAGTTGAACAGTTCTATGAAGACCTACAAGACCTTTTAGAACTAACACCCAAAAAAGATGTCCTTTTCATTATAGGGGACTGGAATGCAAAAGTAGGAAGTCAAGAAACACCTGGAGTAACAGGCAAATTTGGCCTTGGAATATGGAATGAAGCAGAGCAAAGACTAATAGAGTTTTGCCAAGAAAATGCACTGGTCATAACAAACACCCTCTTCCAACAACACAAGAGAAGACTCTATACATGGACATCACCAGATGGTCAACACCGAAAT
>NW_011494874.1:7903958-7904787 GCF_000754665.1 Bison bison bison | reverse complement strand
TATACATGGACATCACCAGATGGTCAACACCGAAATCAGATTGATTATATTCTTTGCAGCCAAAGATGGAGAAAATCTATACAGTCAGCAAAAACAAGACCAGGAGCTGACTGTGGCTCAGACCATGAACTCCTTATTGCCAAATTCAGACTTAAATTGAAGAAAGTAGGGAAAACCACTAGACCATTCAGGTATGACCTAAATCAAATCCCTTATGCTTAGACAGTGGAAGTGAGAAATAGATTTAAGGGCCTAGATCTGATAGATAGAGTGCCTGATGAACTATGGAATGAGGTTCATGACATTGTACAGGAGACAGGGATCAAGACCATTCCCATAGAAAAGAAATGCAAAAAAGCAAAATGGCTGTCTGGGGAGGCCTTACAAATAGCTGTGAAAAGAAGAGAAGCGAAAAGCAAAGGAGAAAAGGAAAGATATAAACATCTGAATGCAGAGTTCCAAAGAATAGCAAGAAGAGATAAGAGCCTTCTTCAGCGATCAGTGCAAAGAAATAGAGGAAAACAACAGAATGGGAAAGACTAGGGATCTCTTCAAGAAAATCAGAGATACCAAAGGAACATTTCATGCAAAGATGAGCTCGATAAAGGACAGAAATGGTATGGACCTAACAGAAGTAGAAGATATTAAGAAGAGATGGCAAGAATACACAGAAGAACTGTACAAAAAAGATCTTCACGACCCAGATAATCATGACGGTGTGATCACTCACCTAGAGCCAGACATCCTGGAATGTGAAGTCAAGTGGGCCTTAGAAAGCATCACTACAAACAAAGCTAGTGGAGGTGATGGAATTCCAGTTGAGCTACTC
>NW_011494874.1:7898455-7903855 GCF_000754665.1 Bison bison bison | reverse complement strand
CAGAGATCAAATTGCCAACATCCGCTGGATCATCGAAAAAGCAAGAGAGTTCCAGAAAAACATCTATTTCTGCTTTATTGACTATGCCCAAGCCTTTGACTGTGTGGATCACAATAAACTGTGGGAAATTCTGAAAGAGATGGGAATACCAGACCACCTGATCTGCCTCTTGAGAAATTTGTATGCAGGTCAGGAAGCAACAGTTAGAACTGGACATGGAACAACAGACTGGTTCCAAATAGGAAAAGGAGTTCGTCAAGGCTGTATATTGTCATCCTGTTTATTTAACTTATATGCAGAGTACATCATGAGAAACACTGGACTGAAAGAAACACAAACTGGAATCAAGATTGCTGGGAGAAATATCAATAACCTATAAAGTTTCCTAAAGGAAACACAAGGGAATACTTCAATCTTGAGATCAGTAGAGATTTCCAAGACGGGGCACAGAAAGCACTCATTCAGTTCAGTTCAGCTTAGTCACTCAGTTGTGTCCGACTCTTTGCGACCCCATGAATCTCAGCACACCAGGCTTCCCTGTCCATCACCAACTCCTGGAGTTCACTCAGACTCACATCCATTGAGTCAGTGATGCCATCCAGCCATCTCATCCTCTGTCGTCCCCTTCTCCTCCTGCCCCCAGTCCCTCCCAGCATCACAGTCTTTTCCAATGAGTCAACTCTTCACATAAGGTGGCCAAAGTACTGGAGTTTCAGCTTTAGCATCATTCCTTCCAAAGAAACCCCAGGGCTGATCTCCTTCAGAATGGACTGGTTGGATCTCCTTGCAGTCCAAGGGACTCTCAAGAGTCTTCTCCAACACCACAGTTCAAAAGCATCAATTCTTCAGCGCTCAGCCTTCTTCACAGTCCAACTCTCACATCCGTACATGACCACAGGAAAAACCATAGCCTTGACTAGCCAGACCTTTGTTGGCAAAGTAATGTCTCTGCTTTTGAATATGCTATCTAGGTTGGTCATAACTTTCCTTTCAAGGAGTAAGCGTCTTTTAATTTCATGGCTGCAGTCACCATCTGCAGTGATTTTGGAGCCCAAAAGAATAAAGTCTGACACTGTTTCCACTGTTTCCCCATCTATTTCCCATGAAGTGATGGGACCGGATGCCATGATCTTTTTTAGAAAACAGTAAACTGATAAATGATACTTCATAAAATTTAAACCTTTTGTTCATCAAAATGCACCATTAGAAAAGTTGAAACAGATTGGAAGAAAATGTTCATAATATATTTAATTGTGATCAGAATACAAAAAGATCATATGCAGTTCACTAATAAAAGCAAGGGAAACCCATTTTTTTTAATGAGCAGAAGACTAGAGTAGAAATTTCATAAAGGAAAATGTACAAATGAGCAATAATCACTTGAAAATGTCATTAATCATTAGGAAAATGAAATTTGTAAATGCCAACTACACACCCACATTTAGAATAAAGTTTCTGCATCTTATGTCTTCTGAGTTTCCAAAATACTTGCTAGGCCCTTTAAGATGTCACCCACCGTGGTGGGTGGACTTAAACAGTTTTATCCTATGCAGACCTCATTACTCCTACTCTAAATTCCAAGTTGTCGTGTGTACTTAAAACCAGCCAAACTCTGAGACTCTGGGAGCTTGAAGGAATCAGAAATTTTCCAGATAAGCTTCTTCCTTGTATATTTCAAACTTTATTTCTCCTTTGTTAACCACATATTTCTGCCGCCGGCTGCCATAGGTTGTATTCCTTGTAAGAATCCATCTCTGGCCTTTTAGTCATAATGCCAGCTAAGTCAGTTAAGTGAGTGACAATTTTCCTGGAAACTCTTCCTGCAGAGTGAGCTATCAATAGCTTAAGTGTATGTGAAAGAGACCGAATGACATAAATTTAGCCCACAAAACTAAAAATAAATGTGTCCCTAACTCAACATCCCTTTAGCCAGATACTAAGTATGCTCACAGCCACTCCAATATTACCTGACCCAGAGGAAGGTATGATGGAGGGGAAATCAGATGGGGAAAAGACAGCAGTATTAATCAGTAGTGGTTAAATATATTACTTTCACCAGACCTATGGCCCTGTGAATACATTGCTCTCGCCCCACCCAGAGCCTCGTTAAAAAGCATATTCAGATGTGAGAGGTCCTGAAATGGTGGCTTTGTTAGTGAATGGGGAATCTGCTACCGCATCTTGTAGTGGATACCTACAATCCTGTTTGCAAAAGCAGAATTCCTTCTTGTGCATGCTGCTCTTCACTTTCACTTTTCACTTTCATGAATTGGAGAAGGAAATGGCAACCCACTCCAGTGTTCTTGCCTGGAGAATCCCAGGGACGGGGGAGCCTGGTGGGCTGCCGTCTATGGGGTTGCACAGAGTCGGAGACGACTGAAGTGATGCAGCAGCAGCTGCTGTTAGTAGACATGATTGTATCGAGGAACTGTCATCGTCTTCTAAGTCCTACGTCTGCGCACTCCCCCTTTCTCTTGACTGCCTCATGGGTGAGTCAATCAGAGTAACTTCCCACGTGACCAGCTTTGAATGGTCCAAAACCAACCTATAACAATTAGACTAAAGATTAGGAAGACTGTTTGTGGCTTGAATGGCAAAGCTGTGACATCATTATCATCATCATAGCTAAAAGTTTCTGAACACACTAGTATTTGCAACATTTTCTGGGGTAGTTTCATATATCATCTACATTTTACAATTGAGAATACTGAGGCTTGGACAGAGTAACAGATCTGCCTATGGGACAAAGTTAATAAGTAGAAGAGCTTCAGTTTAAGCCCAGGCAGATTGAAATGCTTAACCACTACCCTGCACTGCTCATTTGATTTCTGGCTATGAGAGGAAGCGGCTCCTAGAGACTGAAGCTTATGTCCAGTAAGATCTGAAGAAGAATAGGAGTCCCTCAAGCCCAGGTGCATCACTTCCCTTTCTGGGCTGAGGTCTTAGGGACTTACAAAAAAAAAAAGTTCATGTTTCTAGCAATCAAAAAGATCCAACATGAGACAACAGCCCAGCATCTCTTCTCACTCTCTGTCAGGGTATATGTACAATAGGATAGGAGCTAGAAAAGATGGAAACCTATTCTGAGATCCCGAGAACCTAAAGCTTTCCTCCTGACCCTCCTTTACTTAACACCTCTGATTGCAAAATGCGGATTTCCATCTTTCTTGGTGTCTTATGGATGCTCCTTAGCATCCAAACCACTGACTGTGCACTATGCACAGACTCTGGATCTGCAATCATACATTGCAGGGGAACTTTCAGCATCCTCTGGTTCACCCCTCCCTCTGTTTTATCGGTGGGGAGACAGGCTCAAGCAGGGGAAGTAATAGCCCTGAGTCATACTCTCAGGAGGTGTCATGACCACATGAGAACCGCCTGCCTCCCTAATGACACCAGGTAGAAGGGTCAGGCCTAGCATGGCTCCTACCTTACAGGCTGCATTGGGCTACAGGCTGGCTCCCTCTGTAGAGAATGTGGTTGCCAGTTGGTGGGAAAAAGACACAACCCATTTTCCTGATGTCACTTGGAAGTACGGCACTCTTTCCTGCCAAGTAGTGTGATAGATTTGTTTTCTTTGTTAATAGCCAGCCACTGGGTTTTATCCCCCAGAGAATCCTCGTCCAAATGGCGAATATATATTGGCTTCATAAATCTGGCATGCAGACTGTCTCGTATATAAAAAACCAGATTTGTTCCAAGACACAGATTTGTGCAAACTCTTCCAAACCTCCATCCATAAGCTAAAACTCCAAGTTTTTGGTGCAATCGACCTCACAGGGCTGTGTAACTTGTCAAGCTATAATGAAGATGGAACTAGGTGTGGACAATATGGCAGGGAGGACTGAGGCAAAGTCAGCTGAATTCAATTCAAGGGACAGGGGCAAAGGAGCTACAACTTACCAGGAGATTGTATGGCACAGTGACGAAGACCAAGGTCCTAGAGTTCACCTCTGTAGGTTCAAATTCTATCTTTACTACTTACTAACCAGAAGACCTTGGCAAGTTATTCAACCACCTTGTGCTTTAATGATCTTGCCTGTGAGATGGGAGTGTTAACAACAGAGCCTGTTACATTGGCTTGCTGTGAGAACTGAGTTAGTGTTCATACATGTGATTATACAACAACAATGATTTGTTGTTATGATCCTGGACCTACAGTGGCTCCGTGCAAATCACTGCCTTGTTGAATCTCAGTCACACCCCTGTGAAGGCAATCTTGATGAGAAAACAGAGACTTGGGGATGAGGTATACATGCCTCAATCCCATGAGCAGAACTTCCAAGCCTCCATCACTCATTCTGATCCTTTCTAAGTTATTTTAGCTTTGAGATCAAGCTAAATCAAGATCAATATTCACTTCCAACTTTGCCTACAGCTGCACAGAAATTATATAATGGAATGTCTAATAGCTTCGAGTGAAGCAGCCAAATACAACAGGTATTAGATATCAAGGTGAGTGTTTAGATAGCCCTTTGCTCACACTGAGGATATAAAAGGATCAAGTCTGGAGCTTTGAGAAGGGCTTGCAGGGAGTGGTTCTTTGGAAAGGACTTGGAGGACAGGGAATGTCTGCTGCTTCATTTATAAAGATGGCTTTCAAGGAGATGACTCCGAGAAATGTGGGTCTCCTACAGAGACTGGGAGTAGCATCTGCCACAGTGTTCATTCAGAACCTCTTAAATCTAAAGAAGGGACACTATGAGGAAGAAGCCTACTAGAAATTACCTTATCTGAGCCCCCTGATCCAGCCATACCTGATTCTGATTTTCCGTTGCAAGAACTAATAAATTTCTTTGTCTTTTTTCAATGAATTTTTATTATTATTATTTTTCTAAATTCACAGCTGTAATCCTAGAAATGATGATATCTCCAATGTTGAGTTAAGATCTGAGAATTAAAAAAAAAAATTCCCCAGGTTCTGTGTTGTCATTCCTAGAGACAGGAATGAAGGAATGCTAAGGGGAAAAAAAGCCAATTGCCCACAATGACTTGTTCATGGTCAGGATCACCCTGAACCAGATCGTTTACAAGTGTCAGTGTGAAGCCTCACTGTAATGTCTAGTGATCCGGAGTGGGAGTCCAGGTTTTCTTTCATCTAATTCAATGCAGCAAGTATTTATTTTGCACCGACTGTGTGCAGGACATTATGCACCACACTGCAGGGTGGGGTGGGGTCATAATGATGAGTAAGATATAGCCCCCAATTCCCATGGATCTCTGTGGTTAGGGAATAAATCTTTATTGAGGCAGCCTGGGATGTGGGCCACAGAAGATGACAATTGTAGGACAGGATGGGGAGGGTAGGGGTGGGGGTGGAGTAATGCCCTTGTACAGTCACCATAGGCAGCCCAGGCCCTCTTATTCCCAGGCTTTATGGGAGTGCCAAGAGCAACGCTT
>NW_011494874.1:7882955-7898355 GCF_000754665.1 Bison bison bison | reverse complement strand
ATCTCAGCAGAATATGCTGCCGCCAAAGTTCAAGAATGAACATCCCTCCGTGTAAGACAGCAGCTCCATGCTTAATCTGCAACACAGCGAGAAGCCTCCACCCCTGGGCATGAGAGCCCCCACTATGGGGCCAGGTTCTCCCCTCCTCAGGGTCTTTGTCTATGCCCCCGCTTCATCGGAAGCTCATTCCCTGATCCTCCCACGTACACTTCCACCCCTCAATCCTGTATGTCTAGGGTGCATCATTTTATGTGCCTCTAAGGAAAAAAAAAATGCTGCCCATTACTTACCACATGCCATCATGTATAGCTGCACCCCCATCACTTCAGTCAGCTCAGTTCAGTTCAGTCGCTCAGTCGTGTCCGACTCTTTGTGACCCCATGGACTGCAGCATGGCCAGGCCTCCCTGTCCATCACCAACTCCCGGAGTTTCATCTTTCATTGTCCTATCTTTTTGCCTTTTCATACTGCTCAAGGCAAGAATACTGAAGTGGTTTGCCATTCCCTTCTCCAGTGGACCACATTCTGTCAGAACCCAATCACTTAGAGGAAATGAATCATTTAGAATGGATAAAAATTAGGGCAAGTTAACACCCAGTTAGCCCTCGGGACATCACGTCCTCTACAAAACATCCCTTGCTCCCAGCCCTTTACAGTGGCCCGCTCTTTGTACAAACACTGCCCTCTGTGCTGTTGCAGTGATTAAGAAGGTGCAACAAACTGTAGCCTCCTCACTCTATGCATTTCCCAAAAGAGATGAAACACAAGGAGCAATGCCCGGCAGGAAGCAAAGTACAAGTTTCAAGACCCAACACCCCAGGCAGAGGATAACATTAACAATCACAGACGCTGACATGCGCTTCACTTTGTGCCAAGTGCTGTGCTAAGCACTTTCTGCTCATGATCTCATTTTAGACTACAGGCTCCCGATGAGCTGGATGGTTTCATTATCCCCATTTCACAAAGGAAGAAGAAGAGCTTGCAAGTTGACCAAGGTCATATGACTTACAAGTAGCAGAACCCAAATTCACACTTTCCTCTTTTACCCAAACTCTGGTATACTAGTCAGGGTAGAACCCAAATTCTTGTTGACTGAACACAGTAAATTTATTTCTTACCCCGTCATAATCCAAAGTCAGTGCTCCTTATTCCATATGGTAATTCTAGGACCCAGCCTCCTTACATCTTACAGCTTTGTCCTTCTCTTGGTCCTGATGGCAGTGGCAGAAAGAGAAAGAGCAGGGAGTGTGTGGGGAGGACTTTATAAGCCAGTCTTAAAGTGAAGTGAAAGTCGCTCAGTCATGTCTGACTCTTTGCAATCCCCTGGACTATACAAGGGGCTGGAATTCTCCAGGCCTGAACACTGGAGTGGGTAGCCTTTCCCTTCACCAAGGATCGAACCCAATGATGAAGAAGCGGAGGAGAGGGAAGGGGACAACTGTAATGGTAGTGGTGGTCTAAATTAATTTGAGCTGCTGTACAACTATGCCAAAGCCTTTGACTGTGTGGACCACAATAAACTGTGGAAAATTCTGAAAGAGATGGAAATACCGCCTGACCTGCCTCTTGAGAAACCTGTATGCAGGTCAGGAAGCAACAGTTAGAACTGGACATGGAACAAAAGACTGGTTCCAAATAGGAAAAGGAGTACATCAAAGCTGTATATTGTCACCCTGCTTATTTAACTTAAATGCGGAGTACATCATGAGAAATGCTGGGCTGGAAGAAACACAAGCTGGAATCAAGATTGCCGGGAGAAATATCAATAACCTCAGATATGCAGATGACATCACCCTTATGCCAGAAAGTGAAGAAGAACTAAAGAACCTCTTAATGAAAGTGAAAGAGGAGAGTGAAAAAATTGGCTTAAAACTCAACATTCAGAAAAATAAGATCATGTCATCCATTCCCATCACTTCATGGCAAAGAGATGGGGAAACAGTGGAAACAGTGGCTGATTTTATTTCAGGGGGCTCCAAAATCACTGCAGATGGTGATTGCAGCCATGAAATTAAAAGACGCTTACTCTTTGGAAGAAAAGTTACGACCAACATAGACAGCATATTAAAAAGCAGAGACATTACCTTGTCAACAAAGGTCTGTCTAATCAAGGCTATGGTTTTTCCAGTGGTCATGTATGGATGTGAGAGTTGGACTATAAAGAAAGCTGAGTGCCGAAGAATTGATGCTTTTGAACTGTGGTGTTGGAGAAGACTCTTGAGAGTCCCTTGGACTGCAAGGAGATCCAGCCAGTCCAACCTAAAGGAGACAAGTCCTGGGTGTTCACTGGAAGAATTGATGATGACTCTGGAACTCCAATACTTTGGCCACCTGATGCAAAGAGCTGACTCATTTGAAAAGACCCTGATGCTGGGAAAGATTGAGGGCAGGAGGAGAAGGGGGTGACAGAAGATGAGATGGTTGGATGGCATCACCGACTCAATGGACGTGAATTTGGGTAAACTCTGAGAGTTGATGATGGACAGGGAGGCCTGGCGTGCTGTGGTTCATGGGGTCTCAAAGAGTTGGACATGACTGAGAGACTGAACTGAACTGAACAAAACAGCACAAACTCAGTGATATCCTAGACATTTATTTCTCACAGTTCTGGAGGTTAGAAAATCAAAAGATCAAGGCACTGGCAGATTCAATATGACAAGGACCATCTTCCTGGTACATAGATGGCGTCTTCTTGAGGTGTCCTCACATAGCAGAAGAGGTAAGGGATCTCTCTGGGGTTTCTAAGGACACTAATCCTATTCATGAGGACTCCATCCTCATGAGCTAATGCACTCCCAAAGGCGCCTACCTTTTAACGCATGGGGATTAAGATTTCAATATGTGAATTTTTGTAGGACACAACTATTCAGTCTATAGCAGTAGTGGCGATGGTAGTGGTTTGTCTAACCCTATATGAGTCATGGAGAGAGACACGGAATCAGCTTTAAGTATCAGGAAGGGAAAGACAGCCTCCAGTTCTAGTTATTATACAACTGATTCTTGAAAGCCAAGTTGCTCTTAGCATGAAGGTGGGACCAAGGGCATCCCAGATCAAAAGAACAGTAAGGGGAAAGGCTCAAATGTGGGACAGGCAGAATTACACGAAGAAGAGAAATTCTACTCTCAGAGCATTTGGTGAATGGAGAAAGTAGTGCAAAAGGAGGACCGGCAGAGCCAGATGTCAGCTAGTGTTGACTGCTGTCTCAGTGAGCTGGACTCAGCTCAGTTGGGAGGGAGGAGACAGTGACATATATTTAAGCTGCATAGTGGTTTGGTCTAAGTTGTGCTCTAGGAACATAACTCTGGCTGGAGTATGGGAGATGGATTCAAGTGGTAAAAATCAGACCCAGGGAGGTTAAACCAGTTCAGGACAAAGTCTGAGATGAAAGGTTTTAGGGACATAGGCCAGTACCAAGGCAGTGGGAAGGGAAAAGCTTCAGGGGAGTGTGAGAAGCATGCCATAGCCTACTGGCTGGTGCTCTGGGAATCTGCTTCACATTGCCTTGGCAACAATGCCATGTGGAGTCCTGCACTTGGTGTTAGCAATCTGAGGTGAGACAGCCTAAGGAGGAAGCAAGAAATCATCATTCATTGCTGAATATGTGCCCAACAATTTTCATATGTCAGTATATCATCACATTTAAAACTTACAGTAACCCAGAAGGCTAGGTAGGATGATCTTCATGTTATAGTCAAAGAAACTTAGGGATAGACTGACCTCCAGGGACTAGAATCGCACACACACACGCACTGGGAACAAACCCAGTACCCAAATACACATATTTCTTGCACATTTTTGCCACATGTACACTTTCTATAGCTCAGAATTCCAGCTGAGGTTCCCTACTGAACCCAAAGAACAGACAGGAATTTTCAGTTGGATTTCTCACAGAAATTTATTGAGTCCTTTCTCCAACGCTAAAAATAGCTTCCTCTGAAACTGCAGGCTTCATTAACTCTTTTATCCATCCATCCAGAGGGTATGGAGCAGCTACTATGTTCCAGGTTTCCTGCCAGGCTAGACATGAATGACATGGTCTCCAGACATGACTGTAACATGGTCTCCAGACATAATCCTGACATGGTCTCTGACCATGGGATAAAGCTAAGTCACAGTCTGGGGGTGGGAGGAGACAGATAAATATCGTGTTACTTAAGAAGGTTTCACTCTGCCTGGGGGAAAATCATGAAAGCCTTCATAGAAAAGGTGATACTTGAAGATTGAGTAAGATTTGGTCATTTGGTTAAAGGTAGAGGATGTTATAAGCAGATAAAACATCAAGTGCAAAGGCACCAAAGGTATAGAGAGAATGGGGCTGTTCTCAGCCTCTGGCAACTCGGCTGGCACATACTCTAGAACAATACTCTCCACTCTTTCTGCCATTGTCTAGTAACACGGGGTTGTCCCAGAACCCGCTGTTTTGGTGTTTTTCATCTCAAGAGGTACTCAAAACATGGACTTTCAGTTTCCGGGATCATATATGAGTCTTCCCAGAGCTGATATTTTGTGGTCTGAGTGAGCTGCCTTCAATTGGTTGGATGCCATTGATGTTCATAAATATACCATCATCTTGATAGCCAGCCTCAACTTATAAAATAATTATGAAACACATCATGGACCCTTATCTATTCCAAAACATTTAACTGCCAAAGGTGAATCGGACCTACAAAGAGTTGGTTGCAGCCCTGGGCTCAGATTGGCTCCATTCTGCACCACAGCACTCTTAAAGTCAGCTCTTTTGTTAGAAATCAAATATTGATGTGACAAGTGAATAATTCATGGGTGAGGCTTAGTGCCTGAGAAGTTCTGTGGAAATCCCTGAGAGGTGCTTTTGGTGCACTGATGACTCTGTGGGCCCAGCTCCCTCTGCCAAGTTCAAAGTGAGAGGCGCTGGTTCCAAACATGGGCCCTGGGATCAAGCTGCCTGGACCTACCTGCCAGGTCCATCACTTATTAGCAGTCCTGAATGTCTTCCATTTGCTTCTCTGAATCTTTTTCTACTATTCTCCACTCTGTTCTGTGTTCCAAGAGGCTGAACTCTATGACCCGCAGCAATGCCTCCCTTGCCTCTGGCTTCCAGTTAAGTTCAGGCAATGGGAAGCCCCAGTGGAGAATGCAGGAACTGAGAAGAGGCCATCCAGAAATTTATTCTCCCTGCTCCCTCCCTGATGGATCCTATGTGGCCCATCCAAGGGCCACATTCCCTCTTGGGTGGCTTCTTCATACATGTCTCTGTATCTGGGCTCAGGTAACCACTCCCTCTTGCTTTTTCAGACCTAGCAGTGGCCTTATCTCCCTAAATTGCTAGCTTCAGCATTCTGCATGATCATTTATTGCTTTCTCTAAATGCTGCCTTTACATTTGTATTAAGTTTAATCTTATAAAACTTGTCATTTTGAAAACCAGTTGAAAGATGATCCAATACCACAATGTCATGTTTTAACCAAATTCTTTATTATTTTTTAGACCTTCCTCAATTTGGCAGTTCCTTGGTAGTGCTGGTGGTAGAGTCTGCCTGCCAGTGTGGGAAATGCAAGAGACACAGGTTCAATCTCCGGGTCGGTAAGATCCCTGGAGGAGGAAAAGGCAACCCACTCCCAGTATCCTGGGAAATCCCCATGGATAGAGGAGCCTGGTGGGCTACAGTCCATGGGGTTGCAAAGAGTCAGACATGACTGAGCACACACATACACACAACAAAAACCCAATTTGGTAGTGTGTGTTAAGTTCACTTTCATTAACCAAAAGCCCATGTTCCATTTTAGGTACAGGAAGGAGCTTTCCATGACAGCTGGAGACCTCTGTCTTCTGTCAAGTAGATAAGTCTTTGCAGCAGCATCTACAATTGGATGTAACCCACATGTGTCCTCACAAGATACTCCACCAAGGATCTTCCACATTATTCACTGCTCACATGGTGGTGGTAGCCCCAAACTGCACAAAGGAAGCAGTGGGGAAATACCAATTACAAGAAGGCTATTTTTGAAAAACCCATTGCTGATGGGAAGCATCACAGTGCGAATAATAATAGAAAAGAATAATGACAAGAATGTCTCAACAGTAGGAGTGATATTAAACAGCGAGAGGCAAAATAGTATGGTGGCTGAGTGCAGTTTCTAGAGGACTTGACTTCAAATCCTAGCTGTGTAGACCTAAGGTGAGTTACTCAAATTCTGTGAGCTTCCTGAGCCACTATTTGACTCTATTGTCACAGCAGTGCCTATCTTGCAGGGTCATTGGGATGATTAAATTAACTGATACATGAAAGGTCTTTTGAGAGATGTTTGTTGTTGCTGCTTAGTTGCTACGTTTTGTCCGACTCTTTTTTTTTTTTTGCTTTTTAAAAAAATTAATTAATTAATTACTTTTATTTTACTGTACACTCATGGTGGATTCAAGTCAATGTATGTCCGACTCTTTGTGACCCCATAAACAGCAGCACACCAGGCTCCCCTGTCCTTCACTAACTCTTAGAGTTTGCAAATTCACATCCATGGAGTCGGTGATGCTATCTAACCATCTCATTCTCTGCCACCCTCTTCTCGTTTTGCCTTCAATCTTTCCCAGCATCAGAGTCGTTTCTAATGAGTCAGTTCTTTGCATCAGGTGGCCAAAGTACTGGAGCTTCAGCTTCAGCATCAGTCCTTCCAATGAATATTCAGGACTGATTTCCTTTAGGATGGACTGGTTGGATCTCCTTGCTGTCCAAGCAACTCAAGGGTCTTCTCCAACACCCCAGTTCAAAGGCATCTATTCTTTGGTGCTCAATCTTCTTTCTGGTCCAGCTCTCACATCCGTACATGACTACTGGAAAAACCAAGAGTAGTTTTTGGCACACAGATATCGCTCAATAAACATTAGCTCTTATCCCAGTAGTAAGTGCCTTTTCGCATAGCTGATAAGCAAGTGAAACCTTTTATATACCTTATTGCTAAGCATCCCAAGAACTTGCAGTGACAATTACTCAAATAAATTGCGCTTACCCTGTGCCAGGCACTATCACATGGTATTCACATATGTGAGCTCAGGTAATGCTATGTAGTCGGTTCTTTGGGGTCTTCATCTCACAGATGCGGCTCAGGGAGAATAAACACCTGATTTTGAATCCAAGCCTGCCTAACTCCTGAGCCTCTTTGCTTAAATATTTTGGGTGAAGCTGTCACCATCCAAGGAAGATCAGATGCTTCTTGGTCCCTTCCTATTCCAAGTTGTTCTCGACAGATTTAAGAGCCCCAGGCCTTCTGCCCAGTGGTCTTCTGACCACCTCTCTCTGCACCTCAGGGGGCACGATCTTACAAATCACTAGGCATCCAAAAAAGAAATCTGATAGCCATCCGTATGTCTTTAGTCTCTCCTAGAATCACTTGGCGGAGAAGGCAATGGCACCCCACCCCAGTACTCTTGCCTGGAAAATCCCATGGACAGAGGAGCCTGGTGGGCTGCAGTCCATGGGGTCTCGAAGAGTCAGACATGACTGAGCGACTTCACTTTCACTTTTCACTTTCATGCATTGGAGAAGGAAATGGCAGCCCACTCCAGTGTTCTTGCCTGGAGAATCCCAGGGATGGGGGAGCCTGGTGGGCTGCCGTCTATGGGGTCGCACAGAGTCGGACACGACTGAAGCGACTTAGCAGCAGCAGCAGCAGCAGAATCACTTGGTGTCCGCTTGTCACCTGCAGTCTCCATTCAGAGCCTCCCTTCTGCTCCTGGCAGCCACCTGTGTCTCTGGTTCTGCTTCTTAGGATGTTCTGCCGCTGCCTGTTCTGTGACCCATGCGGCATCATTTCACATCCCTGAGCCTCCTTTCCTTGTCTGTGAATTGGAAACTCCGTCCACTGCCCTGATTCCTTCTGAAAGTGGTAGTGAGAGGCAAAGGAGGCTTTTGATGTTTTAGTAAACTGTAGAGTTCTGTATCCATAAGTCATGATTGTCATTCACTTCAACACCATAGAAGAGAAAAGAACTGTTAGAAAGACCATTCCAATATGTTTAGAGACCTCAAAACAAAGGAAGATTCTTTTTTTCCCATCCTTAATGCCACTTCCCACAGAACATATGTTCTCCCTGGTTGGTTTGCTCTAATCACAACCCATTGTGGTTCATTTCCTTCCAGTAAGCTGCTAATTCAACGGTGTAGATGGCTAAGACAAGCCATCGGCAGGTTGGAAGACAATGTAAATTCTAATCTTTTCAAATTAAATTTTATATATGGTTATGGGCTTCCTTGATAGCTCAGTTGGTAAAGAATCCGCCTGCAGTGCAGGAGACCCCGGCTTGATTCCTGGGTCAGGACGATCCCCTGGAGAAGGGATAGGCTACCCACTCCGGTCTTCTTGGGCTTACCTTGTGGCTCAGCTGGTAAAGAATCTGCCTGCAATGCAGAGACCTGGGTTCGATCCCTGGGTTGGGAAGATCCCCAGGAGAAGGGGAAGTCTTCCCACTCCAGTATTCTGGCCTGGAGAATTCCATGGACTGTGTAGTCCATGGGGTCGCAGAGAGTCAGACACGACTGAGCGACTTGCACTTCGCTTCACTTCACTTTCACGTCCACATACATGAGGCTGCAGTAGTAAATGTATGTGTGGGCTACATCGAGTCAGTCGTGTCCAACTCTTTGAGACCCTATGGGCTGTAGCCCACCAGACTCCTCTGTCCATGGGATTCTCCAGGCAAGAATACTGGAGTGGGTTGCCACGCCTTCTCTAGGAGATCTTCCCAACCCAGGGATCGAACTTGTGTCTCCAGTAGGCAGGCAGATTCTTTACCACTAGTGCCACCTGGGAAGCCCAGTAAATGTATACAGTGTTTAAATAATTTTTACATGTGTAATACATCAAGGGAGGCGATCCAGCTTGGTAGTTTAGGGCAGGGGGCTCTGGAGCCAAGCTGCCTGATTTCTAATCCCATCTCTGCCATATCCTTAGCCTCACTGAGTTGTTTCATCTCTCTGTGCTTGTTTGTTCATTTGTAAAAGACCAATAATAAATGCTTTGCACACATTGCCATGAGAATTGCATACTTCTATGAATGCAGAACAGTTAGGATGGTGTTTATTCCTCTTACTGCTCTATAGTATGTGCCTTGGAGAAGGAAATGGCAACCCACTCCAGTGTTCTTGCCTGGAGAATCCCAAGGACAGCAGAGCCTGGTGGCCTGCCGTCTCTGGGGTCGCACAGAGTCGGACACGACTGAAGTGACTTAGCAGCAGTATGTGCCTGGGGTAGAGGAGGCAACGCACGTTTAGGCTTTTGTGATTTTGCCATTTAGGCTGTCGTGGTTATTCCGTCCCACTGAAATAGCCTCCTTTATCCTTCCTTTAGTGCTAGGCTTCACCTCTCCCAGGAAGCCTTCCTTTCCTGCCCCTGCCTCTCCGCAGGTGGGAGAATTGACCTCTGAGGACACCCACAGCCCATCCCAACACTGTCCTGGGTTATCAGCATCCTCTCTTCGCTGCCAGTGGAGCCCTTGGGGGCAGACGGGACCTTCCAGATGTGTTTTCATAGTTTCTGGCACAAGGTGTGGCGCAGAGTAGATGCCTCCAGTACATGGGAGTTAAAATGAACCGACTGTATCTGAATTAGAAACAAAACCACCTTCAAGTCCAAAGCAATTTGCAGGCACAGCCCATGTGCCTGGGGGGGAATTTTGCCAGCCATATAGAAAGAAAATTAGCAAGATATAACCTCCACTCTCTCCGGAAGAGGCTGCCGAGAGTCTTCCCTCTAAAGAGAAATTAATTCCGCCCGGAAATAAATCCCCAATGAGCCTCCCAAGGAGCCCATTAATGGACCACAGCTACCCACTGGCAGGAGTTTCTTCCTGTGAGAGTCCCATGGAGTCGCTGCTGATTCTTTTCTCCCGCGCAGCAGTTTGCCTGAGCCTGAGGGATGGCCAACAATTACAGGAGAGTAAATATTTCAGCAGCTCAGAGTTAGGCTTCTCAATAGCCAACAGGAAGCTATTTCTCTTTCCTTTAAACTATTTTATTAAAACACAAGGTTACCTCCAGCAAGGGAATACAATTTTCTTTCTCTTCCCTCAATTAGCCAGCTATTTCCAAGCTGAAGTTTTTCTTACTTTTGCAAAACCTCTCCAAATCAGCAGGTAGAGTGCTTTCCCTGCAGGGGACCCTGGTGGTTCCCAAAGGTGGAATCAGAGTCAAATCCCAGCTCTCCCAGGAACCAGCTGTGGGACCGTTGGCAAATCACTCTTCAACTTCAGGAAATGGGGATAGTAATACCCGCCTGCATGCTGCAGAGAGGGTGATGTGATTGAAGCGATATGCAAGAGGCCAGCTCAAGGGCTGGCACACAGAAGGCAATCAGCAAACCTTTGCAACTACCCAAAGTCGTTCCTCTCTTTTCTGCAACACAGATCCCTTTTGTTCAGACTCTGGGGGAAGGTATGGCCTTTCCAGCCCAGGATGTGATCTCTTCAAAAATATTTTTATTGGCATACTTGTTCTGCAATATTGTGTTAGTCTCTGCTGTACAATGAAGTGAATCAGCTATATGCTTATATACATTCCCTCCCTCTAGAATCTTCCTTTCATCCCACCCCCATCCAACCCCTCTAGGTCATCACAGAGCACCAAGCTGAGCTCCCCATGCTTTATATTTATAGTTGGTTCCCATTAGCTATCTATTTTAGACATGGTCATGTATATAGGTCAATCCCAATCTCACAATTCGTCCAGCCTTCCCCTCCCGCTCCCCCATGCGTCTACATGTCTGATCTCTACTTCTGTGTCTCTATTCTTGCCCTGGAAATAAATTCATAGTACCATTTTTCTCCTGGGCTTCCCAAGTGGTGCTAGTGGTGAAGAATCCACCTGCTAATGCAGGAGACATGTGAGACCCAGGTTCTATCCCTGGGTCGGGAAGATCCCCTGGAGAAGGGCACGGCAACTCACTCCAGTATTCTTGCCTGGAGAATCCCATGGACAAGAGGAGCCTGGTGGGCTACAGTCCGTAGGGGCTAAAAGAGTCGGGCAAGACTGAGCAGGCACGTACCATTTTTCTCAATTTCATATTATATGTGTTAATGTAGGATTTTTTTTTTTCTCTTTCTGACTTACTCCACTCTGTATCACAGACTCTAGGTCCATCCACATCTCTATAAATGACCCAATTTATTTCCTTTTTATGGCCGAGCAATGATTCCTGATTGATACATACCATGATGATAATATTATTCCTCTTCCACAACTGGTTTAAGAAAACTAGAGCACACAATGTACTGGCCAATAAGACGCGAGGAGAAATAGTCTGGAGCAGGATGTCCTGCCAATGGTATCTTCACTTCTCGATGGGATACCTCTAGGAGTAGCATCAGCAAGGGGGCTGATCGGCCTCAGCAGCAACGATTTGGCAGCCATCGGTGGCAAAAGTGCCTTATGGAAGCTTTGAGATCCAGGGAGAAGCCTACGAAACCCTGGGAGAGCCCAAGACAGAGGAGGGCTGTGTTGCAAAGGCAGACCCTTGCTCAGGTGGCAGACTCACTGACCGTGGTCCTGGAGACAGACCCAGGAGGAGGTCACCCCACTTGTGGGCTCAGTTACACCCCCATTTGGCTGTGGTCCTGCCACCACCATTCAACAAAGGAGTCAACAGAAGTCACACCCACCTGTGCCCATGTAACAGACCCGCTGACCTCAGTCCTCGTGGTGGGCCCCCAAGCAGTCAGGGACCCCGAAGCAGTCAGTGGCCTGGCTCTGGCTACTCTTAGCCTCCAGTCCTGCCTGCTCAGGGGCCAGACAAGAGACACACCCATCTATTCCCCTGAGGCAGACCTGCAGACTACAGTTTGACTGCAGGTTCTCAAACAGCCCCTCTAAATGGAGGATCGGACCAGGTGGTATTTAGGGGTACTTCCTGCTCTATTCCTCACCCCCAAAAGGTGATGTCCTATGTCTTGACAACTCTCCAGAGCAACTCTGGTTTCAGTAGCAATAATTCCCATTTAGAGTTGATCCCTTTTGCCGGAATCACCAAAAAGCAGCTCCCCCTTCCCCCACAACCCAGCTTCCCTTATGGCTCAGCTGGTAAAGAATCCACCTGTGATGTGGAAGACCTGGGTTCAGTCCCTGGGTGGGGAAGATCCCCTGGAGAAGGGAAAGGCTACCCACTCCATATTCTGGCCTGGAGAATTCAATGGACTGTATAGCCCATGGGGTCACAAAGAGTCGAAGTGACTTTCACTTTCATTTTCTCACCCCCAACCAAAATGTGATACTCAGGCATTCGTAAACTTGCACCCAGTAGCTCCCAAATTGAAAGTGACCAAGAAGTGTTTTGCAAACAGAGCATCCCCTTGTGATAACAGGGGTTCACACTTTCTAACAATACTATAACCTCTCCCCCAAAGTCCTGCCGCCAACCTGTGGCTGGCAGTGACCCAGCTGGCTCCTCCACCCTGGAAAGATGGATGACTTGGCTTTGGATGCCAGCCTCTGCCAGGCCCTCTGGCCCCTGCCAGCCCTTGTACAACATTCTACTCTACTCACCCCAGTGAATCCAGGGAATACTATCCATACTGATTCCCAGTGCAAAGCGGTGACTTCTTTCCCTTTCACCCTGGAAAACACATGTACTGTGTACACAGCAGTCGGTGTTTCTGGAGAGCCTGACCTCTGACCTTTCACATATGTATCACAAAGACTCACATCTCCATTCCCACTTTCAGGAAAAACATACAGTCTTCCCAGACCCCACCACATCCTTCCGGTGTCTGGAGCATGGCAGTTAGCACTGACATGCCTATTTGACCACGAACAAGCCTCTGGCTCTCTTTCTGATCTTCAGTTTGCCCATCCTGCAAAAGAGAGGCCAAAATACCCACCACAAAGGACTAGCAAGTGAATGTGTAGGGAAGCTCCTACCTGGTGCTGGGCACTTAGTAGGTGCTCAAGGGTATATCTTGCTTTTCTTTGTTCAATGCCTTCTTGTTACTTGGATCCTCCTCTTTTTGCCAGGGGCTCCCACGTGAACCCCATCATTTGCATGTAGCTCTCCATTCAGACCTGTCTCCTGGAGCCAGGAATCCTGCTCTCCTCTCACACCTGCCTTTTGTTCTAACCCCCAGGACCCTCACCCTGCCTGAAACCAGAGCAATGGACCAAGAAACATGGTCTGTTTAGTGAACTAAGGGGATAGCCCAAGCTGATTACTGAATTGTGGTGACATGAATAACATACATAATGGATTACAGTAACTTTCATTGATGAAACCTTAATTCTAGGAAGATGGAGCAGTGGGCGCCGTAACAGGGCTCCTTGGGTTTATGGTTCCACATAGTCACGCTCTTTCCCCCGTTGGGAGCTCCCTGGCACCGTGTCCTTATGTCTGTGTTGTGTCTGGGACTGGAGGCTGGACGCACTGTGAGTCTTGGTGCACCAGAGGTGTAAGTCAGCAACCCTGCTGCGTGGTGGGCATCACATCCACCCTAAGAACCAGGAGGCTGCTTTTCTGTGGGTCTTTGGGAAATTGCCCTTCCTCTTGGCGTCCCTTCCTTCTCCTACAGAATGAGTGTTCTGTAAAATAACTAGCATCTGTTGAGTGCCATGGGTCAGATGCTCCAGTGGGTTCTACATGCCTTAATGCATTTAGTTATTGCTATAGCCCTGCGAGAAGGTCCACAACCATCTCCATTGACAGCAGAAAGAACCGAGGCACAGCCCCAGGGCCCACACCTGCTAAGTGCCAGATCTGACCTTCAGAGCCCATGCATTACCCGCCCCACTGATCCTTCCCCTCTCCACTGCAGGCAACTACATCAACTCTAAGAGCAGAGAGCAGTCATTCCGTTTCAGGGACAGGGAGCAAATATTTTCACAGAATGTGGGTCTAAGGCTCCCACCCTGAAATTATCACTTGAGAAGGAAAATGAAGAGCAATCACTGTGGCTTCCCACCTACCTACCCTGGGTCATATCACACACTTTTGCAGAAAGTATGTCACAGGGGGCTTCCCTGGTGGCTCAGAGGGTCAAGAATCCTCCTACAAAGCAGGAGACGAGAGTTCAATCCCTGAGTCAGGAAGATCCCCTGAAGAAAGGAATAGCTACCTATTCTAGTATTCTTGCCTGGCAAATCCCACGAACAAAGGAGTCTGGCAGGCTATAGTCCATGGGGTCGCAAATAGTTGGGCATGACTGAGCAACTAGGCACACACACATAAGTCACAGGCTCTGAAGCCAAATCCAGGTGCCGATCCTCCTGTATTGCCGTGTTGTTCTTGGTGCAGGCACTGACCCTATCTGAAGCCCAGTCTCCCTATCTGTAAAATGGACCTGATCCTCTGTCTTGATGGCATCTACCATGAGGGTGAAACTAACCACCTGTGTCAAGGGCTGAGCGAGGAGCCCACTACGCTGAAGCTGCTGAGTCACTACCGCAATTGTTGAAATTTACTGCTGTCCTCAAATCATAAAACCAGACTCGGACGGTTTGCTTTAAAAAAAAGGAATCAATTTTCTCACCATTTCAAGGGTGAGGTTTGCCCTCACCCTGAGTGTCTCCTCTGTTTAGCCCCTCTTCTCTGCTAACTGCTACTCTTCTCTCCTTTGCAGAAATAAAGCTGGTCATTTGAAACAAGAAGTAAAAAAAGCTACTCTCGGCATCCTCTGGCTGCCTTTTCCACCAGCTGCTGTTGCCACGGTAACACAGAGGCATCTGCCTGCCTCTCTCACTCTGAGTGTGTAGCTGGTCTTTCCCCCGCCCTAGGAGGTCCCAGACGGCCACATTTAGGGATCCCCGGTTCGTTCTTAAATTCCCCAGCCAGTCCTTCATCCCTCCTGCTTTCTGTGTCTCCTACACTTAAGAAGTAGAAAGGACCATTCCTTCCAAACCGCTGTCCTCAAAGGGGGTGATCATTCATTCGCTCTAGAGATGTCTATAGCTGGCCAGCTGTGTGTGGGGGCACTGTGCCAAATAGAAATTTGCAAGTGCCAGAAGAGATAAAGAGGAGCCCTCAGTTTGTAGATGGGGAAACCGAGGCCCAGAAAGGGGAGGAGACTGCTTGGGTCCTACAGAGCAGAGCCTGTTTTAGAACCAGTGTTCAGAACCCAGCAGGGTACCGTGCTTCGGTTTTCACGAGCCTTTACCAGTAACCAGCCACACGCTGGGCCGAGATTTCCATCTTTAAATGCAGCTTAGAGCCCTAGGTGATGAGCAGAGCTGGCCAGACTCCCCTGGTTTTGCTTTGCTCCAGCTCCAGCTGTTGGGGTTAGTGCCCAGACTTCCTTAGGAACATCCTTTTGGCTCAGCTAAGCTAGGCTTCCCCCTCTGTGACCCCGTGTACTGAGGTTGATGTCAGGTGTGCGTGGAACCTCCTGTGCTCCCCCCACCGCATCTGGACCCTGACTGCGGGCACAGCTGGAGCGGCTGTGGCTGCCACACCT
>NW_011494874.1:7851671-7882855 GCF_000754665.1 Bison bison bison | reverse complement strand
CCAAGCTTCCCTGCCAGCCCCATCTGTAGGCTGACATCACCTGAGCCAGCAGCTATTCCCCCTGGCATTTTTTGGTTTTTTCCTTATTAAAACACACAGGCCACCCTCCTCTCCTGTACCAGCAAAAGGTTTGCTCAGCAGCACAGACTCAACCTGCTTGGGAAAAACAGGGAAGGAAGGAAGGCATGCACACATTGTAAAAATTAATGTGGAATGAGCCACCAGCTCTGGCTCCCATTAGGTGGTTGGTTTGAGAGGCAGGTGGATACTCAGAGGCTCTGATCATCTGATATAGAATCCTTGAGAATGAATAGCCACGGCTAATTGCTCGCTCTCCAAGGAGGGAAATGCTATCATACAACAAGTGAAGACTAATATGCATCAAACACTGAGTGCATCGAATCCATCATCATCACCACCTTGACGGTCCCTTTCTGAGCACCTACTATGCGCCGAGTACTCGACCAAGCTTCCGAATTCTTGTTTTCACTTATATGTGTTCTCCCTTCTCCACCCTCTTCTCCCTTTTCTCTCTGTCCTGCTCTTCAGGGACAACCACTTTTAATTCTTTTTCCTAATTCTTTTCACATTCCCCTGCATATCTAATTTATTTCTATTGCTTGATTTGGGAGCACTGTCTTTTCACTTTCCACAATGGAATTTACTCCTCTTTTACCAGCCCGCCACACCCGCCACATACACGTTTCCTGACTTCATCATCTCAACCTGGTGATTTTTTGCCATTTTATTTAGACCAGCAGTCAGTTTTGTATTATGACAAGTGAAAGTGAAGGTGAAAGTCGCTCAGTCGTGTCCGACTCTTTGCCATCCCGTGGACTATGCAGCCCATGGAATTCTCCAGGCCAGAATACTGGAGTGGGCAGCCTTTCCCATCTCCAGGGGATCTTCCCAACCCAGGGATCGTACCCAGGTCTCCCACATTGCTGGCAGATTCTTTACCAGCTGAGCCACAACGTGAATATAAAACCAACCTGAGACACGTGGTTTGCCTTGGTGCGGTGGCCATGAAGACACACCACTCGGATCCTTCATTTTGGGAGTAACTGACAGACGACCTCACTGCTCCCGCTCTGGGTCCATCTCCAGATTTGCCCCAAGGCCTCAGTCCTGCTCAGTGACTGAACGCAGGCCCATTCCCACGACACAAAACTCCTCTGATGGGCGTCTTTGGCTGGAAAACTCCCCATCACACTGGCTGCTTCTTTCTGGACATTGCATCACAGTCCGGATTCTTCCCGCCCCACTTCCCTCCTTTCCCCACCTCCACACTGCATGCCTTCTAAGGGCGCTCCCACCTTCTGCTGCCGCGCCCCTTCGCAGTTAACAAATATTCCACTCAGTCAATCTTTTGAACGGTTGATTCCATCTTAGTGTTCTTCTCACCCAGCCTGAACTGTCATTGTTTCTCCCCTATACTCTCTGTTTCGTTTTTTCAATGTGCTTATCACTGAGTCAATCCTGGACTCTCCTGGTACCTAAGTCTTCTCTGGATGTGTCCAAACGTGCTGGGTGGCTCTAAGAATTTTGTCATGAAGAAACCTCTCCTGGCACTTTCAACTTCAGACCTGCCCTGATCTGGACTGACTACCCGCCACCTGCCATGCAGCTGACCTCGGGGATCTTCCTCTACCAACAGACCCTCTCTGTCGTACCCCATCTCCTGGTTAGGTGCCTTGCTCTCGCATGATTCAGCCCCTCATTTTGAAGCAGTGCATCCTTCAATAGGTTCTTAAAGAGAAGTGCAAGGAATGTAAATTCTAAAATCTTCTGTACACATACACCCAATGTTCATTGAAGCACTATTTAGTCTCCAGGTAAGTGTTCAGTATCTATAAGACAGCTCAAAGGATAAGGCTCAGAATATTACCTCCAGCCCTTAAGGAGGAACTAAAAGTCCTTGACTTTGTTTAGTGGCTTTTTGCCTTGCTTAACAATATTTCTTTTTTCCTGCATTTCCTCACCTCTCTAATTTTAAATTTCTACTTTGGCTGGAGTCTTTCTACAGACAAGAGTCAGGCAGAGGAAATGGTAAGTGGAATAAGCCAGTCACTGAAAGACAAATACTATTAAGATTCTACTTACATGAGGTACAGGGAGTAGTCAACTTCATAGAGACAAAGCAGAATGATGGTTGTTAGGAGAGGGGAGACTGGAGAATTATTGTTTTCCTAGGTATAGGGTTACTATTGGGGGACTTCCTAGGTGGCACAGTTGTTAAGAATCCACCTGCCAATGTAGGAGTCGCAAGAAACATAGGTTCAATTCCTGGATCGGGATGATCCCTTGGAAAGGAAATAGCAACCCACTCCAGTATTCTTGCCTGGAGAATCCCATGGACAGGGGAGCCTGGTGGGCTACAGTCCATGGGGTTGCAAAGAGTCAGACACAACTGAGGGACTAAGCACACACACACACACACACACACACACAGAAGGGAAAATAAAAACTTTTGGAAATGGATGTGGTGATGGCTGCTCAGTGTGATAGGTATGAACTTCCCCCAGTACCACACTTTGTTTACCCAGTCATCCATCCGTGGACACTTGAGTCATTCTCACTTTTTGCCTATTGAGAATAATGCTGCTGTATATGCGTGTGCACAAGTATTTCTTTGAGTCCCTGATTTTGCTTCTTCTGGGTATATACCCAGAAGAGGAATTTCTGGGTGATACGGCAATCCTGCTTAATTGCCCAGGGAGTCGCCATACCATTAGCCACAGCAGCTGATCCATGTTACATACTCACCAACTGCTGGGGACCAGCCCCGGCTGATCCAGGGTATTCGAAGCGGGGACGGCGTCGGCGACCTATTTATTTAAATATTTTATCAAAGATATAAAGAGTAATAGGATGAGGATAGCTCAGTAGGAAAATTTAGTGGAGAAAAGAGGCTGATTAGCTTGGTTTACACGGGAGACCAATAAAACTTCAAGACAAGAAGTTTGCACCACTTACGTAGGCCGCAGGCATCCTTCCATTCTCCCAAAGGAGAGGAGACACTGAGGCCTCCCTGGTCGGATCTTAGAAGCCCAGGCATAATTAGCAAGCATGGCAGGTTCCGTGCTCCAGATGGAGACTCAGCCAGAATTTGAGAGAGAGAGCGACATAGGGAGACCAAGTTTCAGTGAACAAGGCCCACACTTTATTTTCCAAAGCAGTTTTTATACCGTAAGTTATGCATAGAGGATAATGGGGGAAGGGGTAGAGTCATGCAGCAAGCCAGGCTTTCTTCCTGCAAACTTATCATATGCAAAAGCTTAGGTGATTTGCATCATCTTCTGGCCCGAAGCCCTGTTAATATTTTAAGACCCTTTCTTCAGAAAACTTATTTTTCTCTAAAGGTGATTGGTCAGGAGCCACCCTCCAAAAGCATTAGATAAAGTTGCATTCCTATAGAGCAAAGGTGTGGTGGGCTATAACAAGAAAAAGAATTAACTCAAGGGTCCCAGGTTACAAACATTAAAGCTACTATTTACACCAATTATATTAATCAATACACTGCCAGGGACACAGCAGGTAAGGGATATGGAAACTTAGCAGCAAACATTGGCCCAACAAGTGAAAATCCCTTCACCAATACAATTTCTAATCAATCTTTTAACTGCTCAAAGGAATCTGTATTTAGACAGTTTAGAACATCTCATGCCTCTCACAGTTGGGAGGCTCTGAGCAATCACATGTGGCTGGAAAAACCTATTCCAGCAGGCTAGAGGACTTCCAAAGGAGTTTGTAGGTTGAAACACTGTCACACCCAGGAATTATTAACTGGAGCTGTAAGCTAACTCTTTTTTCAGAGAGAGGTAGTGGGGGACAGCCCCCTGTAAAGTCAGAGGTGTAGGTGAAAGCACAAAGCAGAAAGTAGGCAGACTCTGGTTTTGGGGGTAGATGCTCAAGAATTTCCAGGGGGACTCCTGAGGCTTGATCCCGACTTTGCGTATGCCGAGCCTCCTTCCTCATGACCTTTGTCATGGGTGGAGCTCCTCACACTGGCTCCCGGCAGTGATAGAATTCCAGTTGAGCTATTCCAGATCCTGAAAGATGATGCTGTGGAAAGTGCTGCACTCAATACGCACTATGCCGGCTCCCGGCAACCAACAACATACAAGGGTTCCAGTTTCTCTACATCCTCCTCAATCTTTATTATTTTCTACTTTTTTTAATAAAGTATCCTAATGCACGTCAAACAACAAACTCACTTCTAATCAGTTTTACCATTTTTGTAAAGTTCTGTACCTACAAGGTGTGGCTGGTTGACTGCACTCAAGGCTGACTCTCCCCCTCTTGCCCTTGGTACTTGGTGGTCCTCCAGCATGTAATGTTCTCCTGCAAATCCCCCTGGTTTCCAGCATGGCATCCTTGACACCCCAAGTCAGAGCCCCCTTTTTACCCT
The DNA here is from genome assembly GCF_000754665.1 of Bison bison bison. Lineage (NCBI taxonomy): Eukaryota > Metazoa > Chordata > Mammalia > Artiodactyla > Bovidae > Bison > Bison bison. The sequence goes on along the minus strand of NW_011494874.1, from coordinate 7,878,444 downwards.
TCTCAGAGAATAAGGCTCTGACCTTCTGCTGGAGGAGGAAAGGGAAATGTCCAGTAACAGGAAGCAGCAAAAGGAAGTTGCAAGTCTAATCACTCCTTGAACTTTCAACCATTCCTCCTGTTTCTAGCCGCAAGTCACCCCCACTTCCAGAAGTACCACACACCCCTCTGCAGTGTTCATGCTTTGCTTCTCAGGACCATGTGACTCGGGTTTAGTGCCTCTGATTTGCTAAATCACTTACATTTTGTCTATTTCTTCACCAGTTTCTAGTTCCAGGTCCCCGGTTTGCTGCTGTCTCCTCTTCAGATGTGGGTTCGATCCCCGGTCTGGGAAGATCCCCTGGAGAAGGAAATGGCAACCCACTCTAGTATGCTTGCCTGGGAAATCCCATGGACAGAGGAGCCTGGTTGGCTACAGTCCATGCGGTCACAAAGAGTTGGACACGATTGAGCAACTGAACAAATGGTATGGTGACTCTTCAAACAATTAAGCAGGATTACCATATGATCCAGCAATTCTGCTTCTGGGGGTATATCCAGAAGAAACAAAGGCAGGGACTCAAAGAAATATTTGTACACCCACATATCAGTCAGTTCAGTCGCTCAATCATTTCCAGCTCTTTGAGATCCCATGGACTGCAGCACGCCAGGCCTCCCTGTCCATCACAAACTCCCAGAGACAACTCAAGCTCATGTCCATTGAGTCGGTGATGCCATCCAACCATCTCATCCTCTATCAGCCCCTTCTCCTTCAATCTTTGCCAGCATCAGGAACTTTTCCAGTGAGTCGGTTCTTCGAATCAGGTGGCTGAAGGATTGGAGTTTCAGCTTCAGCATCAGTCTTTCCAATGGATATTCAGGACTGATTTCCTTTATACAGCAGCATTATTAGAAACAGGCAAAAAAAAAAAAAAATAGAAGCAACCTAAGTGTCCATGGATGGATGAATGGATAAACAAAATGTGGTACTGGGAGAAGTTTACACCTATCACATTGTTGAGCAGCCATTTCCAAAAGCTTTTATATCCCCAAACAGTATCCTTGTGTGTGTGTGTGTGTGTGTGTGTGCACTAGTCCCTCAGTTGTATATGGCTCTTTGAGATCCCATGGACTGTAGCCCACTAGGTTCCTCTGTCCTTGGGGTTTTCCAGGCAAGGGAGAACTTCTCCTTTTCCTTTAGCCTTGACGATCTAAGCCTTCTTGAAAATCCCTTTACTATAGCTTTGATGGGATTTCAGAAAACAGCCAAACTGGACACAGGAGTTTAGTCTTCCATCTTTAACCTTAAGACTTTACTGGGCTTTCAGATGTTTTGCTTAATATAATTTTTTTTTTTTTTTACTATAAGTGAAATTGAAAATGAGAAGACTGAGGAAATGGCAAAGCTGGGATTCAAAACCAAGTCAGAGTTCCCGTCCCTCAGAGGCCATGCTGCCTCTTAGATTACACAGCTGGAGGTTGAGTCTTGAGGGGCTGGGCAATATTGGAGAGGTCAGGAGGATGCTGACGAAATGGAAGATGGGCACAGACGGGCAGCTCGGACCACAATGGCCAGAGCAGGGCTCAGCCAACAAGGTCCAGAGCCTCGGAGTTCAGGGAGGTAAACGCTGAGAATCATGTGACACTGTGTGCTCCTTGTCTTAGAGTTGAGGTCTTGACTTCTGCCCATCAATCCAGTAGCCGTGACCTGGGGCCACAGTGACTTGGATGGTCAAGAAAGAAATCTACAACTTGATTCCCTGCATTCAGTGCAGAGAGTCCTATGAGCCAATCACCCCAAGCACACAGGGGCCCCCACACAGCCACAGCTTCCTCCAGCCCTGCCCTCCCATCAGTGCCCCTGAACACACCAAGATGAGCCACTTCATTAGCATCAGCTCCTCTACCCTGCCCCCCACCCCCCAGACCCCATTGGTCTGTTTCCAGTGTTCTTCTGTTTCCACTTGGAACCATCTCCTGCTTGAACACATACACATCTACCAGTGCTCTATACTCAGCTGTTCTGTTGTTTGCTTGTTTATAATTCCCGGTGTCCTTTATTTGCTCAAACAAAATCTTACTGAATGTGTATTATGTGCTGAGTCCTAGGTGGACACCAAGGATGCAGAAGTGAATATGATAGGCCCTGTCCACAGGAGCTCACGGTTCCCAGGAGACAGATAGATACACAGTCTCTCTGTGGTGTGGTCTGAGCTGGGATGGGGGTGAAGGCGGCTGTGGAGGTTCAGGGAGGGCCCCCCCAGTGCAGCAGAGGGAGCCACTGAAAGCTTCTCAGGGAGGAGCAGGTGTTAGATTCGTACACCTCTTCTGTGACAAGGACTGAGGCTCTAGTTTTGATTCATTCATTCATCCATCCATCCAAACTAATATTTAATAGCTCCCACCATGTGCTGGCTCAGTCAGTAAAGAATCTGCCTGCAATGCAGGAGACCTGGGTTCGATCCCTAGGTTGGGCAGATCCTCTGGAGAAGGGAATGGCAGCCCACTCCAGCATTCTTGCTTGGAGAATCCCATGGACAGAGGAGCCTGGCGGGCTACTGCCCACGGGGTCACACAGAGTCAGACACGACTGAGAAACTAACACTGGCACCACTTTCACTGTATGTTGGACTTCATGTGAGTCCTGGTGAGTACCCAGTATATCACACAAGCCTGGGAATTCCCCCTTGAGCTCTAAGTTCTCCAAAATTCCCCCACCAAGAAGTCATCTGTTTTCTGAGGCCAGTCTCAGACATGGATGGAGCAGTTCTACCACCTGGCACTATCTCATTCTGCTTCCAAATGCTAGTGGATTTGCCAAACTTGTCTGCTTCTCCAAGGCACCCTTATATAACAAAAGTACCACAATTTGACCTCTGAGAAATGACTGGAAAGTCTCTCCTTCTTCCAAGCATGGAAGTTCATACAGGGTCATGGAGAAGATGCTCTGATGAAACAGCTAGATTGTGTGGAATTTGTTGTTGATGACAGCCAAGCCCAGAACAGATAATCCTACAGGAAGCATTGGAACTGACTTGAATCTCTCCTTTACGCAGAGGATTTAGAGTGTGACCTTTAACAAAACTTCAGTTCATTCCAGGACTGAGCATCAACTCCACATAATTAATTGGGAACGTTGTCCTTATGACTGACAGGCTGGCAGTGATTAATTATCTTAATATTTGCTCCAGGTTCTGGGGATGTGCAAAGTGATTAAAGAAGGGGGTTTGGAAAGAGTGACTTGTTTGTTCTTGATCCCTAATTGTTTGCTAAATGATTCACCATAATTACATGTAACATCTCTATGCTCCCTCAGGTAATGTGTGCATAATATGGAAGTAAATATGAAATTCCTAAAGTACAAACATGGTGGGGATTGAAGGCAAGCTGAGAAATTCCAGAAGGCATCAATTATGTGACTTACCAACCCAAGGCTCCCTTCTCATATTACCCTGATTCGTACAGTAACGTGAGAAAAAGTGAGTGTAACAGGCAGGAAGACCAGAGGTCCCCAAGAGGCAGGAGGAAATAAACTGAAACTGGCAGATGTTTTTTTTTTGTTTGTTTGTTTCCTTCTCTACACAAAATTAAAAGAGTTTTCTTTTAATTCTGTGTTGACGACACCTTGTTCTGCTTAGAGCTAACCAATGTGTTTTTCTTATGGAAATGTTTTTCTTAAGCTATGTTAATGAAATGTATTTGCTTTGGAATTTGCCTTTCTTCAAAATGGTTCCCCCTAAGACTAACTTTTTTCTTTTCTGAAATCTTGGGCTGATAATGGCTCAACAAACTAGTATTCTTGTCAATTGTTTTATGGCCAGGGTGTGGGTGGGGGATGACACACCCAGATCATGCCATCTGATCCCAAAAGTGCACACTGTGGGGGAGGGGCCTGGTGAACCGCCTTCAGCCTTGTGCTGTCTCTCTTATCTCATTTAATAGCTTTCTAACAGACATAACCAGTAGTCAGGTATGGATGTGAGAGTTGGACTATAAAGAAAACTGAACGCTGAAGAATTGATGCTTTTGAACTGTGGTGTTGGAGAAGGCTCTGGAGAGTCCCTTGGACTGCAAGGAGATCCAACCAGTCCATCCTAAAGGAGATCAGCCCTGAATATTCATTGGAAGGACTGATGTTGAAGCTGAAACTCCAATACTTTGGCCACCTGATGCAAAGAGCTGACTCTTTTGAAAATACCCTGATGTTGGGAAAGATTGAAGGCAGGAGGAGGAGACGACAGAGGGTGAGATGGTTAGATGGTACAACTGACTCAATGGATACGAGTTTGGGTGGACTCCGGGAGTTGGTGATGGACAGGGAGGCCTGGCGTGCTGTGGTTCATGGGGTTCCAAAGAGTTGGGCATGACTGAGCGACTGAACTGAACATACATAAACTGAAAGAGAAAGTCGCTCAGTCATGTCCAGCTCTTTGTGATCCTGTGTACGATACAGTCCATAAAATTCTCCAGGGCAGAATACTGGAGTGGGTAGCCGCTCCCTTCTCCAAGGGATCTTCCCAACCCAGGGATCGAACCCAGGTCTCCCTCATTGCAGGCGGATTCTTTACCAACTGAGCCACCAAGGAAGCCCAACATAAAACACCTTGCTAAAAACTAGCAAGGGGGCACTCTTTCTGCCCCCCTTCTAATGTCTATCTCAGAAGCTTTCCCTATCTTTATTATACTTTAATAAAACTTTGCTACACGAAAAGCTCCAGGTAGTCAAGCCTTGTCTCCGACCCCAGATCGAAATCCTCTCCTCTGGAGGTCACGAATCCTGGCGTAATGCACAGCTGGCAGCAGCAATCTTTCAAAAGCAACCCTTGTGGAATTTTCTAGCAAGGTCATTTTACTGTAGGGCATCTGTGTGTGTCTAGGAGGCAAGCGCGTGACAGTGGGTGAGGCAATGAGTAAGTTTCAGCGCCATCAGGAGACCTGGGTTCTAAATCTGGTGTTGTCACATTGTCCCTCAGTGTAGGAAAGAAATCTGGGGCAGAGAGTCTGACTGAGCCTTCATAGATCTTTCTGAGCCAAGTGCCTGGACCCATCTCCCAGGCTGCTGGACCCCAGGTTCCTGGTGAGAAAGGGAAAAACATGTCCTGAGTCTGCTGTTCTCTCCTAACCTGCAAGGGTAGCCGCAGCCTGGCTCTCACCGTCCAGCTTCCACTGCTCATCCCTCCCAGCAACTGCTGAGCTCAGAAGAGGTCGGTTGATTGGGATGGGGAGTAATAGAGAGCAGCTGAGACACGTGTTGGGAATCTTCTGTTCCCAGAACCTTCTTCCATCCTGATTTGTCTTCTTTAGGAGTCAGAAAACTCAACAGCAACCACAGAACTGGAACAGGTCAGTTTTCATTCCAATCCCAGAGGAAGGCAATGCCAAGGAATGTTCAAACTACTGCACAGTTGGATTCATTTCACACACTCAAAAGTAATGCTCAAAATTCTCCAAGCCAGGTTTCAACAGTATGTGAACCAAGAACTTCCAGATCTTCAAGATGGATTTAGAAAAGGCAGAGGAACCAGAGATCAAATTGCCAACATCTGTTGGATCATCGAAAAAGCAAGAGAATTCCAGAAAAACATCACTTCTGCTTCATTGACTACACTAAAGCCTTTGACTGTATGGATCACAGCAAACTGTGGAAAATTCTTAAGAGAAGGGAATACCAGACCACCTTACCTGCCTCCTGGGAAACCTGTATACAAGTCAAGAAGCAATAGTTAGAACCAGACATGGAACAACAGACTGGTTCAAAATTGGGAAAGGAGTACGTCAAGGCTGTATATTGTCACCCTGCTTATTTAACTTAGATGCAGAATATATCATGCAAAATGCCAGGCTGGATGAAGCACAAGCTGGAATCAAGATTGTAGGGAGAAATATCAATAACCTCAGATATGCAGAAGACACTACCCTTATGACAGAAAGAGAAGAACTAAAGAGCCTCTTGATGAAAGTGAAAGAGGAGAGTGAAAAAGTTGGCTTAAAACTCAGCATTCAAAAAACTAAGATCACGGCATCCGGTCCTACCACTTCATGGCATATAGACGGGGAAACACTGCAAACAGTGACAGACTTTATTTTCTTGGGCTCCAAATTCACTGCAGATGGTTACTGCAGGCATGAAACTAAAAGACACTTACTCCTTGTAAGGAAAGCTATGACCGACCTAGACAGCATATTAAAAAGTAGAGACATTACTTTACCATCTAGTCAAAGCTATGGTTTTTCCAGTAGTCATGTATACATGTGAGGGTTGGACCATAAGGAAAGCTGGCCGAAGAATTGATGCTTTTGAATTGCAGTGTTGGAGAGGACTCTTGAGAGTCCCTTGGACTGCAAGGAGATCCAACCAATCAATCCTAAAGAAAATCAGTCCTGAATGTTCATTGGAAGGACTGATGTTGAAGCTGAAGCTCCAATATTTTAGCCTCCTGACGTGAAGAACTGACTCCTTGGAAAAGACCCTGATAATGGGGAAGATTGAAGGCAGAAGGAGAAGGGGATGATAGAGGATGAGATGGTTGGATGGCATCACTGACGCAATGGACATGAGTTTGAGCAAGCTCCAGGAGTTGGTGATGGACAGGGAAGACTGGCGTGCTGCAGTCCATGGGGTGGCAAAGACTTGGACACGGCTGAGTGACTGAACTGAACCATGGACAGGGACAGCTCTGGTTCCTGAAAATGAAATCAGACTGGATCTGTGATGGGTGGGAAGGTCATAAGTACAGACCTGTACACATGGGGACTCTGTGGCCCAAGAAGCAGAGGGGGTTTTCCAGCCTCAAGTTAAATCTGATTGCTGAGGACAAGTCGTGTTTGGCTGTTCATGCTGCATGCCAGGGCTTCCCGGGTGGTACAAGTGGTAAAGAACCCACCTGCCAATGCAGGAGACACAAGAAATTCGGGTTGGATCACTGGGTTGGGAAGATCCCCTTAAGGAGGGTGTGGCAGCTCACTCCAGTATTCTTGCCTGGAGAAACCCATGGATAGAGGAGCCTGGCAGGCCCCAGTCCATAGGGTCAAAAACAGTCAGACATAACTGAAATGACTTTGTTCGCATGCATGCTGCATGCCATATCTGGTATGCTGTCCCTCTGCCTGAATTCTGGGTTTCCTGAAGTCAGAGCCATCCCTAACTCATCTGTATCTCCAGACCCCAGCCCAGGCCAGCCACCAAGGAGGTGCTCAACGGACACTGTTTTAACTTCTCCGTTGATCCACATCCTCCCACGAGCATCACTGTAGGCCAAGCCAAGGAACATCTCCATGGGGTTACGGCCCAGCCGGGTTTGAGAAGGTGCCTGTGCTTAGAGTTGGCATTACTACTTCACACGACAAACCTTCAGTGTGTTATTGTGGCTTCTTTCCAAACTCTCAGTAATATTCAGCAATATGTAAATTCTCAGCAATAAGACTAGGGATTATAAATTCATATCCTCTGAATCTTTAATAATGCCTGACAGAGATATTTGTAGAATATCCACATGAAATGCTGCAGAGAGAGAGACAGAGAGATAGCCAGAGGGACAGAGACTTAGAGAGACAAAGATACTAAACAGAAATCAGGAAGAACACGATGCATCACTGAGTCACTACAATTATTCAATGTTCCAGACAGCAAAAGAGGACCCCTTTGAGCAGGTAGGGCTCACAGATCAGAATTAAGACAGTCCTTTATTTAATCTCATCAAGAAAAGAAAGTAAACATCAGGATTCACGGTTGGTTTAAAATCAGCTTCCCCTCAGACTCATATGCAGGACAAGTATTGATTCTATTCATCTTCCCTGCAGTGTAAGCTCTGGGCAACACCTTTGTGTCCACACATTAGTCACTGGTTGTCATTTGCCTGCGGTGGAGAAACACGCAGCTCAGTAAAGCCTCACAGCAGAGAGCTTGACGTCAGGTTCGCAGAAGCACCGGTGTGAGTCACAGCCCTTCCTGCAGATAAGCTATTTGGTTGACACAAGCAAGAGCTGACCAGCTGAAGGATGATAAAATCAGGAGAGATGAGCCTTCCCCCACCCTTAAGAGGCTCCCACCTGGATGGTCAAATGTGGGTCTGAAGGCCCCGGACAAGGAGGTGTGGTTTTGGAACAACACTAGTCTGATTGTAACTGGTTACTATTGGAGACCACATGGCTCTGCTTGACTCACCAAATCAAGCCCAGGCTGCTTAACCCCAACAGCAGAGCACCACGTCTGGGACATCCTGCCACGTTAGACTTGCCTTCCACCCATCCTAACCCTTATCCTTGCTCTGGACTCAGTGAACATCTCAGTTAGGCATATGTACTAACAGCATGAGGGACTTCCCTGGTGGCTCAGACGGTAAAGCGTCTGTCTACAATGTGGGAGACCCAGGTTCGATCCCTGGGTCAGGAAGATCCCCTGGAGAAGGAAATGGCAACCCACTCCAGCACTATTGCCTGGAAAATCCCATGATGGAGGAGCCTGGTAGGCTACAGTCCATGAGACTGCAAAGAGTCAGACACGACTGAGCAACTTCACTTCACTACCAGCATGGCAATTCAAACCTTCCTGCCTTTGCCTCTGCTCCTCCCTCTGGGGAATGTGCTTCTTCTCTTCCCTTCTCCCCATCATCTCCTTAGTCCCCTGGGGACTCCCAGACATCTTTCAGGATCCCAGCCTGAGTCATCCATCCCTTTGCACCCCAGACGTGGGCGTCATGTGCCCCCTCATTAATTCCTGTGCTAGAGGAATGTACTTAGTGGTTCCATTAAGTTGAGAACCCTAAGATTGCCCAATAGCTCTACCACCCCCGCCCCCCCCCCACTGTAAAGCAGAATGATATTTGAGAAAGTTATTCCAGGCCAGGGATGGGCATACATTAGTCCAAGCCGTTGTGGTGACTTCATTCTCATTAGTGATGATTGGTCATGACCCAGGAATGCACTTAGAATGGCATTGCCCTTGGAATGGCATTGCCCTGGAGATTGTTGGTTCAGAGGCATGTGCAAGAGCTGGTCCGATGGGAAGGAAGACATGATCTTTACCTGTAGAGCTGGCAGGGAACCTCTCTCTCCCTTTCCCTCTCCTCCTCCCCCTCCTTCTTCATCTCTCTCTCCATCTCTACCTCTTCATCTCTCCTCAACTCAAATTGGCCATGACTGAGGACAATCACTGGCCCAATGGCAACTTGACCATGAAGAAAACCAGCCTCTGAGTATCCAGCTTCGCGGATGCCCGAAGGCAGGGAGAGAGAAACTGTATCCTCCGTGAAACCATGGAACCTCTGGATTCTCCAACCACGAGTTTTTAATTCTCTTAGGAATGCATTTCCTTACTCTGTGAACCAGTCTGGATTGGGTTGTCCATCCCTCATAGTGGAAACCCTGAATGATCCAGTGCAGTAACCTTTGTATCCCAGTGCCCAGCAGAAAACATGGTAACTCTGTAGAAACTAAAGTGTAAACATCGTGTACACAAGTTCTGTTGCTGATGAAGGAAAAGAATGGATGAGAAAGAGGAGAAAAATCACCGAGTGCAGGGAGTCCATCAACCACCAGGTTGGAGCGGATCAAGGGCAGATACGAGCCACTTCACACGTGTTCAGCAGTGGACCCAGAACTCACCCTGAGTCTCCCTGGTTCCAAACGCTAGGCTGTCTGTCTCTGTCTTTGGTCTTGCCTGGGGGCCCAGAGCACACAAAAGGCATTATGGGGACACAGTGTGTAGTCCATATCAAGGTGCTTTATCAGGAAAAGTCTCAAAGGTATATATTTTAGTGCTGGCCCAAAAAATATTATTTTGTATTCTTCCTTGGGCATCAGCATTACGAAACAAAATTCCGTTATCTCAACAAAACCACCAGTCTTATCTCTCCAGGGCCTCTGCTGATCATTCTCAACTGTCAACATTATTTTCATGCCTTTATGTCTTTGTAATCAATAGTTCTTCCTGCTTCATATGTTTTTCACTTAACGCTTTCATTCATGGGGAAGTCTTTGCCTGTACAATCATCGTATTTATTATTTTTAATGTCTATATGCCATTCCATCCTGGCAATAGGTTGACTTGGCAGCGTCTGCCTTTGGTCATGTGGACTGTGCCTGGTTTTTCCCTGCAATAATCCAGCTCTACTGATAGAACAGCTACTCAAGATGTTAACCCAGCAATACTTTTTTTGGGGGGGAGGGGGGACGGTCAGAGGGAAGAATGAGAAATAGGGGTCCCAGGTCCCTGCCACCCATCGGTTTCAATCAGGATGCATTTGTCTGCAAGGACTGAAACTCAAGTTGGTAGAAATTAAAAGGGGAGATTTTAGTGTAGGGATAGGGGCTTCCCTGATGACTCAGATTGTAAAGAATCTGCCTGCAATGCCAGAGACCTAAGTTTGATCCCTGGGTCGGAAAGATCCCCTGGAGAAGGAAGTAGTTACCCACTCCAGTATTCTTGCCTGGAGAATTCCATGGACAGACAAAGAGTTGGACACGATTGAGCCACAAACACTTTCATTTTCAGAGGAGGACACTTGGGAACCAAGGCTCGGGGGAGCAGCTAGGAACCTTCTTTACATGCTCTTCCTATGTCTCTTTTTCAGTCTCTCTCTACCTATCTGTCCCTCTTTCTCTGTCTCTCTTTGCCTCTCTCCTCTCTTTTCCCTGTATCTCTGTCTCCCTGGATCTCCGTCTCTCTGTCTCTTTCTCTGTCTCACTGTTCCTCTATGTCTCCCTCTCTGTCTCTCTCTCTCTTTCTCCTCTCTTCTCTCTCTTTGTCAGCCTGTCTCTCTATCTCTGTCTCTCTGCATCTCTCTCTCTCCTTCTCGTCTCCAATGCCACCAGCCCCCAAATATGCACTGTCCCTCTCGTCCAGTCCCATCATCAATTGACCCTGGACTGAAATGCCCAGAAGACTGTGCTCATCTGTGGCCAGATGTGTGGTGGGGGCAGTTATGTCTTACAAGCCCACCCACCAACTTCAGTCTCTTCAACCAGGACTAAAGGTGGAGCAGTTTCCTTTAAAAGCAGGCCCCTTGAATTGAACCTGGTTCTGCTGCCCACTCCTCTCTGATCTTGGATACATTGTGCCTCAGTAGTGAGCTCCCTGTCACTGGACATAATCAAGCTGGAAAACATCCATGGGCTGTGCTTACCTGATATTAATTGAACATTTACTATATGCCAAGCATAGTATACCTGAAGCAGGGCATGGCAACCCACTCCAGTATTCTTGCCTGGAGAATCCCGTGGACAGATATTGACAGGCTACAGTCCATAAGGTTGCAAAGAGTTGGATACAACTGAAGTGACTTAGCACGCATGCACACAAGCACAGTATACAGGCTTTACATGAGCTAACTCAGTGAACCTTCACTACTTCTTAAGATGAGGAAACTGAGGGATAAAAGGTCAAGTAACCAGCTCTGGACCAGATAACTGATGTTCAGTTTTCAGAGAAGTGCAGATCTGAAAGAGGTACCACTTCCATTCTGCAGATTGGTAAAACAGGAATGCTGGGTGATGTAAGCGTAGATATGGATGTGAGCAAAGTGATCCTCTCCTGTGATGCTGATGTGAGTAGGGTGTGGAAGAGCCTTTCTGCAGAGCAGAAGTCTGGAGGTGTTCATCTTGGTGAGTTTCTATTCAGTGACCCAGCAAGTCCACATTCATGTTCAAATCCCAGAGGAACTGTCCCCAAGAACTCAAGGAGGCAGCCTCAAGGATGTTCATTGCACTGTTGTTTACAGTGGCAAGGGACTGAAAAGTAGCCCAGGCTTCTACATGGAGGACGGAAATGAACATGCATTGTACACATCTACGTAGGAGTCAGCTGAATTTCTAAACCAGCATGTAGAGTGAAAAGCCTGCAGAAAATAGAATCTAATATATTATCCATTTTATAAAAGATACACATATATTCCTAAAACATTGGTATCTAATTTCCTTGGGTTATACAAGTAAATAAATGTTTGGAAAGACATCCATTATGTGAGAATGAATGTGTATGGAAGGAGAGGACAACTGGACTGGGAAGAGAAGATTAAGGGAGGAAAAAAATTAAATGGAATGAAATAAAAATTTAAAAACAATCACCCTGAAAACTCAACTTCTGAGGATCAGCCCAGCCAGTGCAAAGAACTGCTGTGGACGCCAGATGGTTCTCTCTGAACTGGAAGATAAGGCGCCATGCAAGGCCTGCCACCCTTCCATCCTTCTCTGAAAGAAGCATTTCCAAGTCTCCTTGCAATGAATGGATGTGGCATCACGTTTCTTCTGGACTTTTACCCATGTTTGGAATATTTAAGAAACACTTAGAAATCTACTTGGTATTTAGGAAAGGATGGAAGCAGCTAATTTTTCACGCTTTATTTCTCCCTTAGGTCTGGTGGGAATAAAAGCCTAAGGGAAAAATGAGACGGTTTGAAAAGAATCTTTGGAGAGTTCTGTGCTGCTCACATCCAAGGGACCCTTAACCCTATGAGAAACATTGTTTTCCGGATGGACCCAGCTGTCTTCTCCCAGGAGACAAGGCCAGGCCCTGCTCCCAGCTCCGTAACATCCATGAGCATCAGCACCTAGTCCAGTGCCCGTGGCACAGCTGGTGTGAGTTGAGGACCCATGAGGGCCTGGGGGTTGCCGTAGGTTGAATGGTAGTCCTCCCTCTCAAAAGCTGTGTCTGCTTGGAAGCTGTGGATGGGACCTTCTGAAGCCTATTCATGGCTTCCTGCAGTTAAGGCCGCCTTGGGAAGCAGAGAACAGAATGCTGAAGCAGATAGATGGTCTCCCTGAATCCAGTCCCTTCTGCAGTGAACATAGCTCTTATCACAAGGCCATAAGGACCCACTGGCTGCAGACAGAGTCCAACCCTCAACCTGGAGAGCAAGGCCTTGCTGACCCCCAGAGTTCACACCAGCCTCCCAGCAGTTTCCCCTGAGAGGATCACAGGTCACCCTCTGGCCCCCCCAAAAGTTTCATTTCTACCCATCTCTGGTACCCTGTTAAAGGGCAAATGCCCCAGAAAGAGAGCATGACCTAAGGCTAATATAAGTGGAAAGTGTCATCAAATTTTATGAGCATTAGGACCTTGAAGCTGATTAATTACAAAGAGAAAAGAAAGTATCTGCTTAATTGCAGTCGGTTTTGCCCCCACTCCGACCCCTGTGAAAGATGCTGCCACAGACACCGACCACCTGAGCTGCCATGCTGATGGCTTCATTGCTATGGAGTATTTTTCCCATAATAGGGTTGCAAGGTTAAGGTTCATAGGAATTTTTCATTTCAACAGATGTTGGCAGATAGCCTTCCTGAAACGTTGTAACAACTCCCACTTCCGCCCACAATATATGAGAGAGACTTTCTTCTGAATGTTCTTTGGCAACAATTATCAATCTTTTGAATTTTACCAGGCTTTGGGGGATAAAGTGCTATATTGTAACTTTAATCTGCATATTCTTGACTGCTGGTGAATTTCCATGTTAATTTTGGCCATTTGCATTTGCTATTGTAGACATTGCTTCTTCATATAGGTGACCCATTTTTTCTACTGTGTTGTTTGTTTTTATCAGATTTTAAAGCTGTGAGTATATGTTGAATATAGGGCTTCCCAGGTGGCTCAGTGGCAAAGAATCCACCTGCCACTGCAGGAGATGTGTGTTTGATCCCTGGGTCAGGAAGATCCCCTGGGAGAGGAGATGGCAACCCACTCAGTATTCTTGCCTGGAAGATTCCATGGACAGAGGAGCCTGGTGGGTTACAGTCACATGGGGTCACAGTCAAACATGACTTAGCAACTAAACAACAATATGTTGTATATATATTGACTATCACATGTGCTATGCATTTTTTTCCTAAATCTGCCATTTGTATGATTACTTTGTTCACAAGAGATTTCTTGCCATATATATTTAAAATTTTTATGTAAACAAATATGTCTATCTTTCCTTTTATAGCATCCAGATTACTTGTCTTTGTTCAGAAAGTTTCTCTTACCCCACCCCTAGATGATACAGTTTATCTTGCAAATTTTAAATTTATCTTTTGAAACACAGTCTGCAACTCATCTAAAAGTTTTGTATGATCTAAAATAACAATTCAATTTTGTTTCCTTCTAAATGGATAACCAGCTGTGTCATCATGTGTTCAAAAAATCATTTTCTCCTTTATTGAGCTACCATTTAAGTTTCATACTAAGTGGGGCCTATTTGCATGCTTATGCTCATTTTTATGCATTGGAGAAAGAAATGGCAACCCACTCCAGTGTTCTTGCCTGGAGAATCCTAGGGACGGGGGAGCCTCGTGGGCTGCCGTCTACGGGGTCGAACATAGTCGGACACGACTGAAGCGACTCAGCAGCAGCAGCAGCAGCAGCATACTCAGTTCTGTTCACCTGATCTATTAATCTAGTCCTAACCCAATATGAGATTGATTTGGTTACAGTGGCTTTATAAGCTACTCTGACATCAAGTAAGGCAAGTCGTTCATTTTTCATTTATACCTTTGACATATCTGGTGGATCCTTTTTTCATGCCTACATTCATTTGGAATACGCATGGGGACAATTATTAGGCATTTATTTTTCCATAAATGTATATATTATATTGTTCAATAACCTATCCCAGGGAGAGAAAAGGATTTTGAAATTCTAATTGAAATTTTATTTCATTTACATATTTAATTTAGATGAATTGGCATTTTAACGATAAAACATATAGTTTTTCAATGCACAATATTCTTTCAGTTTTTTTTTAAGTTGTTTGCCACACCACGTGGCATGCAGGATCTTAGTTCCCCAACCAGGGATGTAACCTGTGACCCTGGCTTTGGCAGCACAAAGTCTTAACCGCTGGACCACCAGGGAAGTCCTCATGATATTCTTTCATTTGATCAGAACTTGGTTTTCTATCCCTCAATGAGATTTTCTAATGTTCTTCATATAGATCCTGTCCTTCCTTATTATATTTATTTCTAAATATTTTAGAGTTTTTATCACTATTGTAAATGAAACATTTCTTCCTATTTCCATTTCTAGTTGCTTCTTATTGGAAGAGACAAAGTCTATTGATTCTTGTATTTTCATCTTGCAACCATTTCATCTTTGCCATTCACTTCATTTTAAATATTTATTACTGGTTAGATTTTATCTTTTTAATCCAATATGAAAGCCTTCGTCTTTAGGGAAATCTAACCATTCACACTTAGTGTAATCACTGATAAACTTTATTCTATTCCTGACAGTTTATTTTATGTTTATTATTTTATTGGGCTTCCCAAGTAGCTGAGCGGTAAAGAATCTGCCTGCAATGCAGGAGCTGCAAGTTCCATCCCTGGGTCTGGAAGATTCTCTGGAGGAGGGTGTGGCAACCCATTCCAATATTCTTGCCTGGAGAATCCCACGGACAGAGGAACCTGGCAAGCTACAGTCCATGGGGTCTCAAAGAGCTGGACACGACTGAAGCAACTTAGTACGCGTGCACTCGTTTCATTTCTTCCCGTCGTTGATTTGGAACCTCTCTTATCCTTTCCATGTCATCAGTGCCTACTCACCCTTGGCCTTCTCTCTTCACTGAGTATATATTTGCTACAAATATTTGGAACTACTCTGTTAACTTGTCTTCTTCCAACTGTCTGTAGATGATGCTCTGTTGTCACCAGTCTTCTCACTGATGCAGAGGAGAAGTCTAATATCAGCTGGATTCTTTTTCCCTGTAGGTAATTTGTTATTTATGCCCCAAAGCTTATGAGCATTCTCTTTATCTTTAGAGCCGGAGTACTTTAGCAGAATATGCTAAGAATGTGCTTTTTCTTATTAATCCCAGCTGGAATTTGGCAAACCCTTTCAATTCACAGACTCAGGAGGGTTTTTTGACTCATAAAATTTGTCTTCTGTTATTTTTACCTTGTCTTTTCTCCATCTATCCCTTTTTCCTTTTCTTGAAGTTCTTACTGTTCATATATTAAGTTCTCTGCATCTCTTTTCCTCATCTCTTATTTTTTATCTTGTGATTTCCAAGTCTTTATAATTTATTCCCAAGATTTCAAATATTTTGAGTGCTTATTTCTCTAAGCAATGACTTAGACTTGGGTCTCAATCATGACCAAAATCTCCTATTTGTTTTTTAGCCTCAAGATCACATTTTTCAGTCCCAGAGAGTCTTATTCACACTATCATCTACATCTTGCTACAATCCTTTTGTTTTAAAATTCAAGTTGCCATCTGTCTTTACTAGCCCTCCATTCCACTAGGTATCTGCTCCGTGTATCATGACTTATCTCCCTCTCTCAGGCTTTGGACACCTTAGATAGGTTATTTTTGTCACCTCTTTAGAACTCCAGTTTAGTTTGATTATTCATGTGTCCTGAGTTCTGCATGTGAGAAGGCAGAATTGGTGGTAGACCAATGGGGAGCCCCCTGCTAAATAAGTCTCTTGCCTACAGGGGCCTCCCTGAGCTCAAGTCTTCATGTGCTGTCCAACATCAAGAGCAAAAGAGAGTTAGCCCTTTGTTCTATTAATTCTCCAGCACTGATTGCCAAGGGATCCACGTCCATACATGGAGGTAAACACTGGCCTTTCCTTCATCCTCCCAGAGTCCTCAGGTCTCAAAGGATCAAGCACTCTCCACTGGGCATCTTAAAATATTCAGTTCTCATTCTGGAACTCCTGTAAGGTGATCTCTAGGTCCTTGCTCAATCCCATAGGGGATAACATTTGGAATTGCCACAAAGTCCAAGGCCTCACTTGAATTCAGCTGCCTCTGAACCCCACATGTGAGTGGGAAGAGAAAGAAGGGAGAGAAAGAGCTGGTCAAGTCATATATTTCCCAATTCTACATCTTTATCATTATTTGTATTAGATATTAGGAGGGACAATGGTACAAGGAAGTGAGCAGAAGAGAGAAGCATTCTGCAGTTCATCACAATGTGAAGGAATGTGGGACTAATATTTACTGAGCACCTACTATGTGCCTACAGTCATCTACGCTTTTGTACATTATCTTATTTCATCCTCCCTTCCAACTTAGAGTTAAATATATTCATCCCCATTTGTCTTAGTCAACTCAAGCTGCTCTAATGAAATACTACAGGCTGAGTGGTTTAAACAACAGCTGTTTATTTCTCACAGTTCTGGAGGCTGCACCATCCACGATCTAGGAGCCAGCTGATTCAGTTCTGGTGAGAACTCTCTTCCAAGCTTGCAGATGGTCATCTCCTTGCTGTGTCCTCATCTGACAAAATGAAGAAGCTCTGGTGTTTCCTCCTCTTCTTATAAAGGCGCTAATCCCATCATGGGGGTCCTAACCTCATGACCTCATTTAATTGACTTATCTCTCAAAGTCCTTACCTTCAAATACTGTCATGTTTAGAGTTGGGGCTTCATCATCTGAATTAGGGAGGGGGTACACCAGCACTTAGGCCTTCCTGGTGGCTCCGTGGTGAAGAATCCACCTGCAATGCAGGAGATGCAGGTTCAATCCCTGAATTGGGAGATCCCCTGGAGAAGGAAATGGCAACCCACTTCAGTATTCCCATAGGACCTTGGTGGGCTACATACAGTTCATGGGGTCTCAAAAGAGTCAGATACAACTTAGCAACTAAACAATGACAGCAACAACATGAGCATTCATTCCATAACACCGTTATAGAAAACAGTCATAAATGAGATATTCAAGAAGATTAAATATTTTGTTCAAAGTCCAGCAGCTGAAAGTGACAGTGGTGAAATTGAAGCCAAGGTCTCCCTTATTCCAAGGGTCGTGACCTTTGTACTACACCATGCCAAGCCCAGACATTCTTTTAAAATCTTTTTCTTAAAAAAAGCCTAACTCTGTCCAGGACTGCAGGTTATTTCGTAAGCCTTTACAGCATTTGCTTTTCCCTGTGGTAACACTACTTGGAACGAACTTGCTGTTCCTAAGCAGAGGCAGAATTCATTTTCCTCCTCTAGAATCTGCCAGGATTAAGAATAGGCCAGGGACGATCTGTGTATTTAATAACACTCTGAGCCGGGAGCACCAGCCTGGTGAGGCATCACCTCGGCTAATGGAATGAGACTAGCAAGGGAGACAGAGAGAGGCCTGTGGTCACTTTGCTGAGGCAGGGCTGGGGATCACCTGGGCTTGCCTCTGAGATGCTGGGTCAGGCACACACACACACTCACATATATATATGCATACACATGTGCATGCCCATACATGCATACGTACGCACGTGTACACGAATTCACACATACATGTACATGCCCTTGTGCACACGTGCATATACACGTCTGCACACATACACAACAGCATACACACACGACGCAGTTTAAAACCTTTTTCAACTTGATGTATGCTGGACTCTTATGAAATAGATGTAGTATAGAAGTAAAGAATAAGCACTTTTCAGTCAATATCTTTATGTTTAAAAAATCATCTTTTTTAAGTCAGAATTATATTGCACAAGCAACGTTCTGCTAACAATAAAGGAAATAAGAAGTAAAGGGAAGCATTTGGTCAGAATGCCTCTAGTCCAGCCTAACACTCTCTTAACTCCCCAGTGTTTCTTTGCATGTTTTCTTCAGATGGAGATGTATTTTGACAAAACTCCAGTCCTTTCTCACTCAGTCTTTCCCTGCTTTGCAGATTACTCTCAGAATTATCTTTGTTACCAGCCAGAGTTAACCCCACAGAGCAGGATTTCCTAATTTACTTTGTTGTGTAAATAGCCCTTGTTGTTGCTGTAGTTCAGTGTCCAACCCCATGAATGCCGTGAACCCCATGAATGCCAGGCTTCACTGTCCTTTACTATCTCCCAGAATTTGCTCAACCTCATGTCCCTTGAGCCATCCAACAATCTCATCCTCTGTCACCCCCTTCTCCTGCCCTCAATCTTTCCCAGCATCAGGATCTTTTCCAATGAGTTGACTCTTCACATCAGGTGGCCAAAGTATTAGAGTTTCAGCTTCAGCATCAGTCCTTCCAATGAATATTCAAAGTTGATTTCATTTAGGATTGGCTGGTTTGATCTCCTTGCTGTCCAAAGGATTCTCAACAGTCTTCTCCAGCACCACAGTTCAAAAGCATCAATTCTTCACTGCTCAGCCTTCTTTATCACCCAACTCTCACATCCATACATGACTACTGGAAAAACCATAGCTTTGACTATATGGACCTTTATCAGCAAAGTGATGTCTCTGCTCTTTAATATGCTGTCTAGGTCTGTCATAGCTATTCTACTGAATATTCCTACTGCCTGTCTTTTTGGTGTTTTTGTGGTTTAGTTGCTGAGTCGAGTCTGACTCTCGCGACCCCACATACTGTAGCCTGCCAGTTTCTTCTGTCCATAGGGATTTCTCAGGCAAGAATACTGGAGTGGGTTGCCATTTCCTTCTCCAGGGGATCTTTCAGACCTAGGCACTGAACCTGCGTCTCCTGCATTGAAAGGTGGATTCTTTACCACTGAGCCAGCTGGGAAGCCTGATGTATCTTTTTAGTTGTTGACAAATTTTTCCACCATGAATATTAGCACAGAGAATTCTTTTGTGAAGAGGGGTTTTAATGTTTTTGGAGTATGTGTTCAGGATGGATGGATAGTTTGCTGGATGGGTAATGGGAAAAGTTGGGCTAAAACCGTCTTATAAAATTCATCTTTGTGCAATGCTCAGGGAAATCCAAGGATGGTATGCTTGTAGCATACAGGAAAATGAGAGGTTGAAAGACGGGCTGAGCTGGGAGAGTCCAGGCAACCCCACCACCACTTGGGTCAGAGCCTCGCTTTCTTCTTCTACGTGTTAGACTCTTGCAGACCATCTTGTTTCATTAAAGAGTTGCACTGCCAAACACATATTTGAACACTGGAGATCAAAATTATCCCTAAGAATATTCCTATCTAGCTTTCATTTGTTCATTAATGCATATTCTTATTCATTTATTCATTAATGCATATTCTCATTCATTTATTCATTGATGCATCTTCTCAGTCATTTAGTAATCCCTGAGTGAGTATTTTCATTTATTTAATCACTGAGCACTTCTTGAAGATCTTTTATGCTCCCGGCTAAACATCAAAGGCAAAATATGATTAGCAAGCCCCTGCTACCAGGCCCATAGTTTAGTATAAGAGAGAGAGGAACACTGGAGACTGATCATGAGAAAAACTCAGGAGCCACCAGGACATGAACTTACTAACTTCTCACAAGAGCCTTCGGGGGCAATCCTTGTGATAGCCCCATTTTACAGGTAAAGAGATTGAGGCTTAGTAATAAGTAAAAGATCACATGGCTGATGAATACCGTACCAGACTCAAACTGAAGCTCTGCCCAGAGTGGGAGCTCTTTACTGCCACGCAACCCTGCCATGTCTCAGAGAAGGGACTGATCAAGCTACATGGCGAGTACACTGCAGTATAAGTTGTGGGCTACCAAGGCTCCAAGAGAAACAGGGAAAGTTGGGAAGGTCCAGAGAGGGTAAGTGACTTCAGCAAAATTGCACAGCTCAGTGGGGATACAGCTGAGGCTGGACACCAGGCTCCCTGACTCCCAGTCCAGTGCTCCTGCCTCATCAAGCAGAGGACAGGCCCCTGGCTCTTTGTCTTCAGGTCGGGTGGGAAAGAAGCTGTGGAGTTTCCTGGGAAGTGATGTACTGTCCAGGGCAAGGACTACAGAAGCAATGACAAGGGGAAATTTCCCTGACAAGGGACAACAGCAATGTGGATTTTAAGCACAGCAAATCCTCTCGGGCTCTCTGAAAAACTGGGTCAGCTCCCAATGCCGAATGCCCTCTTTGCCTGGAGTTTTCTACCTGCAACAGCATTTCACGCACCACAGACATCATTACTGCCCCCCAGGGGACTGAACGGCCTGACAGTGCTCCCCCAAAGTTAATGAACAAAATTGTACAAGATCGCAAGGAAATGAGAATCAGGGAAAATGTCCCTCCTTCCCTCTGGGGCTGAAGTTCTGAGACATGAAACCAAACCACTTGAACAGGCACCTCTTTGCTTCTGCACAGGATGAAAGGCTGTGCTGGAAAAGGGATGGAAGAGGCACTGCAGGCCTCTGGTGCTTCGCTCTCTCACTATCACGCGTCTCAGAGAACGTTTCACTGGGGGAACAAAAAAGAGCCCTGGCCTGTGGGTCTGGATACCCAAGATCTAGCTACCGACTCAAAGTGTGACCTTGGGAGTGTCACTTCCCCCCACTGGCCTTTAGTCTCTCTTTACTGTCAAATGAAGGAATTAGACCATGTGTATCTGTCAGGGTTCTCCAAAGAAACAGAATCAATAGGATAGGTTTATATATGGGTATATAGACATATAAATATATATCCTTATAAGGCAATGGCACCCCACTCCAGTACTCTTGCCTGGAAAATCCCATGGACGGAGGAGCCTGGTAGGCTGCAGTCCATAGGGTCTCGAAGAGTTGGACACGACTGAGTGTCTTCACTTTCACTTTCATGCATTGGAGAAGGAAATGGCAACCCACTCCAGTGTTCTTGCCTGGAGAATCCCAGGGACAGGGGAGCCTGGTGGGAGGCCGTCTATGGGGTCGCACAGAGTTGGACACGACTGAAGCGACTTAGCAGCAGCAGCAGCAAACATAAATATATATCCTTACATATATCTGTATCTATCTATCTATATATATGTACATATATATATATCTTTATCCATATATATCTGTATATCTATATTCTTACATGTATCTTCATATCTATCCATATTGATATCAATGTTGTTGTTGAGTCGCTAAGTTGTGTCTGACTCTTTTACGACCCCACAGACTTGGCCCGCCAGGCTACACTCTGTCCATGGGATTCTCCAGGCAAGAATACCGGAGTGGGTTGCCCTGCCCTCCTCCAGGGGATCTCCCCAACGCAGGGCTCAAACCTACGTCTCCTGCAGGTGGGTTCTTTACCACGAGCCCCACCTGGGAAGCCCGATGTAGTGTGTAGATGTATGTAAGGCTGCTGTAGTGCAAAGCAGCCCCACGAATGCTGCTCTAACAATACCCAGTTTGGACAGAGGCAGAAAATGGGTACTGAAAGAATATCAACTTAATGTGATCACATCTGAGTTCTCATTCCAGTTTTATCACATTATTGCAAGTGGTTTAACCTACCTGAGCCTCATTCATCCAACATATGTAGATACGATTTATCCCAAGGACCAAAGGATAGTAAAATTCTGCCTCAGCTGGCTGCCATTCCCCAGGAGGTCTTTGAGGGAAATTTAGGCTCAGAGAGCAGCAGACAGAGAGGCCTTTATGACCAGCTGGGACCCTCACGTAGGTGACAAACGCTCACCTACAGCCAGTGAACTTGCCTGAGTGAGCTGGCTTGGCTGACTTTGGGCTGACATTGGCTGAGACGCAGGTTCTGCTCCCACATCCCGAAAGCTTGTGTCTGGGGTCACCTCCCGCCTCCCCTGACCTCCCTTCAGCCTCCCTGCCCTAAGACGCACCCCGCCCCCGCCCCACTCTTTCTGTTTTCGTCAGCCTCTCAGCTTTCAAAGACAGTGCCCACAGCCTTATAATGGCTCTTTTTATAATTTTCCTTTCTGCCTTGTTTCACCTGCATAAATATTTTAACTACTAAATTACAATGAGTTTAAGACTTTGAATGTGCTTTCCCGCTAAAGATCATATCCACTTAACATCCTCAGTTGTGTGTAGTTGCTGTGTGTTATTTTTAATACCTGTGAATCCCCTGGCACAAGGGTCAGAGGTGAGCTCCAAGCCAGGTCCATCTCGGCAGTCTGGTTTCATGATTTCATGCCCACATTTACTCAAATATCTCCTGTTATTGGATGGTTGGCTTCCTTTCGATTTCCCCTTTCATAAATGATTCTAGGATTACTGCCTTTGGGCGCAGAGGTTTTCGCAGTTTTGAATCATGTATTCTTGGACCATTTACGGAGGACCTCTGCTCCATCAGGTGGTCTGTTTCAGCTCGGCAACATCCTCACCTCCTTCTGGCTCCTCCACTGCATCTTGGGGAAATGCACAAACTCAAAATCCCCCAAATCCTCTTGCAGGGTGATTCCTATTTAGTTTCTGCAAGAGAGAGGCCCTTCTTGAGAATGGAAGGGAAAAGAGAAAAATCCATTATGATTTGAGACAGCTAGGATCATCAGTACCAAATGCTCTTCATCTCAGGTGTCCACTGGAGTCAGCCTGCTCCAGGGCTGCAGGGAGCTGGAGTCAGTGACGGTGCCATCTGTGGAACATCAGGGCCTTTGTATTATCTCAGATGGACACTTTGGTGTTCCCTTGCAGGTCCCCTCTTCAAGGATAATAAACACATCCCCTGGGGAGTTCCCTGGTGGTCCAGTGGTTGGGAATCTGCCCGCCAATGCAGCAGACACGGGTTCGATTCCCCATTTGGGAGAATCACAACAGCCATGGAGGAACTCAACACCACAACGACTGAGCCTGTGCTCTGGTGCCTGTGCTTTGCAACAGAGAAGCCACCGCAGTGAGAAGCCCAGGCACCCAACGAAGAGTAGCCCCTGCTCACTGCAACCAAAGAAAGCCCATGCACAATAACAAGGACCCAGAGCAGCCATAAATAAATATAAAACAAACACGTCCCCTGTATGCTGATGGCTTTCAGCTGTGTCCCTCACTGGGCCTTGCCTTCCAAGTTGGGTTAATCCACAGCCAAGTTTATGTCCTCTCCTGATGGCCAGTGCCCGGACACATAGGCCCTACTCTCTTGCTCCAGGTTGGGACAATGACGGGTCATCCCAGCTCTAGAGCTCCCCATTCGATTGGCTGAGACCTCCAGGTAACCACATTACAAGTCAACTTTTCCTCCCACCTGACCCTTCATTCCTCACTTCCTTACAGGTGTGTCTCCCCAAAGGACTCTCCAGTGGAACTACGCATGCAACTCCTTCTGAAAGCCTGTTTCCAGGGAACTCATCCTAAGACACTGGTCTTTGCTGCCCAAGACCTTATAATGGTCATATAAGTGGAGCAACTGGCGTTAATAACACTAACTACAACAGAAATTGGGACAAGAAGTGGACTTCTGCTGGAACAGCAAATCTAAAACGTGTGACCTTTCCTTAGTGGTAGGGTGATGGGCATTGATGAAAATTAAGACTTAGGATGGAACTATATCAACTCATTGTATTATAAAACAGCACAGTTCAGTTCAGTCGCTCAGTCATGTGCAGCTCTTAGTGACCCCATGGACTGCAGCATGCAAGGCAGGCTTCCCTGTCCATCACCAACTCCTGGAGCTTGCTCAAACTCATGTCCACCGAGTCGGTGATGCCAACATAAGGTCAAACTGTTGCTTGCAGTTACCTGGGAGGCAGACCCTGGGCTTATTGAAATGGCAACTCTAGGGCAAGAATTGGGAAAACATCATTAGTGATATATGTTGGTTACTATTGACTGGATTTGATAAGATATTATAAGAACAGATAAGCTCAGATTTAAAAAAAAAAAAAAAAGAGGGCAATAGAGAGTCCAGAAATTAGGGCCCTTGCAGGGATGAAAAAAACCCAATTGTTTCTAGATCCAAAACAGGAAGAGATAGGATCAAAAGAGCCTTTAAAGTACAAAGTCCTGCCGAACTTTCCAGGAAAGATCAATCCACAGCAGAGATCAGAGTAAGGGTGTGGGCTGCCAACCTACTGCTCCAGATGACCTCAGTGGGACCCCCATTAAGTTGGATGGAACATGGGGCAAGGGAGCTGAGGAATAATGCAGATTGGGAGCTAGTTTAGGAACAAGCTCTGGGTGCAGTTACTGATGCACAGACCCAGCTGGAAGCAAATGTATCAGTAAAGGGCTGTTTTTGAGGATCATCTTACCAAGGAAATCATATAGCCAGGCTGAGAAAGCCTTTCACAGTTCAAGTTTTAAAACAATCCCTCTGCCAGAACTTCTGAAACATCATGTGGGCCAGAGTCAAGCAGTCCCCAGGGAGGGCTTAACTTCTCAGTGAACATTTCATATGCTCTTGTTTACTTAAGAAGGACCACATAAAGTTCTCTAGAGGCAGGGGTGAAATATAATTTAACTGCTAAAAACAATTAAACTACTGATTGCCTCCAAATGACTTTCAGTTTACTGATGGAGAAATTGAGACCCAGACTGGGCTCCAGGATAAAATAAGCCTTACATTTTAGGTCTATTTTGTTTTATACTTTTGAAGAGTGAAAGGTGAAAGTTACTCAGTCATGTCCGACTCTTTGCAACCCCATGGACTATACAGTTCATGGAATTCTCCCGGCCAGAATACTGGAGTGGGTAACCTTTCAGAGGATTGTCCCAACCCAGGGATCGAACCCAGGTCTCCCGAGTTGCAGGCAGATTCTTTACCAGCTGAGCCACAAGGGAAGCCCAAGAACACTGGATTGGGTAGACTTTCCCTCCTCCAGTGGATCTTCCCACCCCAGGAATCGAACTAGGGTCTCCGGCATTACAGGCAGATTCTTTACCAACTGATAAATAGTATTTGTTTCATATAAATAAATGTACAAATGCATTTATGCTGCTACTGCTGCTGCTAAGTCACTTCAGTCGTGTCCGACTCTGTGCGACCCCATAGACGGCAGCCTACCAGGGTCCTCCGCCCCTGGGATTCTCCAGGCAAGAACACTGGAGTGGGTTGCCATTTCCTTCTCCAAAAATGCATTTATAAATACTACTATTTTCAAAGACAAACCCAACCTAGTTTTCATTGCACGCTCCACTCCCATGCTGATGTACAGCCAGGTTTGAGGTTTCCTGTGAAGCCGGTTGTCTCTCCTGAACTTTTGCTGCACTACTTCCTTGATCTGGAATGCCCATCCCGACAGGTACTTCCATGTGTCTCCACCTCCCAAACTCACCTGATGCACACCTGCCCATTTTTTCAAATTGGGCTTTCTCTGTGCTCCCAGATAGAGTAGACCACCTCTACCCTGAGCCCATGGAGCCTTCTGCATACCTGCCTCTCATA
Source organism: Bison bison bison (assembly GCF_000754665.1). Classification (NCBI taxonomy): domain Eukaryota; kingdom Metazoa; phylum Chordata; class Mammalia; order Artiodactyla; family Bovidae; genus Bison; species Bison bison. The sequence continues at coordinate 7,852,561 of NW_011494874.1, read as the reverse complement.
AGTTCTGCACACCTGCCTCTCATAAGTACTGCCTTCTCTTCTCAGCTATGAACTCTCTGAGTCCAAGATCTGTGTTTCATGGTTTCTGTATCCCCTGAACCAGAACATACATCAGTTTGAGTTATTCACCAGCCTTGGTGTGTGAGATTGGATTTAGGAAGAGGGGCCGTTTTTACCTGATGGTTTCTGGTATGTTGAAAGACCATGCAAAGTGGGCAGCTGGGCTACACTGGTCCTCAAGTCTGGGCACCAACCACACCCTGCTACATCTCCCTGCAACCAGAGGATCTTGTTCTTAAAGGTAAGGAAACCTAACCAGCACACTTCTAACATCAGTTCAGTTCAGTTCAGTTCAGTTGCTCAGTCGTGTCTGACTCTTTGCGACCCCATGAATCGCAGCACGCCAGGCCTCCCTGTCCGTCACCATCTCCCGGAGTTCACTCAAACTCACATCCATCGAGTCGGTGATGCCATCCAGCCATCTCATCCTCTGTCGTCCCCTTCTCCTCCTGCCCCCAATCCCTCCCAGCATCAGGGTCTTTTCTAATGGGTCAATTCTTCGCATGAGGTGGCCAAAGTACTGGACTTTCAGCTTCAGCATCATTCCCTCCAAAGAAAGCCCAGGGCTGATCTCCTTTAGAATGGACTGGTTGGATCTTCTTGCAGTCCAAGGGACTCTCAAGAGTCTTCTCCAACACCACAGTTCAAAAGCATCAATTCTTCAGTGCTAAGCTTTCTTCACAGTCCAACTCTCACATCCATACATGACCACAGGAAAAACCATAGCCTTGACTAGACAGACCTTTGTTGGCAAAGTAATGTCTCTGCTTTTCAATATGCTATCTAGGTAGGTCATAACTTTTCTTCCAAGGAGTAAGCATCTTTTAATT
>NW_011494874.1:7851192-7851571 GCF_000754665.1 Bison bison bison | reverse complement strand
GATATTTCTCCCGGCACTCTTGATTCTAGCTTGTGCTTCTTCCAGCCCAGCATTTCTCATGATGTACTCTACATAGAAGTTAAATAAGCAGGGTGACAATATACAGCCTTGACATACTCCATTTCCTATTTGGAATTAGTCTGTTATAGACTGCATACAAAGGTTAAATCAGAGAAGGCAATGGCACCCCACTCCAGTGCTCTTGCCTGGAAAATCCCATGGACAGAGGAGCCTGGAAGGCTGCAGTCCATGGGGTCGCTGAGGGTCGGACATGACTGAGCGACTTCACTTTCACTTTTCACTTTCATGCATTGGAGAAGGAAATGGCAACCCACTCCAGTGTTCTTGCCTGGAGAATCCCAGGGACGGGGGAGCCTGG
>NW_011494874.1:7850820-7851092 GCF_000754665.1 Bison bison bison | reverse complement strand
CCAAGATCAGACAGCTGAATAGGGTGGGCAGACTAGATTCACACTCCAGGTGTTCCTTGTTGTTCCCCTCAATATTCAATGAAATCTTTGGAATCTCTTACAGTGTCAGCTCAGGAATTCAAGAGCAGGGGCTTGGTTTTATACAAGCTCTGATATTCAAGGGTGAAGGTAGCCACTGTGCTCAGTCACTCAGTACTGTTTGACTCTTTGGAACCCCATGGACTGTAGCCCTCCAGGCTCCTCTGCCCATGGAATTTTCTAGGCAAGAACCC
>NW_011494874.1:7850294-7850720 GCF_000754665.1 Bison bison bison | reverse complement strand
CGCATGAGGTGGCCAAAGTACTGGAGTTTCAGCTTCAGCATCATTCCCTCCAAAGAAAGCCCAGGGCTGATCTAGCCTTTAGAATGGACTGGTTGGATCTTCTTGCAGTCCAAGGGACTCTCAAGAGTCTTCTCCAACACCACAGTTCAAAAGCATCAATTCTTCAGTGCTAAGCTTTCTTCACAGTCCAACTGTCACATCCATACATGATCACAGGAAAAACCATAGCCTTGACTAGACAGACCTTTGTTGGCAAAGTAATGTCTCTGCTTTTCAATATGCTATCTAGGTAGGTCATAACTTTTCTTCCAAGGAGTAAGCATCTTTTAATTTCATGGCTGCAGTCACCATCTGCAGTGATTTCAGAGCCCCAAAAAATAAAGTCTGACATTGTTTCCACTGTTTCCCCATCTATTTGCCATGAAG